>NW_027361728.1:68785000-69145000 GCF_039654945.1 Dendrobates tinctorius
CAGTCATAGGGAGAAGCCAGCTAGGGTGCCAAGCCATTCAGGGCCTGATTGATCAAGACTGGATTTGTTCACCACAGTCTTGATGAGGGGAGTGTTGGAGTCAGATGCTCCTGGATTCAAGAAGAGGTGCTCATCTCTACATGAATCTGGAACATCTGATAAGTGGTCCATGTCTCCATGCGATATGCCTGAAATCTCACTGCAATGAGTTACTGGAGTGAGATATCTGGGAATGTCACAGCTGGTATTGAATTAGATGAGCAGTGGTGTCACTACCCTGTTGCAATCCCATCCCAAAATGCGAAACTGGCGTCAAGACAGCAAAAGTTGCGAAATTTAGATGCTTAAATTTTGCAACTTTTCAAAGCCTTTTTACACCAGATTTCTGGCATGAAAGGTTAGATACCGCAACATTTCAAAGTAAAACATGCCTGGTCTCAATCACTCAGCCAATGTCTGATTTATGCCACCCTTGGTTCAGGCAGCATAAATTTGTTGATATGTACCTTTTAAGTCCAACATACTTATACTAATACTAGATGGAGACCCGATGCTATCGCATCGGGAGGGCGGTAATGTCACGATGAGGGCAGGCTTTGCAGCATTGAGGATCTCCCCCCCATGTGCTCACCCACCTATCCACTCTCTCTTTCCCCATGTGCTGACTTCTCCTGTCTGTGCTCTCTTCTTTGACCTGTCTAACATACCACAGCTTCTGGGCAGAGGAGGAAGCAATAGACAATACTGACATTACAGCAGGAGATCGCAGATACATTTTGTGAGGTAAGATATTGTTTAAAAACAGTCAGTGAAATATTTTACCTCACAAAATGAATCCTCTGTGATCCCCTGCTGTAATGTCGGTATTGTCTTTTGCTTCCTCCCCTGCCCAGGAGATGTGGTATGCTCTGTACGCGGTCAGACACAGACAATTTTTAAAATGAACTTTCGTTTGTGGGAAAACCCCTTTAATGTGACCGGCTTTCTCTGCCTGTAGACACGTCACGCATCTCCATTGGGATCAGCCGAATGATTCACTGCGCCTGTGTGGAATTCGGGCAGGCGCAGTAAATCAGACCACCGCCATCTTTGTGCAGACAGATAGCATTGGTCACTTTAAAACTTCGCATGCGCTCCTCCTATACAAAGATGGCGGCGGTCAGTGAATCATTCGGCTGATTCCGGCGGCGACGTGTTCGCAACAGTGTTCCGCTGGTGGTACCACGCAAGATGCTGCATACGGCGCATACTCTGTGTGTGTGTGGTGTATACAGTGGGGAAAAAAAGTATTTAGTCAGTCAGCAATAGTGCAAGTTCCACCACTTAAAAAGATGAGAGGCATCTGTAATTTACATCATAGGTAGACCTCAACTATGGGAGACAAACTGAGATGAAAAAATCCAGAAAATCACATTGTTTGTTTTTTTTTTCATTTTATTTGCATATTATGGTGGAAAATAAGTATTTGGTCAGAAACAAAATTTCATCTCAATACTTTGTGATATATCCTTTGTTGGCAATGACAGAGGTCAAACGTTTTCTGTAAGTCTTCACAAGGTTGCCACACACTGTTGTTGGTATGTTGGCCCATTCCTCCATGCAGATCTCCTCTAGAGCAGTGATGTTTTTGGCTTTTCGCTTGGCAACACGGACTTTCAACTCCCTCCAAAGGTTTTCTATAGGGTTGAGATCTGGAGACTGGCTAGGCCACTCCAGGACCTTGAAATGCTTCTTACGAAGCCACTCCTTTGTTGCCCTGGCGGTGTGCTTTGGATCATTGTCATGTTGAACTACCCAGCCACGTTTCATCTTCAATGCCCTTGCTGATGGAAGGAGGTTTGCACTCAAAATCTCACGATACATGGCCCCATTCATTCTTTCATGTACCCGGATCAGTCGTCCTGGCCCCTTTGCAGAGAAACAGCCCCAAAGCATGATGTTTCCACCACCATGCTTTACAGTAGGTATGGTGTTTGATGGATGCAACTCAGTATTCTTTTTCCTCCAAACACGACAAGTTGTGTTTCTACCAAACAGTTCCAGTTTGGTTTCATCAGACCATAGGACATTCTCCCAAAACTCCTCTGGATCATCCAAATGCTCTCTAGCAAACTTCAGACGGGCCCGGACGTGTACAGGCTTAAGCAGTGGGACACGTCTGGCACTGCAGGATCTGAGTCCATGGTGGCGTAGTGTGTTACTTATGGTAGGCCTTGTTACATTGGTCCCAGCTCTCTGCAGTTCATTCACTAGGTCCCCCCGCGTGGTTCTGGGATTTTTGCTCACCGTTCTTGTGATCATTCTGACCCCACGGGGTGGGATTTTGCGTGGAGCACCAGATCGAGGGAGATTATCAGTGGTCTTGTATGTCTTCCATTTTCTAATTATTGCTCCCACAGTTGAGTTCTTCACTCCAAGCTGGTTGGCTATTGCAGATTCAGTCTTCCCAGCCTGGTGCAGGGCTACAATTTTGTTTCTGGTGTCCTTTGACAGCTCTTTGGTCTTCACCATAGTGGAGTTTGGAGTCAGACTGTTTGAGGGTGTGCACAGGTGTCTTTTTATACTGATAACAAGTTTAAACAGGTGCCATTACTACAGGTAATGAGTGGAGGAAAGAGGAGACTCTTAAAGAAGAAGTTACAGGTCTGTGAGAGCCAGAAATCTTGTTTGCTTGTTTCTGACCAAATACTTATTTTCCACCATAATATGCAAATAAAATGAAACAAAAACAGACAATGTGATTTTCTGGATTTTTTTTTCTCAGTTTGTCTCCCATAGTTGAGGTCTACCTATGATGTAAATTACAGACGCCTCTCATCTTTTTAAGTGGTGGAACTTGCACTATTGCTGACTGACTAAATACTTTTTTTTCCCACTGTATGGCATATACAGAGTGTGAAGACATTACAAGGTAAGTATATATTAGATATCAATGGAAATTTAGATGATCAGATAGATAGATAGATAAATACTGTGTTCTGTCTACATCTTAGTGGTACCAAATAATTTAGCAAATGCCCCATAGAAAACAATAAGAAAAGGACCACATCAATTTATATGACAAATTGTATGTGTCTGACTTATGTCCTAAATGTGATGTGAACAGAGGCTTAAACCAGTTTACAAGCTCTAGTGCCAGTGAAAACTGCTGCCAACTATACCTTGAGTCATTAGTTTAATTAGCTAATTTAAATATTATGTCATTTCCACTTGATCATAGGTGTAAACCCTTTGCTTTCTCATTATATACTTGGGCTTTACTCATCATCATACGGCACTGTGTAATATCCTGAATCCTTTTGTGACCATTTTCTTTTTTTTAACCCCTTTACAACATATTACATACTATGTCCATCAAAGCTCGCACAGGGAAATCGTGGGGTACTAATGGGTTGCCAGGGATCTGCTGATGACCCCCGTGCCTGTCATCATGGTACTTCTTTGAATGCCAGCCCGTGGCTGGTGTTCATAAGAGACTGTGATTTTAACTAAAAAAATTTACAAAAATACATATATATGGGCAGATTTATCAAATTATAAAATAAATGAATCTGATGGGTAAATGGCTTATCAAGAAAATAAATCAAAACATCATAATTGTGGATTTTCGGGTGCCATAACAAATATATCCAAATGGTAATTAACTGAGCCACCCTGCATGTATTTACTCCATTCACTGCTAGCAAGCAGCCTGAATGGTACAGCTTCCCACCTCTGCTGCCTCTCTTTTCTGCTGCAATATATCCAAATGATACAACTCCATACTTCTGCTGCTTTACCATTTTGCTGCATATTTGAATGTGGTTGCTAAAGCTTTGGTATAATTCAGTTGTTGCACTGTATGTAATACTTACTGCTTTAGATCCGTGACTGGGGCCTCTCTAGATCTTAGGTTGAAGGTGCTATAGCGTATTGACACAGCCTGGTCTAGTGCCTTTGATCATCTAACCATGCCCTGGTGTGCTGGCCTCAGCTGCCAAATTATACCAAACCAGCTCCCACAATCCCTCTCTCCTGACTCTGTAGTGTGGCCTATATATGTAGTAGTTCCTAAGGGGAAGCACGCAGTGTGGGGTGCAGTACGCAAGCATCCCATAAGCAAAGCATCACAGAAGCTAAGCATCAGGAAAACGGCAGTTATACATGGCAGTTAATCAGGGCAGGAATCAGGTAACCCACACTTTGCTCTCCCCTTTAACCATGTGCTTTATTTTTATCCTCCTGTGTTCCTTTGCCATCCACATTCACCACCCTATCCCCCCTCCATCACGACTCATACACATCAGCCCCTCTATACTTCCCTCTCCCATGTACAGTTCCCATGCTCTCCTCATCTTCCTGAGAAACTTCAGCCCATCTTGCCCAAACACATCGCAGAAAAAACTACTTACAATTCCAACAACTAATTGCTCTTTATCATCCTACTCCTACTGATTTCAGGGGACATCTCCCCCAACCCTGGTCCACCATCCCCCAACCTCAACCCCTACCCTACCTCATATCGAAACCATAATAATCTTATTAATATTACTTGCACTCCCTCATCTCCATCTTTTAATTGTGCCCTCTGGAATCCACGGTCTGCTTGTAACAAGCTTCCTTTCCTACACAACTACTTTCTGAACAACTCTCTTAATCTGTTGGCCCTCACTGAAACCTGGATTCAGAATTCTGACACTGTCTCTCCTGCTGCCATTTACTATGGTGGCTTACAATTCTCTCACTCCCCGAGACCCACAAACAGGCATGGTGGTGGAGTCGGCATACTCCTGTCCCCATAATGCACTTTCCAGGTCATCCCCCCAGTTCCATCACTTTTATCTAGTGTTGAGCGATACCTTCCGATATCGGGAAATATCGGATCGGATTGAATCGGACGGATACCCCAAAAATATCGGGTATCGCCGATTCCGATACCGGAAACCCATGCACGTCAATGGGGCACAAATATCGGAATAAAAATAAACCCTTTCTTTACTTGCACATCCAGTTCGGGAGGGGGGAAGAGTGTGGGCGGTGCGTGGGCGGAGACTGTGCGTGTGTGTGGGCAGGGTCTGTACGGGCCTCTCGGGGGTCTATGCGGGCCTGCCGGGGGTCTGTGCCAGCCTGCTGGGGGTCTGTGCCTGCCTGCCGGGGGTCTGTGCCGGCCTGCCGGGGGTTGTGTGTGTGTGTGCAGGCATCGGGCTATGCCTGCTACAATGACAGTGATTGACATATTAGCCAATGAAGGGACAGCAGCAGTCCCATCATCTGGCTAATGTGTTGAATGTAAACAAAAAAAATCAAAAACATACATACTACATACATGCTACATATATACATATATGCTTCATATATACTACATTCATGCAACATACATATATACTACATACTACATACATACTACATACACTCACTGGCCACTTTATTAGGTACACCATGCTAGTAACGGGTTGGACCCCCTTTTGCCTTCAGAACTGCCTCAATTCTTCGTGGCAGAGATTCAACAAGGTGCTGGAAGCATTCCTCAGAGATTTTGGACCATATTGACATGATGGCATCACACAGTTGGCGCAGATTTGTCGGCTGCACATCCCTGATGCGAATCTCCCGTTCCACCACATCCCAAAGATGCTCTATTGGATTGAGATCTGGTGACTGAGGAGGCCATTTGAGTACAGTGAACTCATTGTCATGTTCAAGAAACCAATCTGAGATGATTCGAGCTTTATGACATGGCGCATTATCCTGCTGAAAGTAGCCATCAGATGTTGGGTACATTGTGGTCATAAAGGGATGGACATGGTCAGCAACAATACTCAGGTAGGCTGTGGCGTTGCAACGATGCTCAATTGGTACCAAGGGGCCCAAAGAGTGCCAAGAAAAAATTCCCCACACCATGACACCACCAGCCTGAACCGTTGATACAAGGCAGGATGGATCCATGCTTTCATGTTGTTTACGCCAAATTCTGACCCTACCATCCGAATGTCGCAGCAGAAATCGAGACTCATCAGACCAGGCAACGTTTTTCCAATCTTCTACTGTCCAATTTCGATGAGCTTGTGCAAATTGTAGCCTCAGTTTCCTGTTCTTAGCTGAGAGGAGTGGTACCCGGTGTGGTCTTCTGCTGCTGTAGCCCATCTGCCTCAAAGTTCGACGCACTGTGCGTTCAGAGATGCTCTTCTGCCTACCTTGGTTGTAACGGGTGGCAATTTGAGTCACTGTTGCCTTTCTATCAGCTCGAACCAGTCTGCCCATTCTCCTCTGACCTCTGGCATCAACAAGGCATTTCCGGCCACAGAACTGCCGCTCACTGGATTTTTTTTCTTTTTCGGACCATTCTCTGTAAACCCTAGAGATGGTTGTGCGTGAAAATCCCAGTAGATCAGCAGTTTCTGAAATACTCAGACCAGCCCTTCTGGCACCAACAATCATGCCACGTTCAAAGGCACTCAAATCACCTTTCTTCCCCATACTGATGCTCGGTTTGAACTGCAGGAGATTGTCTTGACCATGTCTACATGCTTAAATGCACTGAGTTGCCGCCATGTGATTGGCTGATTAGAAATTAAGTCTTAACACACAGTTGGACAGGTGTACCTAATAAAGTGGCCAGTGAGTGTATATACTACATTCATACAACATACATACTACATATATACTACATTCATACAACATACTACATACATACTACATTCATACAACATACATATATAAATACTACATGCATACTACATATATAATACATTCATACAACATACATACATACAACATACATAAAACATGCTACAGACATACATACAATACATTCATAGAATACATACATATAGACATACAGTACATATAACATAGAGTACATACTCACCATCACTTGTTACTGTGATGCCTGAAGCAAGTGTCATCTGTAAAAAATATTAAAATAACAAACAACCAATATACTCCCTGATCCGCAGAAATCCACGAGTGTCCCACGACGATCTCCCGTGGAGAACAGCAGCATCAGCTGATGCGACCGCTCTCTAGGGGCACCAGGAATACAATGACGGGAGGTAGATATCCTTCCGCACTGTATTCCTCCGACATTGTAAAAAAATAGTCCCTAGTCTCACTTTTGGCATTGCTGTGTGAGAAAGTTCCCACGCAGCTTTTGCCATAAAGTGAGACCAGTGAATTATAGTAACCTCTCAGTGATGCACTGCAGGAAATCGTCGTGGGACACTCGTGGATTTCTGCGGATCAGGGAGTATATTGGTTGTTTGTTATTTTAATATTTTTTACAGTGAGATGACACTGTCTTCGGGGATCAAAGTGACAAGTGATGGTGAGTATGTACTCTATGTTATATGTACTGTATGTCTATATGTATGTATTGTATGAATGTATTGTATGTAGTATGTATGTAGTATGTATATATGTAGTATGTATGAATGTAGTATATATGTAGTATGTATGTAGTATGTAGTATGTTGTATGAATGTAGTATATATCTAGTATGTATGTATTATGTAGTATGTATGTATGTTGTATGAATGTAGTATATATGTAGTATGTATGTATGTTGTATGAATGTAGTATATATGTAGTATGTATGTAGTATGTATGTATGTAGTATATACACTCACTGGCCACTTTATTAGGTACACCTGTCCAACTGTGTGTTAAGACTTAATTTCTAATCAGCCAATCACATGGCGGCAACTCAGTGCATTTAGGCATGTAGACATGGTCAAGACAATCTCCTGCAGTTCAAACCGAGCATCAGTATGGGGAAGAAAGGTGATTTGAGTGCCTTTGAATGTGGCATGATTGTTGGTGCCAGAAGGGCTGGTCTGAGTATTTCAAAAACTGCTGATCTACTGGGATTTTCACGCACAACCATCTCTAGGGTTTACAGAGAATGGTCCGAAAAAGAAAAAAAATCCAGTGAGCGGCAGTTCTGTGGCCGGAAATGCCTTGTTGATGCCAGAGGTCAGAGGAGAATGGGCAGACTGGTTCGAGCTGATAGAAAGGCAACAGTGACTCAAATTGCCACCCGTTACAACCAAGGTAGGCAGAAGAGCATCTCTGAACGCACAGTGCGTCGAACTTTGAGGCAGATGGGCTACAGTAGCAGGAGACCACACTGGGTACCACTCCTCTCAGCTAAGAACAGGAAACTGAGGCTACAATTTGCACAAGCTCATCGAAATTGGACAGTAGAAGATTGGAAAAACGTTGCCTGGTCTGATGAGTCTCGATTTCTGCTGCGACATTCGGATGGTAGGGTCAGAATTTGGCGTAAACAACATGAAAGCATGGATCCATCCAGCCTTGTATCAACGGTTCAGGCTGGTGGTGGTGGTGTCATGGTGTGGGGAATTTTTTCTTGGCACTCTTTGGGCCCCTTGGTACCAATTGAGCATCGTTGCAACGCCACAGCCTACCTGAGTATTGTTGCTGACCATGTCCATCCCTTTATGACCACAATGTACCCAACATCTGATGGCTACTTTCAGCAGGATAACGCGCCATGTCATAAAGCTCGAATCATCTCAGATTGGTTTCTTGAACATGACAATGAGTTCACTGTACTCAAATGGCCTCCTCAGTCACCAGATCTCAATCCAATAGAGCATCTTTGGGATGTGGTGGAACGGGAGATTCGCATCAGGGATGTGCAGCCGACAAATCTGCGCCAACTGTGTGATGCCATCATGTCAATATGGTCCAAAATCTCTGAGGAATGCTTCCAGCACCTTGTTGAATCTCTGCCACGAAGAATTGAGGCAGTTCTGAAGGCAAAAGGGGGTCCAACCCGTTACTAGCATGGTGTACCTAATAAAGTGGCCAGTGAGTGTATGTAGTATGTATGTAATATGTATGCATGTTGTATGAATGTAGTATATACACTCACTGGCCACTTTATTAGGTACACCATGCTAGTAACGGGTTGGACCCCCTTTTGCCTTCAGAACTGCCTCAATTCTTCGTGGCAGAGATTCAACAAGGTGCTGGAAGCATTCCTCAGAGATTTTGGACCATATTGACATGATGGCATCACACAGTTGGCGCAGATTTGTCGGCTGCACATCCCTGATGCGAATCTCCCGTTCCACCACATCCCAAAGATGCTCTATTGGATTGAGATCTGGTGACTGAGGAGGCCATTTGAGTACAGTGAACTCATTGTCATGTTCAAGAAACCAATCTGAGATGATTCGAGCTTTATGACATGGCGCATTATCCTGCTGAAAGTAGCCATCAGATGTTGGGTACATTGTGGTCATAAAGGGATGGACATGGTCAGCAACAATACTCAGGTAGGCTGTGGCGTTGCAACGATGCTCAATTGGTACCAAGGGGCCCAAAGAGTGCCAAGAAAAAATTCCCCACACCATGACACCACCACCACCAGCCTGAACCGTTGATACAAGGCAGGATGGATCCATGCTTTCATGTTGTTTACGCCAAATTCTGACCCTACCATCCGAATATCGCACCAGAAATCGAGACTCATCAGACCAGGCAACGTTTTTCCAATCTTCTACTGTCCAATTTCGATGAGCTTGTGCAAATTGTAGCCTCAGTTTCCTGTTCTTAGCTGAGAGGAGTGGTACCCAGTGTGGTCTTCTGCTGCTGTAGCCCATCTGCCTCAAAGTTCGACGCACTGTGCGTTCAGAGATGCTCTTCTGCCTACCTTGGTTGTAACGGGTGGCAATTTGAGTCACTGTTGCCTTTCTATCAGCTCGAACCAGTATGCCCATTCTCCTCTGACCTCTGGCATCAACAAGGCATTTCCGGCCACAGAACTGCCGCTCACTGGATTTTTTTTCTTTTTCGGACCATTCTCTGTAAACCCTAGAGATGGTTGTGCGTGAAAATCCCAGTAGATCAGCAGTTTCTGAAATACTCAGACCAGCCCTTCTGGCACCAACAATCATGCCACGTTCAAAGGCACTCAAATCACCTTTCTTCCCCATACTGATGCTCGGTTTGAACTGCAGGAGATTGTCTTGACCATGTCTACATGCCTAAATGCACTGAGTTGCCGCCATGTGATTGGCTGATTAGAAATTAAGTCTTAACACACAGTTGGACAGGTGTACCTAATAAAGTGGCCAGTGAGTGTATGTAGTATGTATGTAGTTATGTAGTATGTATGTATGTTGTATGAATGTAGTATATATGAAGTATGTATGTAGTATGTATGTATGTTGTATGAATGTAGTATATATGAAGTATGTATGTATGTTGTAGTATGTATGTAGTATGTATGTATGTTGTATGAATGTAGTATATATGAAGTATGTATGTAGTATGTAGTATGTAGTATGTATGTTGTATATATGTATGTAGTATGCATGTAGTATGTATGTAGTATGTATGTTTTTTTTACATTCAACACATTAGCCGGATAATGGGACTACTACTGTCCCATCATTGGCTAATGTGTCAATCACTGTCATTGTAGCAGGCATAGCCCGATGGAACTTGTAGTCCCATCGGACGATGCCTGCACACACACAAAACCCCCGGCAGGCTCGCACAGACCCCTGGCAGGCCGATACAGACCCCCGGCAGGCCCGCACAGACCCCCGGCAGGCCGCACAGTCCCCCGGCAGGCCCGCACAGACCCCCGGCAGGCCTGCACAGACCCCCTGGCAGCCCGCACAGACCCCCGCCAGGCCCATACAGACCCACGGCAGGCCCGTACAGAACCCCGGCAGGCCCGCACAGAACCCCGGCAGGCCCGCACAGACCGCGCATCATGATGACATCAGTTCAGCAGCCAATCACAGCCATGCCATTAGTTAACATGGCTAACACAACTGGCTCAATGCATTATGGGAACTTCCGATTCCGGTATTTGATATTGTAAAAATATCGGAACTCCGATACAGCGAATATCGGCCGATACCCGATATTTGCAGTATCGGAATGCTCAACACTACTCTTATCCTCTTCTTTTGAGGTTTACACCATCAGGCTCTTCTGTCCCCTCTCCCTCAGAGTAGCGGTCATATATCGGCCCCAAGGCTCATCCACCCACTTCCTTGACCACTTTTCAGCCTGGCTGCCGCACTTTATGTCCTCAGAACTTCCAACCCTTATCCTGGGAGACTTTATCATCCCCATTAACAGCCCTACTTCCACATCTGCATCCCAGCTTCCATCACTAACCACCTCTCTAGGCCTCTCACAGCTTTCAACCTCTGAGACACACAAGGACGGTAACACCCTTGATCTGGTCTTCGGCAGGCTCTGTTGAATCTCCCACCTAAATAACTCACCGCTTCCACTCTCTGACCACAACATTCTCTCTTTCACGCTCACAAATCCTCGCCCACCCCAGCTCACTCCTACCTACCACACAGTCAGAAATCTACAAGCCATTAAACCTCAGACACTTTCAGACTCCCTACACTCATCACTGTCCCCAATCTCCTCTTTTTCCTGTCCTAATCTGGCTGTTCATCACTACAATGACACTCTTAGAAGCATCCTTGACTAAGTATCTCCCCGCACCCTCAGAACCTCAAAGCACAGATTAAAACAGCCCTGGCTCACATCGCAAACTCAACTTCTCCAGCGATGCTCTAGGAGTGCTGAACGCCTATGGAGAAAAACCCACACACCAGAAGACTTCATCCACTTCAAATTTATGTTAAGAATCTATAACGCTGCCCTTCACCTTGCCAAACAGACCTACTTCACCACCCTTATCTCCTTACTAGCCAACAGCCCCAAGAAACTTTTTGACACTTTTCACTCCCTCCTCAGGCCAAAAGCACAAGCCCCTATCACAGACATTTGTGCTGATGACCTGGCCTCCCACTTTACGGAAAAAATAGATAATATCCGTCAGGAAATCTGCTCCCAACCACCAAGTGCTGTGACTCCCATCCCTTCCTGCATCTCCCCTGGCTCACTTTCCACAATTGATCCCATCACAGAAGAAGTCTCCAGACTCCTCTCTTCTTCTCGTCCGACTACATGCACTATCAACCCCATTCCCTCACATCTCCTCCAGTCTCTCTCTCCAGTCGTCACAACCCACCTAACTACAATCTTTAATCTCTCCCTCTCCTCGGGCATTTTCCCATCCTCCTTCAAACACGCCATCGTTACTCCATTACTAAAGAAACCCGCTCTCGACCCATCCTGCGCAAAAAACTACAGACCAGTCTCAATCTCCCCTTCATCTCTAAACTTTTGGAGTGCCTAGTTTACTCCCGCCTTACCCATTACCTCTCCACTCACTCCCTTCTAGACACTTCACAGTCCGGCTTCCGCCCCCTACATTCGACTGAAACTGCACTCAAAGTGACCAATGACCTTCTGACAGCAAAACGTAATGGTGGCCACTCTCTGCTCATTATTCTTGACCTATCTGCAGCTTTCGATACTGTTGACCACCATCTCCTACTCTCTAGTCTCCAGTCACTAGGCATTAAGGACACTGCTCTCTCCTCGTTCTCTTCCTATCTCTCTGACCGCTCCTTCAGTGTTTTGTTCTCTGGCTCCACTTCATCTCCTCTTCCTCTTGCTGTCGGGGTACCTCAGGGCTCAGTCCTTGGCCCCCTTCTCTTCTCTCTCTACACAGCCCCAATTGGAAAGACCATCAGCAGATTTGGCTTTCGGTACCATCTTTATGCTGATGACACACAACTCTATACTTCTTCCCCCGACCTTACCCCCTCTGTACTACAGAACGCCAGTGACTGTCTGTCCGCAGTTTCCAATATCATGTCCACTCTCTATCTGAAACTCAACCTCTCCAAAACTGAACTTCTTCTGCTCCCGCCATCTACTAACCCCCCTAAATCTGACATTTCCCTCTCCATGGGTGCTACCACAATAACTCCCCTGCAGCAGGCGCGCTGTCTGGGTGTTATGTTTGACACCAATCTCTCCTTAACATCCCATATACAATCTTTTGCCCGCTCTTGCCGCTTACACCTAAAGAACATCTCTAGAATCTGCCCTTTTCTCACCATGGAAACAACAAAAACCCTCACTGTAGCATTGATCCACTCCTGCCTGGATTACTGCAATGCTCTATTAATTGGCCTCCCCGTCACTCGACTATCCCCTCACCAGTCCATACTTAATGCAGCAGCCAGGGTCGTCCACCTGGCTAATCGGTACTCGGACGTGTCCGCTCTTCATCAGTCATTACACTGGCTGCCCATTCATTATAGGATCCAATTCAAAGTACTTGTTCTCGCCCACAAAGCTCTCCACGGTGCGGCACCCCCCTACATCTCCTCCCTCATTTCTGTCTATCGGCCTAGCCGATCACTGCGCTCTACAAGCGACTTTCGACTAACCTCTGCACTAATCCGTACCTCCTCAAGATGGCTGGACCTTCATTGTAAATATACAATTGTAAATACACACTTTTACTTTGTATCTCCCTCACCTCATGATAGATTGTAAGCTCTCACGAGCAGGGTCGTCTTATTTCATCTTATTTTGCTTTAATTATTGTATTGTTAACGTTGTTACTTATGACTTGTGTTTTGAAACTGTTAAACTGTAAAGCGCTGCGGAATATGTTGGCACTATATAAATAAAGATTATTATTATTATTAAATTTATCCCAAACGATTATAAAAAAGCAGAGACTCAGAGCACAAAAAACAAGCCCTCACATAGCTCCATATCTTGAAAATTTAAAACATTACAGCTCCCTAAGCATCACAAGGAAAAAATTTTCTTTACAAATTACTGATTTTTTTTTTTAAATTAAATAAAACAAAAATTCTGTATGCTTGGTATTGCCGTAGTTGTACTAACCAGCAAAATCAGTTTATGGCAAAATACTAATGTGAATTTACCCATTTACCACCAAGGGTGGTTTGCATGTTAATGACCAGGCCAATTTTTACAATTCTGACCACTGTCCCTTTATGAGGTAATAACTCTGGATCACTTCCATGGATCCCAGTGATTCTGACAATGTTTTCTCGTAACATATTGTACTTCACGATAGTGGTAAAAAAATGTTATATGATTTGAGCTTATTTGTGAAAAAAATGGAAATTTGGTGAAAATTTTGAAAATTGCGCAATTTTCTAAATTTGAATTTTCATGCCCTTAAATCACAGAGATATGTCACAAAAAATACTTAATAAGTAACATTTCCCACATGTCTACTTTACATAAGCACAATTTTGGAACCAAAATATTTTTTTGTTAGGAAGTTATAAGGGTTAAAAGTTGACCAGCGACTTCTCATTTTTACGACACCATTTTTTTTTAGGGACCACATCACATTTGAAGTTACTTTGAGGGATGTATATGATGGAAAATACCCAAAAATGACACCATTCTAAAAACTGCACCCTTCAAGATGTTCAAAACCACATTCACGAAGTTTATTTACCCTTGAGGTGCTTCACAGGAATTTTTGGAATGTTTTAAAAAAAAAAAATTAACTTTTTTTCACAAAAAAATTTACTTTGAATCCAATTTGTTTTATTTTACCAAGGGTAACAGGAGAAATTGGACCTCAAAAATTGTACAATTTTCCCTGAGTACACTGATGCCCCATATATGCAAGTAAACCACTGTTTGGGCACATGGCAGATCTCGGAAGGGAAGGAACGCCGTTTCAATGCAAAATTGACTGGAATTCAGATCGGATGCCATGTCTCATTTGGAGAGCCCCTGATATGCCTAAACAGTGAAAACCCCCTCAAGTGACATATTGATGTGTGGTGAGCACTTTAAACCCCCAAGTGCTTCACAGAAGTTTATAATGTAGAGCCGTAAAAATAAAATAACATATTTTTTCACAAAAATTATCTTTTCACCCCCAATTTTTTATTTTCCCAAGGATAACATGAGAAAGTGAACCCCAAAATTTGTTATGCAATTTGTCCTGAGTATGCTGATGCCCAATATGTGGGGTGTAAACCACTGTTTGGGCACATGGCAGAGTTCAGAAGGGAAGGAGCACAGTTTGACTTTTTCAATGCAGAATTGGCTGGAATTGAGATCAGATGCCATGTCGCACTTGGAGAGCCCCTGATGTGGCTAACCAGTGGAAACCCCCCAATGCTAACTCCAACCCTAACCCCAACACACCTCTAACCCTAATCCCAACCCTTACCATAACCCTAACCACAAACCTATCCCTAACCCTATTCCCAACCCTAACCCTAATCCCAACCCTAACCCTAATCCCAACCGTAACCGTAATCCTAACTTAAGCTTCAAACCTAACCATAACTTTTGCCCCAACCCTATCCCTAACTTTAGCCCCAACCCTAACCCTAACTTTAGCCCTAACTCTAACCCTATTAGGAAAATGGAAAGACATACTTTTTTTAATTTTATTATTTTTCCCTAACTAAGGGGGTGGTAAAGGAGGGTTTGATTTACTATTTATAGCGGGTTTTTATAGCGGGGTATTATGTTTGGCAGCTGTCGCACACTAAAAGGCGCTTTTTATTGCAAAAAATAGTTTTTGCATCACCACATTTTAAGAGCTATAATTTTTCCATATTTTGGCCCACAGAGTCATGTGAGGTCTTGTTTTTTGTGGGACGTGTTGACATTTTTAGTGGTACCATTTTCAGGCACATGACATTTTCTGATCACTTTTTATTTGATATAATACATATTGATTTGATTATTATTATTATTATTATTATTTTTTTTTTTTTTTTTTAAATATTTTTTTAATTATTTAAATTTTTTTTTAACTTTATTCTATATTATACACTTTGTCCCATTATGGGACAATCATTTTGTGCAGGCTTATCTCTTATGTGGCATGCAGATGAAGCAGCATCTGCATGCCCTATAAGCTGTCAGTGCTGCACTTTCTGCACACTGACCTGAGAAACTTCCTGACATGCACTGTGCATGACGGGAAGTTTCTCAGCTCTGGTATCCTGGATGTCATCATGATGACATCAAATTACCACGGGAGCAATCGGGACCCTGCGTCATGCCACGGGGTCTTCGATCCAAAGCCAGAGGGGCTAATAGCCCCTCTGCCGACACCGGAATGCTGCGATCTTGTTTTATCGCAGTGTTCCAGGGGTTAAAGTGCAGGGAGCACTTTAACTGCTCCTGGCACTTAGTGCTGGGTGTCAACAGTGAGAATCAGCTGACGCCCGACTGCACTCCCCCCCCATGAGTGTGGCTGATCACCATGACATACTTTCCCTCCATGGTCTAATTGTGCCAGGGCAATTGGATGGGATAGTACATCAGAGGTCAGAGAGGGGTTAAAAACCCAAAGAGCAATTGCTGAACTGCGCTTTTTTTGCTATTTCGACATACTTTGAATATTTTTCCTTCTTTCCAGTGCAATACATGATAAAATGAATGGAGCCATTGAAAAGTACAGCTCTTCCTGCAAAAAACAAGCCCTCATAAGGCTATATGGACAAAAAAATTAAAAAGTTATGGCTCTTGGAAGAAGGGGTAAAAAAGCGAAAGTGCAAAAATGAAAAATCACCTGGTCCTTAAATGGTTAAACTTAAATAACTTAAAAATGTAATTATTGTAAACAATTGCAACTATTGGATTGTTTGCAAAACTTTAGCAGATTGGTTTTATCATCATTATTATTATTATTATTATTATTATTATTTATTATTGTAGAGTAATTTATTCCATGACGCTTTGCATCTGAAAAGGGGTATACATAATAAAAAACAAGTACTGTAATCTTTAACAATACAAGTCACTGTTGGTACAGAAGGAGAGAGGACCCTGCCCGCTAGAGCTCACAATCTTTTTAACATTCACATTGTGCTCCATTATTTTTGTGAAAGCGGATTTGTCCTCTGCTTATGTTTTTGTATGTAAGGTCTCATAGTACTGGTACAAGGACAGCTTTTCTCTCCTTTTAGCTAAAATGAAAAAAAAAACATTGTGCCATTATGGAAGTGATCTGTGAATACACAGGACACAGTATAAGCAGCGACTGACAGCTAATAATAATAATAATAATAATAATTATAATCTTGAGCAAAACAAGTCACTCGTGAGATTTCACAGTCCACAATGGATGGATGAGGATACAGTAGGTGAGGGGTAGAGCTGGTTGTGCAGTGGTATGGTTGAACAAGGGTTACTGCAGGTTGTAGGCTTTTTGGATGAGGTAGATCTTCAAGTTCCTTTTGAAAGTTTCCACTGTAGACAAGAGTCTGATATGTTGGGGTAGAGAGTTCCAGAGTAGTGGGGATGCACAGGAAAAATCTTGTATGCAATTGTGAGAAAATGAAGTAGAGGGGAGTAGCGAAAGAGATCTTGAGGGCATACTTTAGTGTTTTTGCAGATTCTTGATCAAGGAATGTATGAATACGGAAAATAATTTTGAGTTGGAGTCAGCAGGAAGTGGAAAGAGCTTGGATATGTGGTTTGAAGGAGTGATAAGAGTCAAGGGTTACCCCGTGACAGCGAGCTTGTGGGACTGGGAAGAGTGATCAGCCATTTCGCAAGATGACTTCACCACATTCAAACAGGCAACACTAGATTTCAAATCTCACCTCTGCTAAACAGGCCTACTTCACAACCCTTGTATCTTCCCTATCTTACAACCCAAAACAGTTATTCAAAACTTTTAACTCCCTCCTCCGCCCACCACTGCCTCCTCCAACCTCCCTCATCTCTGCCGAGGACTTTGCCACACACTTCAAAAACAAAATTGACCAAACAAGGCAAGTCTTCATCACTCAACCACCACAACCCCTTTGTATACCAGACCAGTGCCCAAACCCCATAACCTCACTCTCCAACATCACTGAAGGGGAGCTTAATCGTCTCTTCTCCAAATCGCACCTCACAACCTGTGCACTCGACCCCATCCCACCTCCTCTCCAACCTCACCACCACACTTATCCCATCCCTAACCCACCTCTTCAACCTATCTCTAAGGTCTGCTACCTTCCCATCTGCTTTCAAGCATGCCACAATCACGCCTATCCATAAAAAGCCAACCCTCGACCCAACTGCTATGTCCATCTATCGCCAAATATCATTGCTTCCATTCGCTTCCAAACTCCTGGAACAGCACGTCTATGCTGAACTTTCCTCCCACCTATCATTTAACTTGCTCTTTGACAATCTACAATCTGGTTTCCGCCCCCATCACTCCACTGAGACAGCCCTGACCAAAATTACTAACGACCTACTTACAGCCAAATCAAATGGACAATACTCTATACTCCTGATTCTAGACCTGTCCTATGCATTTGACACAGTTGACTTCGGCCTCCTACTACAGATCCTCTCCTCCTTCGGCATCAAAGGCCTTTCCCTATCCTGGATCTCCTCATACCTTTCCAGCCGCACATTCAGCATCTCCCACTCCCACACCACCTCCTCATCCCACCCTCTCTCTGTTGGAGTCCCCCAAGGCTCTGCTTTAGGACCCTTACTCTTCTCAATCTATACACTTGGTCTGGGGCAACTCATAAAGTCACACAGATTCCACTACCACCTTTATGCTGATGACACTCAGATCTACCTCTCTGGCCCAGACATCACCTCTCTGCTGTCCAGAATCCCAGAGTGTCTATCAGCAATATCCTCCTTCTTCTCCTCTCGCTTCCTCAAACTCAATGCAGACAAATTTGAACTCCTCATCTTTCCTCCATCTCACATATCTTCCTTACCCGACCTAGCTATAACAAGTAATGACATTACACTTTCCCCCGTACCAGAAGTTGCTGCCTCAGAGTAACCTTTCACTCTGCCCTGTCCTTCAAACTGCACATCCAAGCTCTTTCTACCTCCTGTCGCCTCCAGCTCAAAAATATTTCCAGAATCCGTCCTTTCCTCAACCCTCAATCTACTAAAATGCTTGTGTATGCCCTCATCATCTCCCGCCTCGACTACTGCAACATTCTTTTCTGTAGTCTCCCTGCTAACACCCTCGCACCTCTCCAGTCCATCCTTAACTCTGCCGCCCGACTAATTCATCTCTCTCCTCTCTACTCCTCCGCTTCTCCCCTCTGCAAATCTCTTCACTGGCTCCCATTCCCTCAGCTTATCCAGTTCAAATTACTAATACTGACCTACTAGGCCATCTACAACCTGTCTCCCCCATATGTCTCTGAACTAATCTCCCGATATCCCAGCCTGAAGGTGTAGATGGAGAGGCGCAAGGGTCCTAGAAGTGAGCCTTTGGAGACACCGACAGATAGGGGTGAGATGAGGAGATGTAGTGTGAGTGTTAGACACTGTATGTTCAGTCTGTTAGGTATGAAGATGTCCAAGATAGGGCCAAGTCTGTGATGCCAAGAGATGAGAGAATCTGTAGTAAGAGGGAGTGATCCACTGTGTCAAAAGAAGAGGAGAAGTCCAGGAGGAGGAAGACAGAGTAGTGTCACGTGGATTTGGCAGTTAGTAGGTCATTGGTGACTTTAGTCAAGGCAGTTTCAGTGGAATGGTGCAGTCGTGAGTCATATTGTAAGAGGTCAAAGAGGGAGAAGGAAGAGAGGAGTAGCCACTGCTGTAGATCTGGATGAGCAGCACAGACCAAAGGCATTGGTGCAGCAATATACTAAAGGGGGTTTTACACATAGCGATATCGCTAACAATATCACTAAAGCATCACCGATTTGGTGACGCAGCAGCGAAATCGCTAGTGATATCACTATGTGTGATACTTACCTCCAACCGGCTCCCCGCTGTCCATCGCTGATCACGCAGCTCCATTTCTCGTTGGGTGCTTCCTGCTGGGCTTCCTGCTGACGCCGACGAGCGACGCGTGGACGCGGATGGGAGGACGTCAAGATCGCCGCGTCTGAAAGGTAAGTAATGACCACTAGATCGCTGCTGCATCGCTGTGAGATCTGCCTGTGTGGCAGCTCACTAGCGACCATTTAGTGATGCACCAGCGATCCTGACAGGGTCGTATCGTTTATTAAATAGAAAATGGTAGCACACCAAATATGAAATATGTGAAATACGAATAGCAAAATGGCTTTAGTAATACATTTCATAGTGGCTTTTGTAAGGCATATCAAATATGAAATAAGTGAAACATGAATAGCATAATGGCTTTTGTAATCTAGAAAAACATATGAGATACTTAGCACAAAATTTGGCCAAAAGATGTGAGCCCATTCACCAGCGACAAGGTGATCTCAGATTGAATGGGTCCCTATACTGACTGCCTGGTGTGAACTGACCTCTGGCTAGTAACATGATAAAGCCTGTATATATAGGACGATAGGAACCAAACATGTGATTGAATGTGATTAAAATCACCACTTGATGAAGGGCGGAGTGCTCAGTCAGAAAACCAGTATACAAGTAATAGAAAAAACTGACGGCACATCTAGAACTAGTCTGAATAGGTGCATACCAAAAGGCAACTTACATATTAAATAGAAAATGGTAGCACACCAAATATGAAATATGTGAAATACGAATAGCAAAATGGCTTTAGTAATACATTTCATAATGGCTTTTGTAAGGCATATCAAATATGAAATAAGTGAAACATGAATAGCATAATGGCTTTTGTAATCTAGAAAAACATATGAGATACTTAGCACAAAATTTGGCCAAAAGATGTGACCCCATTCACCAACGACAAGGTGATCTCAGATTAAATGGGTCCCTATACTGACTGCCTGGTGTGAACTGACCTCTGGCTAGTAACATGATAAAGCCTGTATATATAGGACGATAGGAACCAAACATGTGATTGAATGCGATTAAAATCACCACTTGATGAAGGGCGGAGTGCTCAGTCAGAAAACCAGTATACAAGTAATAGAAAAAACTGATCGTCCTATATATACAGGCTTTATCATGTTACTAGCCAGAGGTCAGTTCACACCAGGCAGTCAGTATAGGGACCCATTCAATCTGAGATCACCTTGTCGCTGGTGAATGGGGTCACATCTTTTGGCCAAATTTTGTGCTAAGTATCTCATATGTTTTTCTAGATTACAAAAGCCATTATGCTATTCATGTTTCACTTATTTCATATTTGATATGCCTTACAAAAGCCATTATGAAATGTATTACTAAAGCCATTTTGCTATTCGTATTTCACATATTTCATATTTGGTGTGCTACCATTTTCTATTTAATATGTAAGTTGCCTTTTGGTATGCACCTATTCAGACTAGTTCTAGATGTGCTGTCAGTTTTTTCTATTACTAGGGTCGTATCGTTGTCGGGATTGCTGGTGCATCGCTAAATGTAAAGGGGCCTTTAGGCATTGGATTTGCTGAATAGCATGTTGGACAGCAGATCCAGGTATGCTGATCATCACCTGTAAAAGTTCCTGAGCTGGTCTAAAGAGGCCTAGGGGAGTGGCGTCAAAGGTGCAAGTTCAAGAGCACAGGGAGACAGATATTTATGGCCCTCTATAGTCAAAATCTCTGTTTCATCTCATTTTTTACAGTATTGTAAAAAGTGACTTATCTTCATCCACTTCCCCAATGTACATTATTTGTACAAGAACTAAACCAGTGTTTCCCAAACCCTATTCCTCACGGCCCCCTACCACATCATGTTTACAGGATTTCCTTAGTATTGCACAGGTGAGAGAACCCGTGGCCATTTCTGATGCCTTAAAAATGTCACCTGTGCAATACTAAAGTAATCCTGAAAACATGACGTGTTTGGGACTGAGGACTGGGGTTTGGGAAACAATGAACTGAAAGCAGATTGCCATTCTGCAAATAAAATGAAAATGATACACAGTTCTGCATCCATCAATTTTTACAGCGAAGCCAGTATGGCAAAGATGAGAAATGAATGTGCATTAATTTTTTTATTACATTGGTTAATTTATTAAGTTCAATGTAAAAAATGATGGATGGGAAAAATATTTTGCCCCACTGACTAATTGCAAAAAGACAGATATTTTCTTATCCATCATTTTTCACTCTGAAATCAATGTGACAATTGATGGAAAAACTGATATATCAATTAAAGACAACCTGGTGATCAAATAATCGCTGCAGATCCAGCTTTGATTGAGGCTGGTCATATGTTTGCCTTGCAGTGGCTGCTGATGGGGGCATGTAGAATAGCATAAAAGCTATTAAAATAATTGTCATCCAAATATTGCATGGATGAGCTGGGTACACAAGAGTGACAGAACAATAGTTAGATCTTTTCTATCGCATCGACAGGAAACCATCAATTTTAATTATTGACATTATGACTAATCTCTGATTCTTCTGTCCTGTACCACTTGCATCCTAATATAATTATTACAAGAATGCACTCTGTCTACCACTAACTTATAGATTCTCCTCCTCTTAATGAAACATTTGGCACTGTCATATTTACAATGCTCATTTATTTATTTTTTCACTTCCAGGCTTAAAACATATTATCTGCTCAAATGGTTGATGTTAGCAGGAGGTCTTTAGCTGGTGGGGGAGTCGACAGGAAGCAATGGAGCTAAATTAGGGATCAGCAGGAATTTTCTGGAGTCTGCGAAACAAAACCTCTCATGTCCATACATGATTAGCACATACTGGAGTAAAGGATCCTATGGTCAAAAGACAACAATATTCATTTCCTGTTGACTTAAGTTGATGAGCTTTAGATCTGGAGCCTCATTAGCCAAATTACTTACATGCAAACATTGGGAATATGTGGATGTAAAAATGACGTGAAATGATCTAATTTTATTCACACGCACTCTAATGAAAAGGATGCACAATATCTTAGATATTTCCTCACATCATCCAGCTTGAAGATAGCACTAGGTACTTACAGGAATCGACACATAAATTAATTATGGTGAATCATTCTTTGAGGTGACGCACACTACATGCCCTAATGCGGCTCATAACCCGGGCAATCAGCGACAATACTGTCATCGCTCATTAGCCTGATAAGCTTTATTGCTGTGCGGCTGGAAAATATGTTTTAAACCATATGTAAAATATTGCAGCCTTCTTTTTATTAGTGATAATATATGATAATCTTATTATACTCATGAGACGACCTTCTCACTCATTGTCGCATTATCCTAATCCTTGGGACATTATTGAATACAATACATTAATTGAAGGAATAAAGCAGGGCAATTGCATTTAATGTAATATATATTTCAGGTACAGCGTAAAAAAACAAAAACAAATAAAAGGGTAAAATGTATTACTTCCTTTTTTTCTGCAAATGATGTATTTCTGTTAAAGAACATGCAAGCAATAAGCATATTTTATAATTACAAGAGGCTTAAAAGTTGAATGGATACTCTCCAGAGATTGCCGAGTCTTCATAGAACTGAATCTTCATTGTTTATGACCTGGCATGCTGGGCTGCTGTATTGCAAAAGAATGCAAAGCCAACAAATTCACTGCTGCATCAGCTGATAGTCTCCCACTGAAATCATTACACCAGCCATACCAGGAACCAATGTCTCCAACATTGCAGTCACCATGCTTTCCGATTAGGCTCTCACATTGCTATTTCAATGTGTTGTCCCATGGTCTGTGTCATCTTCAAACATTTGACACATTTTCTGGGCTGATAACTGGATTACCTCTCTGATCTTTAATTACCCCTGGCTGTACTCTCAAGAATCCAAGACTCTTGTTTCCTGCATGCAATATACGCCAACATGATTGACTAGCATGAGCCAAAATCAATGATAAAAATGACATACTTGCACAATGTGGCAAGCAATGCACATTTTTAGTATTAGTAGTGAATATATAAGGCATGCCTATTGTCGGTTTTGCAACTAAAACTTAGTTATCAATTTGTTACGCTTGCTACTACTGTATAGGAATGAGTCTGATATTCTCTATAGCACTTTACAAGCTTTGTCATCACTCACTCTTCCCATGGGGACTCGTAATACAAATTCCCTAACAGCATGTCTTTTGTACTGTGGAAGGAAAACAGATAAAGAGGAAACCCATGCACAAGCAATTTGGTTGTTACAGTGGCATGTAAAAGTTTAGACATCTCTGGTCAAAATTACTGTTATTGTGAACAATTAAGCAAGTGGAAGATGAAATTATCTCTAAAAGGGCTAAAGATAAATTTGAGGCATTTCCTTCATATTTTAGGCCCCAAAAAATTGTCATTTTTTTACATTTTAAAAATTACAAAAAAGAAAATTGGATTATGCAAAAGATTGGGCACCCTGCATGGTTAGTACCTAGTAGCACCCCTTTTACAAAGTATCACAGTTTGTAAACACTTTTTGTAGTCTTTCAGTCCTTGTTTGAGGGATCATCATTCATTCTTCCTTGGAAAATTCTTCCTGTTCTGTGAGATTCTTTGATCGTCTTGCATCCACTGCTATTTTGAGGTTAAGCCACAGATTTTCAATGATGTTCAGATCAGGGGACTGTAAGGGAAAGCCTTATGTCTTTTGAGGCATTATATTTTGCATTTTGACTTGTGTTTAGGATCATTATCCATTTATAGAAGCCATCCTCTTTTCAACTTCTGCTTTTTTATAGCTTGTGCTTGCATCAAGAATTTGTTGAAATTTCATTGAATTCATTCCTCCCTCTACTCAAGAAATGTTCGCCGTGCCATTGGCTGCAACACAACCCCAAAGCATGACTGATCCACTTACATGCATGCGTAATGGTTGGCGAGATGTTCTTTTCCTGAAATTCTGTGCCCTTTTTTCTCTACACATACTTCTGATCATTGTGACCAAAGAGTTCTACTTTAACCTCATCGGTCCACAGGACTTAAAAAACGCATCAGGCTTGTTTAGATGTTCTTTTGCATACTTCTGATGCTGAATTTCAAGGTGAGGATGCAGAAGAGGTTTTCTTCTGATAATTCTCCCATGCAGGCCATATTTGTGCTGGTGTCTCTGAACAGTGGAACAATATACCATAACTCCAGAGTGTGCTAAATCATTGTGAAAGTGTTTTGCTATCAAGCGGGTGTACTGATTTGCCTCTCTAGCAATCCTACGAGCAGCTCTCACTGAAATTTTGCTTGGTCTTCCAGATGTTATCTTGACATCCGCTGTTCCTGTTAACTGCCATTTCTTAATTACATTTCGAACTGAGGAAAGGACAACTTGAAAGTGCTTTGCTATCTTCCTATAGCCTTCATTTTCAGAGTGCTAGGCAGCTGCTCAGAAGAATGCATAGCTATTGTTTTTTTGACACAAGGTTAAAGTACGTTGGGTTTTTATAAAGCTGGAGAATTTGCATCACCTGGCCTTTCATAATGTTAATAGTGAACATACTATAACCCTAACAGGCTAATTAAGGTCTGAAACCTTAATTGTCTGAGCACTCAAATCTCCAAGGGTGCCCAAAATTTTGCATTGGCCCAATCTTCCTTTTTGTAATTTTTAAAATGCAAACAATAACAATATATTTGTGGCTTATTGTGGTCATAAGGACAGATACTCCAGTCTCTGTTTGGGATCTCTGCCTATCCTTCAGGCTTACCTTTGTTCTCTGCTCTGCCTCTCTTATTAATGCCCTCCTTGTCCAGGCTAACAGTCTGGGTGGGCAGCTCTCTCTTGGCAGGTTTGTTGTAGTACCATGTTATTTCCATTTACATAGTAACATAGTAACATAGTTTTGAAGGCTGAAGGAAGACCATATGTGCATCTAGTTCAGACTATTTTTAGTGCAGCTGTTCTGCATTGTTGATCCTGGGGAAGGCAAAAAACCCACAGAGTAGAAGCCAATTTTCTCCATAGGGAAAAAAATTCCTTCCCCTAAGCTGGGTCAACCATCTACCTATAATATTCTGTTATTCGTAACCTTCTATACTGTTACTCACAAGAAAAGCATCCATTCCTTTCTTAAATTCATTCAGTGAGTTGGCCATCACCACTTCCTCAGGAAGAGAATTCCAGAGCCTCACTGCTCTTACCGTGAAGAACCCTCTTCTATGCTGGTGCAGAAATTGTCTTTCCTCCAAGCGAAGAGAATGACCCCTTGTTCTTGTCACAGTCCTTGGTACAAACAGTTTATTGGAGAGATCTCTGTATTGCCCTCTGATATACTTGTACATATATATTAAGTCTCCCCTAAGTCTTCTCTTTTCTATAGTAAATAGACCTAATTTTGATAACCTTTCTGGGTATTGTAGTGAACCAACTCCATTTATCATTTTAGTAGCCCGCCTTTGAACCCTTTCAAGTTCAGTAATGTCTTTCTTGAGCACCGGCGTCCAAAATTGCACACAATACCCCAAGTGTGGTCTGACGAGTGATTTGTACAGAGGGAGAGTTTATGTTTTTGATGATAATGGATTTGTTGGTACTCCATCCCATCAGAAATTGGGATATTTTTTAAAACCAAACCGTGACTTTTACTTCTCAACAACTTTGTCCCCGACTTGTTTCGAGATCTCCTTAGTTTTCATTGTGTTGGTGGGTCATGGTGCCTCTTGTTTAATGGTGTTACAGCCATTGGCACATGACAATTTTGGGTTGTTTGATCCCATAAATTTATAGGGGCTTACAAAAGTATTCACCCCCTGTTGGATTTTTTCCTACTTTGTTACCACGGTACCGATATAGCTCTTTTCCTGTTTGGACAATTTAAGTGTAGCAAGTCATGTGACAGATTGACGCAATGAAATCCAATGTAGGACTGGACGAGGTCCGCATGCATAATGTTACCTTTTATCCTGGGACTTTTTGGACAGGTGTACTTGTTGCCATAACAACAAGAAGGCAGACACAGTAGGCATTCTGATATTTTTTATTCATTTTATGACATTTAAAACTTGTGATCTGTATGTCTTTTCATTGCTGTAATGTATATCACTGTCTTTCAATTTGTTCTATATGTAATATATATGCTGTGCAGGGAGTTTTTAGATGTTATGTGCTGATTGGTGGGCAGATTTGTTAGGAAGACCGAGGTGATACTTGTTACGATTGGTGTATAACTAATTAGTAATGCTATTTAAATCTGCTGTTTGCACTGTGGTGATACGCTTGATGAAGACTGGTATTGTTCGAAATGTTGCACTTTATTTGGCAGAATAAAAAGAAAATGTTTACTTCATTTAAGTTTGAATGCTGTCATTCTATTCTACTGATAATTAATTTATCCAAGTGAGATCCTTGGAAATTGGAGTGCTGCATCTGTGCAGGTATGATGACCTTGTTCCTGGAAGTCCTTATAGACTGCTGCAGTTAACTTTCCACTTTCAAGTGAAAGGGAATGTGTCATGAAAATTTTTTTGATTTTTAACAATTTAAAAAAGCAAAGTGTCAATCTTCTATTTTTTATATTATTTTACTGTTTTAAAACTTGAAAAAATATTTAAAAAATGTAATTATTATAAATTTAAAAAACTAGGAGTAGCAGCTGCAGACATTTGTAATTAGACATGAGCGAATATGTTCAGCTCCCTCCTTATTTGGCAAGCTATAGCGCTTATCGAAGAAGCTGCAGTGGGAACCCGGATGCCTGAAGCCTTCCAATAATCTGGTGTCCGCATGTGTTGTGGCTGTGTGACAGTCACAGCACACAGGCTCTCCATGCATCCCTTCTTAAACTAAGGGTACCGTTACACTTAGTGATGCACCAGCGATCCTGACAACGATATGGATCGCTGGTGCATCGCTAAGTAGTCGCTAGTGAGTTGCCACACAGGCAGATCTCACCAGCGACATAGCGGGGGTTGGGGGTCGCTACTTACCTCTCAGACGCGGCGATCCTGATGTCCTCCCACCCGCCTCCACGCCTCGCTCGTCGGCGCCACAGGAAGCGCAGCAGGAAGTGGCCGACGAGGAATGGTCCAGGACGTTCTCGCGCGACCAACGATGAGCAGCGTCACAAAATCGGTGACTTTACAGCGATATTGCTAGCGATATTGCAGTGTGTAACGGGGGATTAAATGTTCAGCCCTGATAAAATAAATAAACCTATACTCGCCTCCTGTGCCGACTCTGTTCCAGCGGTGTCGGCACTCAAGGTCCCGGGGCTGTGATGCAGTGAATTGACATGTGAAGGCCCCATGCCCAGTTTGTGCTGGCGTCACTGTCTCTGCCTACTCTCAAAATGAACATAAACAGGAAGTTCAAGATCAGCTGCAGCTTGGACTTCCGCTTTATGTTCAGTTTTTCCAAAGGTGAAGACAGTGTCGCCAGCGCTGATTGGGCGCCGGTCATCAAAAGGTATTTCACTGCATCACAGCCCTGGGACTTCATGTGTCAACACTGCTGGAACAGAGCCAGGAGGTAAGCATAGGTTTATTTATTTTATCGGGGCCGAACATTCAATTTAAGAAGGAGTTGTACTAGCTGTGAACAACTGCTTTAATTGGGCACAGTTCACAGATAAGGCAACCACGAACACCAATTGCTTTCTTCTATTGTCATATTTGTAGTGTGTAAGTAATGTGCTCTGATAATTAAACTTTACAAACCAGTAAGTAAAATTGGCAGCCACCAGTGGCTGAAGAAAAAAATAATACAAAATATCAATGTTACTGTAGTAAATTTTAATTTATTTTAGAAACAAATGTTTCTGTAATTAATAATTATTAGTAAAAATATTTTGCAATATATTACCTTCACTGTGTAGAAACAGGATGAAGCTCTTGGATCAGGACTGTCATTTAAGGAGGAGTATCCACCACAAGCAACCAGGAAGTAAGGAGACTGCATGCTCCCAGCTGCTAAAGAGACTGAAGAATACGCCTTAAAACATTGACATTTCTGTGTGTGGTTCCACTATCATCCCCAGCAACATGCCCGCTGTTTTGGTGTCATACTTGACTCCGAGCTTTCATTTACCCCCCACATCTGCTCACTGGCTCGCTCTTGTTATCTGCACCTCAAAAACAATTCTAGAATTTGACCTTTTCTTCCTTTCGACTCCGCAAAAACTCTGTTTCTTTTATTCATTCTCGTCTGGACTACTGTAACTCTCTTCTAATTGGTCTCCCTCTTACGAAACTCTCCCCTCTCCAATCTGTCTTGAATGCTGCAGCCAGGATCATATTCTTTACCAATCGTTACACCGATGCCTCTACCTTGTGCCAGTCATTACACTGGCTACCCATCCACTCCAGAATCCAGTACAAACTTATTACCCTCACCCACAAAGCATTCCAAGGGTTAGCACCACCCTACATCTTCTCCCTTGTCTCAGTCTACCACCCTACCCGTGCCCTCTGTTCTGCTGATGACCTGAGGTTAGCATCCTCAATAATCAGAAAATCCCACTCCCGTCTCCAAGACTATACACGTGCTGCGCCAATTCTTTGGAATGCACTTCCCAGGTCAATACGATTATTCCCCAATCCCTATAATGTTAAGCTTGCCCTGAAAACACATTTATTCAGACTGGCCTACTGCCTCAACACATTAGCCTAATTATCCCGTGTGGTACAGTCAAAAGTTTTACCATAGCCAGGTTCCCCACATCATGTTCCCACATGCTTTATGCATCTATTAGCCCTCTATGTCTGTACTGTTACACACTTAACATTATGGCTGGTCCGAACAATGAAGGCAACTGTTAGCACCCACCTTTCGTGTCTACCTTTTTCCTCATAGATTGTGAGCTTGCGAGCAGGGCCCTCATTCCTCTTGGTATCTGTTATGATCTATGTGGTTACTGTTATGCGGTAATGTCTATCGTCTGTACAAGTCCCCTCTGAAATGTAAAGTGCTGCGGAATATGATGGGGCTATACAAATAAAATTATTATTATTATACCACTCGTAACTACTAAGATCAATAATTCACTGCAAGGGGATATAAGATTACCAGAGAGATAAGAGAACAAATGTATTTTTAACAGTCATAGCTGATCTTCAATGTGAGAAGATTTAGGTTAACCCTGCTGTTATGTTCGGGTCATAGTTACCCGTAAGAGAATTTGCGTGCCCCTGTAGATATTTTTCTATAAGTTTCTAAAACTTGAGGTTGGGTCTATTTATTGCATCTACTATTGTATATCAATTTATTTATTTCCAAAATTATTTCAATGGGGTCATACACACGCTCTGCCGGGTGTATGCATTGAAATCTGCGCACCATAAAAATGGCTTTATGTTGAATATTTTTGGTGCGCAGTCTATACTAAAATGTAGAGCGCATCCAGAGAGATCACTAGGTGTGCACTACACGTGTATATTCTGCGCAGATGGACTACACTGAGCGCGCTGTGTAAGAGGGCCTTATTTTGTAAAGCTGAGCTCTAAAGGCCTCCAAATGATTTTTTTTGCTAAGTAAGTCTGTCTTCCTGGCTTATCTTTTTTTTTCAGAAGGGTTCTTATCTTCTCTGATCTTATCAGTACACATATGCTAGCACACTTAGCCATTTGACCTTTCAGTTTCTTTGGACAGCAGCTCTGTACACATCTCTGTTCCAGGCTGTATCTTGGCTTTTTACAGGTATCTAGCTTGTTATGCTTTTCTTATTCAATTCTGTTGGTAGATTGTATATTGTAAAGGAATACTTTTATTTTATTTTTTTCCATGTACTTAGCGTTATTACTGTGTGATTCTGTAAGCTATAGGTCACTGCATACTGTCTGCAAAGCTGACAAACTTTTTTCAGCTAAGAGCTGTTTTTTCCTTGGCTCCTTCTTTGTTGAAGCAGGGAGTTACTTACATTTGAAAGGCTCAATGTTTTTACAAGTGGTGTAGTATTCTCACTGCTCTGACTGAATGATTAGCATGTTAGATGGCTGGACATTGAGCACTGGTATGTTTTGATGTAGTATAAAAGCTCTTATTGTTTTTGAAGTCGGTTGTTTTTTTCTCAGATTTTATTATTATTGGAAAATCACTGGTTGGGCTGTATATTGAGGAAAGAAAGGTCACACCCAGAAAGGAAGGAGCAGCAGGACTTGTACAGAGCATCCAGCAACATGCTCAGGAAAGTGAAACCATGACCTCCACAAGCACTTCTACTCCCATGGCCTCTACCAGCAGTGCTTCAAGAATAAAAAGAAAAAGGTGCAGCTATTGCCCTTATTCTTGTGATAATAAAACAAGTATTACATGTTCTGGATTCAAAAAATTCTTATGCAAAGCCCATGTTTATTGTTCTTCATGCAAGAATACATAAAGTAATATTACCATGTAAATATGATCAAATTGAAGTGTTTATTATCTTTAATTTTTTTTTCACAAAATGTTTGATTTGCTTGTTTTGGTTTGTTTTTTTTACCACATTTGTGTAGTGTGCTATTTTTCGTTTTGCTTATTGCTAAGTTTTTTCTGAATAAAAAAAAAATAAAGATTTCAATTTCATTGTTCTTTTTTATTTCCAAACATGTTCCCATACAGTCTAGTAAGCAAAAGGTATAAAAATAATTGAGTTAGAGTATCTAAAATCAAGATTTAATAAACCGGGTCATAGTGACCCGGGAGCAATACAAGTGTATAGTACATGGGAACAGAACAGCAGGGTTAAAAGTAGGCTACATAATGGAAGTCCACATGCTGTTTTTGCACAGAGGCTGTAAGTGTCTTCTGGTACTCTTTTAAGATTTTGAGAAAGCATGATGATTTGCAAAACAACTGCAGAGAAAACTCTGGCTAAACACTCTGCTATATGATACTGGTACCAGTGCCAAGTGTTATTCTTTTGTTGCAGAATATATAGATATATTTCTAGACTTTGCATGTATTCCCATTGAAGAACACAGCAGTCAGCTTCTTCCCTGTCTAAAATCTAAAAAATACAGATTTCGAGTATAAAATAAGGATGGCTAAAATTAATGTTAACTGAGCCTGACAGAATGCTACCTACTTTGGGAATTAGGCTATGTACCCACGTATGCAGAAAAAAACGGACTCCTTCCCAGGAAAAACGCACTTTTTTGCGCAATTTTTGCATGATTTTTGCGCGTTTTTTGCACTTTTTTAATGCGTTTTTTACAGGAGCATCCTCCTACTTATAGAATATAGTTAGAAATGCGGATTTTTTGGCAAAATTAATGAGCATGCTGCGTTTTTTACCAGGGAAAAAAACGCATCAATGTGCACAAAAAGTGCAGAATTCATTAAAATGAATGGGATGCTTATTGAAAGTGTTTTTTAAGCATTTTTGCTGGTAAAAACGCTTAAAAAATGCGAAAAAAACCACTTACGTGGGTACACAGCCTTAGTGTTCAGTAAGAATTGTTTTTTCTCTCAGATGCTTTTGTTTTCCTAGAGATAAGCTGTGTCATATGGAACCTTGAAGCTGACTTTATAGAACTGTGGCAAGACACTTATTTTCTAACTATTGTCTGATTAAGGCCTGTTTCACACTTCAGTTTTTTGCAATCAGTCAAAATCCGCCAAAATTTGAAAATGGCGGATCCGCTAAAAATGTGTAAAAACGGATGCCAGCTGATGGTACGGATCCGTTTTTTTACGGATCCGCTATACGGAATTTTGTACGGATCCGTCAAAAAGCAGATCCGTTCCATCCATTGGCATCCGTTTTTCCCATCCGTTGGATCCGTTTTCTTGCGGATCCGTTTTTCCACACCTCCAAAATGGGATGCTCCCAAATATGTTTGGCTCTTGGAGAATGCTCCCAAATGTGATTGGATACTGGAAACTAGGGAAAACTATTTCTAGGGTGTAGTAATTCAATTTCTTTGAAACGTTTTAGAGCTAGTGGCAGCGATGGAAGGAGTTAGTGCGAGTATGGAAGGAGTTATTGCGAGTATTGACAGCTTCTGTGTGGAATTTGATCTTCACTGCAATCGGTTGGCAATTATTGCTCTCCAGAGGGAGAAAAGAAGACTGCGAATCCTGCGTCTGAGGAGACAATGGCAGTGGATTCATCCGATTAATGCGCAGAGGTTTAGTCGTGGCGTGTTTTCTACACTATACCTGGAATTGAAGGATAACCCTGAAAAGTTCTTCAACTATGTGCGCATGAGGCAGGAATTGTTTGAGATATTGGTGGAGCGTGTTGGAGAACAAATCCGGAGAAGGGACACCTACATGCGGTTTTCTATATCACCGGAGGAGCGTTTGATGGTGACCCTTCGGTAGGTTATCTACTTTTTAAAATGTTTCAGATTCTGCAGGCTTTTATTGCTATGTTATGGCTTGTATTTTGTATTAATTTTACCTTTTTCCCTTTTTTTACCAGATTCCTGGCAACTGGAGAATCCTTCACCTCCCTCCATTACCAGTTCCGGATTGGGATTTCAACTATTTCTGGAATTATCCAACAGACCTGCCGGGCATTGTGGGATTGTCTACACGAGGATTACATCCCACAGCCAACACAGGAGAGGTGGCTGGAGATTGCCGACAAGTTTCAACAAATCTACCAGTTTCCAAATTGCATTGGTGCCGTGGATGGGAAGCATATCAGGATTGGGAAACCCATCAGATCTGGATCTGAATTTTACAACTATAAGAAATTCTTCTCCGTTGTACTTATGGCCATTGCAGATGCCAACTGCAAATTTATTGCCGTGGACATTGGTGCGTATGGGCGTTCAAATGACTCTCAGGTCTTCAAGATGTCCGCAATGGGCCGTCGTTTGTATGGAGACAATTTTGACTTCCCACCTCCAAGACCACTCACTGGAACAACAGGCCCACCAATGCCATTTGTGTGCGTTGGTGACGACGCTTTTCAGCTTTCCAAACACCTACTCAAGCCATATGGTAGTCATGGATTGACACACCGCAAAAAAATATATAACTATCGATTGACCAGAGCGCGAAGAGTGGTGGACTGTGCTGTTGGAATTTTAACTGCCAAATGGAGAGTCCTGTTAACGGCCATAAAAATGAAAACAGAGACTGTGGATGAGGTGGTGAAGACGTGTGTCATCCTGCACAACTTTGTACTTTCAAAGGAACCTGTTTCCATAGAAGAAAATCTTTCTGAAACCACCTTGTGGGATTATCAGCAGCCAACTTTTCAGAGTACTGGGTCAGTGGCAAGAATGAGGGACACCTTTGCAGATTATTTTCTGACACCAGAGGGACAACTTGACTGGCAAGATGACATGGTATAATTTTTTTTTTAATATACCAATTGTGGGTAATAAGTGTTGTGTTTTTTTTACCTTTTACACCACTGGTGTACTGTGAAATGTTACCAAGTATTGGGTTACCAAGCATTGTGTTAATGTGTTGTGTTACCAAGTGTTGTTTTTTTGCCTTTTACACCACCGGTGTACTGTGAAATGTTACCAAGTGTTGGGTTTACCAAGCGTTTGTTACCAAGTGTTGGTTTTTCCTTAACTTTTACACTGAAATGTTACCAAGTGTTGTTTTTTTTTTTACCTTTTATACCACCGGTGTACTGTGAAATGTTACCAAGTGTTGGGTTTACCAAGCGTTGTGTTACCAAGTGTTGGTTTTTTCCTTAACTTTTACACTGTGAAATGTTACCAAGTGTTGGGTTAGCAAGCGTTGTGTTACCAAGTGTTGTTTTTTTTTTACCTTTTATACCACCGGTGTACTATGAAATGTTACCAAGTGTTGGGTTACCAAGCGTTGTGTTACCAAGTGTTGTGTTACCAAGTGTTGTTTTTTTTTAACTTTTACACTGTGAAATGTTACCAAGTGTTGGGTTAGCAAGCGTTGTGTTACCAAATGTTTTTTTTTTTACCTTTTATACCACCGGTGTACTGTGAAATGTTACCAAGTGTTGGGTTACCAAGCGTTGTGTTACCAAGTGTTGTGTTACCAAGTGTTGGTTTTTTTTTTTTATCACTTTTACACTGTGAAATATTACCAAGTGTTGTTTTTTTTTTAAATTTTACACTGTGAAATGTTACCAAGCGTTGTGTTGCCAAGTGTTGTTTCACCAAGTGTTGTTTTTTTTTTTAAATTTTACACTGTGAAATGTTACCAAGCGTTGTGTTACCAAGTGTTGTGTTTTGTTTACCTTTTACACCACCGCACCGGTGTACTTTGAACCTTTACAAAGAAATAAAGAACAAAAAAGAAACTACACAATAAAGTTCTTTGAGAAAAAAAAAACATTGTTTATTAGTGGAATTTTTCAAAGTTATTTATTTTAAACCTTTTTTTTGGTATATATGTAACTTTTTTTTGGTTAAATTTTTTAATACTTTTTTGGTATATATTTTTGGTATTTTTTTTAAATTTTTTTGGTAGAATTTTTTTTTAACAAACCAAAATTAACATTACAAATGCTGATACTGTTGGGTGTAGATACTATCGGAGAGGTTAACAGGGTTGACCACATCGAGGGGGGCTGGAGGACTGGGAAGGGGGGTTGAAAACATGAGGTTGGGACAGGAGTGGATGGACAGATGAGGATTGTGGGTACATTGAAGGTGTATGTGGGGGTGGGTATGGTGAGGGCATTGGGGTATAATGCAATTGGGAAGGAAGGTACTGGGAAGAATGGAATGGGGAACTAGAGAAAGGAGAGGGAGTGGTAGGAGGAGGGATGGTTGTATGATGGATGGTGGTGGAAGGATGGACGGGGAAGGATGGACGGTGGAAGGATAGACAGGGGAAGGATGGACAGAGGGAGGATGGACAGAGGGAGGATGGACAGGGGGAGGATGGACAGGGGGAGGTTGGGATGCTTCTGACAATACTTCCACTAGAGCATTGTGACAGGCTTGCATCACAAGCATCTGTTGGTGAGTACTTAAACCTTCCATTTGCCGGACAACAGATTGAAAAAAAATATGTCTCGGCGTCTGGTTTGACTCTAAATTCATCTGTTCCATGTATCTTCTGAGTTCCATGATGCTTTGATTGATCATGGTCAACCCAGAAGATAACTGTTGTCCATAAGTGTGGAAACCATGCTGGACAGATGAGTTCAGACTCAGTCAGACTTGGTCATCCTTTCCTGACTCCTCAGACGCTGCCGGCCAGAACAAAAAGTTGGTCGAGATATTGCGGCAGTGTCTGAGGGGTGGGGAACAGGGTACAAGTCGTCACCAGCAGCTTCATGTGATGAAGTCTGCCCTGCTGCTCCAGTGCTGGTGGAGGGGATAGAGGGACGAGACAAGAGGGAAGGTAGAGAGGGGTCGGATACCTTGATGTGGTAACTGGGGGCGGTCTCACAAGGGATCACTCCAGAGGGAGGCAACTCAGATGCAGGCTCCCGAGTGCTGCAGACGGTGCAAAAAAAAGAAAAAAAAATATATTAAAGATATTGATATTTAATTTAACTGTGCTGAAAAAAAATGGTTAAACATGTAAACATTTGTACTACAGAAATGGTTTGTGGAATATTTACCTTCTGGACACCATCGTTGACCGGAGGAACCCCAGGGCTCTGTAGTTTTTATACTGGGTTCCCCAGCGTCCTCCCGATCCACTCAGGGCCTGTATCTCCTTGTTGAAGTCCCTCTTGAAGCGATCCCTGAGCGACCGCCACCGTGTGATAGCCCTGTCACCTGTGAAGAAAAAAGCAAAGTGTTTAGTATTCAACACTTCACATGATGGAATATCAGTTACTGAAATTGTAATACTTACGCACTAAATCCCTTGCCCTCGCATTGAGCTCCTCCCTGTTCTCTACAACCGCGGAACACACCTCATCCCAGAGCCGTCGGGTGGTCGGTTGGTCGGCATGCAAACGGTTTCCCATGTTCCACAGCGGCTCCCGTGTTTCAACCTCATGGATGAGGTTGTCCGTGTCTATTTGGAGACCCTCCTCGATTGGTCTCCGGGGAGCACGCTGTGAAGCCTGTGAAGAAAAGAAATAACAAAAAAAAAATTACATTCTATTCAAACACATGATGTTCATTACTCAATTATCCAAATAGGGTTACTTACCATTTTCCGACCACCAGAGGCATCACCTCGATGACGCTGGGATGTCCTGGGAGTCGCTCTAGTCCGGGCACCAGATTGTGAAGACTGTAAAAAAAAAAAAAAATTTGGTTTGGATGGATGCGTAGTTATTGTGTGTGCGCTGTGATGAATGTTTGTGTTGGGTGTAGCATTATGTATGTATGTCCTAAACTTACACTCTGCGCGCCCCGTCCTTGCATCTCTCCACCCTGCATGTCTCCTCCTGCCAGCTCCTCAGCTTCAGCTTCCAGAGAAAACATAATACATGCATATAGGGTTAAAAAAACAAAAAAAAAGGAAAGATACGCGTAAACCAAAATGAAGATTTAAAAAAAAAAAGAAACATTATTTACCTCAGCTCGCTGATGATCTGAGGGGGAGCTGACAGAAGAAGACATTCCTGCAGCCTGTCTTGTGGGTCTGCTGCGGCCTTCCTGGCTGGTTCGGCTGCTGTACTTCTGGCTGGATCTGCTGCTGCTGCCTTCCTGGCTGGATCTGCAAGTATAAAGACACTTGTTAAGCTACTATACAAAGGATAAAATAAGCTTTCAGGCCTTTATACTTACTGGGAAAACTGAAGTCTTTTCCTTGGCAGTTATGCTGCAACCTGTAGGGTTTGCTGCGGTGTATGTCTACTGCAGCTCTGCAGTCCTTTCTCAACTGATCTGCAAGTATAAAGGAAAATTTTAATAACATAACAAAAAAAATCTTCATTGTTATTTATGTGTGTAATTCCCTGAAACTGAGTATACCCACACTTTCAAGTGTTTGCATGTGTGTAAATTCCCTGAGAATCTCTCACTAGACTGTATTCCCCAACTCTCACCAACATTATAACCAAGTGTTTTCATGTGTAAATTCCCCAACTCTCACTGAGAGTATAACCTAATGTTTTCATGTGTAAATTCCCCAACTCTCACCAAGAGTATAACCTAATGTTTTGATGTGTAAATTCCCCAACTCTCACCGAGAGTATAACCTAATGTTTTCATGTGTAAATTCCCCAACTCTCACCGAGAGTATAACCTAATGTTCTCATGTGTAAATTCCCCAACTCTCACCGAGAGTATAACCTAATGTTTTCATGTGTAAATTCCCCAACTCTCACCGAGAGTATAACCTAATGTTTTGATGTGTAAATTCCCCAACTCTCACCGAGAGTATAACCTAATGTTTTCATGTGTAAATTCCCCAACTCTCACCGAGAGTATAACCTAATGTTTTCATGTGTAAATTCCCCAACTCTCACCGAGAGTATAACCTATTGTTTTCATGTGTAAATTCCCCAACTCTCACCGAAAGTATAACCTAATGTTTTCATGTGTAAATTCCCCAACTCTCACCAAGAGTATAACCTAATGTTTTCATGTGTAAATTCCCCAACTCTCACCGAGAGTATAATCTAATGTTTTCATGTGTAAACTCCCCAACTCTCACCGAGAGTATAACCTAATGTTTTCATGTGTAAATTCCCCAACTCTCACCGAGAGTATAAAGTGTTTTAATATGTAAATTCCCCAACTCTCACCGAGAGTATAACCACACTTATATACCAAAAAACAACACTGTATGTACCTTTTTTGTACATATACCCATACTTAATTTTACCTGTTTTTAAAATAATACTACGGACAGTTTTTAAAAAGTTTTTATTACATTTTTTTGGTTATTTTTTTCAACACAAGTAGGAGCTACTCTGCTCTTTATTTGAAATACCACAATAAATGAAAAACAAAAAAACAGTGATATACAAGATAAACACCACATACAACACACAACACAATCACACCACAATTGCAAATATGAAAATGCAATTCAGTACACATGCAACAGAAAAAAAATTAAAATATGACAAAAAAGCATAAGAAAAATACACACACACACAGACATGCAACACTAGGAGGCCACGAACATACATGCAAGAGGGCAAACCACACACAGATACTCAGTCACACAGACAGGCCACACACACACACAGACATGCCCCACACAAATAGTTTAGCACAATTGCAAATATTTAAATAAAATTACAGTAGTATGAAAATAAAATTCAGTGAACATGCAACAGAAAAACAAGTATGAAAAAAACATGATAAAAATACACATACACACACACAGGCCACACACACACAGGCAGACAAGCCACAGACACACAGACATGCCCACAAAAATAGTTATACTCACACAATTACTGGCTTTGGCTTGCTAGCAGGCCTCTCCGTCCTGTCCAGGTGATGTCAGGCAGGCTGGTGCAGGGGTCTTGCTCTCCAGGGGTCTTGCTATCCAGGGGTCTTTCAGCTGGGTAGGCAGGTTTTATAGCTTGCTTGTTTGCTGGCTGGGTGGCTCTGTCTCCTTCCTTCAGTCTGTCTGGTGCCGGATGTCTGGGCCCAATGATAATTAGCCCACCTTATATAGTTTTGGGACTGTCTGGAAAAGTATCTTTTTTTCTGAGCATGCTCAGTGCGATTTAGCGGATTCCGCCGGTGGATTCCGCAAAATAGCGGATCCCGGCGGATCTGCCGTCCATAAGCGCCCATTCTACCGCATGGCGGACGACGGCGGATCCGCCGTCGTCCGCCATTTTGACGGCACAAAAGAAAGTTGCAAGCTCCGTCCACCTCAGACAGAATCCGCCAGGAATTTGGCGGATCCGCCGAATAGCGAACGCAACGGACGACCATCCGCCAAAATCCGCCACTAATATGTCCCAATGGGAAAAAATGGCGGATCCACCACAAGAAAAGCGGATCCGCCATTTTCAAATTTTGGCGGATTTTGACTGATTGCAAAAAACTGAAGTGTGAAACAGGCCTAAGAAAAGCATGTGTATTTTATGTTCATATGAGTCTTTTATCCATTTGTTCCTGTGCTGACATAATCTTATAAATACACCCTTCTATGTACTGTGTAATGGCTGTGTCTGACAGTTCAGGGACATGGTCTAAACCTACCACATCTCTTGGGCAATGCAGGAAGCAAAAGAGAGTATACAGAATCAGTTGTGATCCTATGCTGTAATGTCTGTATTCTCATTTGCGTCCTCCCCTGTCCGGTAGATGTGGTATGATCAGACCATGTTCCTGCACAGTTTTGTTTGTGTCAAAACATTTAACATGGCTTTATTGGAATGTTTATGCATATTGCATATTTGTTGTCTGTATATGTCCTCTCTGCTCTCTCCAGCTGGACTGAAAATGAAACTGGATAGACTACTATGGCAATTGTCTACTTACTGATAAGATAAAATAACCCCCCCCCACCCTTTAGGATAAGAGCTCAGAGTAAAGGCCCTTTTACATTTAGCGATGCACCAGCGATCCGACCAGCGATCCCACCCGGTCAGGATCGCTGGTGCATCGCTAAATGATCGCTAGTGAGCTTTCATACAGAAAGACCTCACAGCGATTCAGCAGCGACGCAGCGCACGATACTTACCATTCACACACAGCGATCCTGCGTCCTCCCGCCCGCCTCCAGCGTCGCTCGTCGTCACAGCAGGAAGTCTCAGCAGGAAGCGCCCGACGAGAAATGGAGCCGGACATTCTCGCGCGATCAGCGATGGACAGCGGGGGAGCCGGTCGCTGGTAAGTATCACACATAGCGATATCGCTAGCAATATCGCTATAACGTCACAAAACCAGTGACGTTTTAGCGATATTGCTAGCGATATCGCTTAGTGTAAAACCCCCTTAAAGCAAACACATTTTTCAGACAGAATTTTTTAGTACTCTTTCAGGTCAGCATTTCACAGAAATTAGATTAGGGAACACAAGTAAAAAAAAGAGAATATGTTCATTTACAAAATGAAAATGTTGAGAACTGAATTGAACTATTTTACATGAACAGCAGGGTAAAAATATTTGGCACATAACTATACTGGAAGGTAATCCATCAGCAGTATTGTAATGAGAAAATGTATGTGTAAATCTGCATGGACCAAAAGGACCTAAATAAATTGACAAAATAGTAGTAGATGTAATATATAGTCCAAAATGAGATTATAGCTCCTTTATTTTACTCTTAAAATGGCTGGAGATCACTATAAAAGGCTATCGGTCATTTTTGACCAAACAGTACAAGTGTATAAAAATTGTGGAGCAAAAAGTAAAAAAAAAAAAAAAGTACCCATAGTAAGAACCCCTCCAATGAGGAAAAGTCAATCAACCACAAATTTCAGAACCGCATCTTGAATATTTTAAAAAATATTCAAGTTCAAAATCGGTTGTTTTTGACCGAACATAACACCAGGGTTAAATACATCCAATTGTGGAAATTATTATTATTCAAATATCTATTAATTAAAATGTTGATTAAAATTAACTTTCTTCATGTGAAAACCCAATTTAGGCCCCATAGACATTAGACTAATGTCAGCTGATTCCATCAATATCAACGGGATCCCATCAGTATTGACAGTCTAATGTGTATGGTGCCGCCAGTTGACTGATAGTCGAAGAAGATGATAATCGCTCATGTCCAATTTCGAACTGATGATTATAATGATCTCCCTGAGATAAACCACAGGCTGGTGTGTCAATTGGCTTTATCGTAGATAACACAAGAGCTCTCGTTTGATCAAGTGCTCATGCGTATGGGAGTGTGGGCTGAGATGGCTCTTGGCCAATCAATTGACCGAAGGATTATTCAACCGAGAGCTATCTTGTGAGTTTGGTGGGCTCCAGTTTAAAAATACGCTGTATACGTTTAAACAAAACATTCTTTATATCCTTTATAAATTGAGGTGCTTGGAGCACCATGGGGAGCTGCACTGTCTGCAATACCTGTCCTTTGACTGTTTTGTTGGTTAGCCCCATCCCTCTAAACATTAACTGATATTGCTAAGCTGGTTGAAAAATTTTAAAAAATGGCTAGTAGAGGGTGGTCCCAGGCAGAAGAAATCAATTAAGGTACATGGACAGAAATTGTGATCAGACAACCTATTAAAGTGCCAACTGCAGTAGAATTATTATTATTTTATTATTATTATTTATTATTATAGCGCCATTTATTCCATGGCGCTTTACATGTGAGGAAGGGTATACATAATGCATACAAGTACAGTAATCTTACAATCAATACAAGACACAACTGGTACAGGATGAGAGAGGACCCTGCCCGCGAGGGCTCACAATCTACAACGGGATGGGTGAGGATACAGTAGGAGAGGGTAGAGCTGGTCATGCAGCGGTTTGGTGGATCGGTGGTTACTGCAAGTTGTAGGCTTGTTGGAAGTGGTAGGTCTTCAAGTTCTTTTTGAAGGTTTCCATGGTAGGCGAGAGTCTGATATGTTGTGGTAGAGAGTTCCAGAGTAGAGGGGATGCATGGGAGAAATCTTGTATGCGATTGTGGGAAGAGGAGATAAGAGGGGAGTACAGAAGGAGATCTTGTGAGGATAGGAGGTTTCGTGCAGGTATGTACCGGCAGACTAGGTCACAGATGTACGGAGGACTCAGGTTGTGGATGGCTTTGTATGTCATGGTTAGGGCTTTGAACTGGAGTCTTTGGATAATGGGGAGCCAGTGCAGGGATTGACAGAGGGGAGAGGCCAGGGAATAGCAGGGGGACAGGTGGATTAGTCGAGCAGCAGAGTTAAGAATAGAATGGAGGGGTGGGAGAGTGTTAGAGGGGAGGCCACAGAGCAGGAGGTTGCAGTAGTGAAGGTGGGAGATGATGAGGGCATGGACTAGGGTTTTTGCAGATTCTTGGTTGAGGAATGTACGGATCCGTGAAATATTTGAGTTGAAGTCGTCAGGAAGCGGAAAGGGCTTGGATATGTGGTTTGAAAGAGAGATCAGTGTCAAGGATAACCCCGAGGCAGCGAGCTTGTGGGACTGGAGAGAGTGGGCAGCCATTTACTTTAATGGATAGGTCTGTTGGGGGGGGTCACGTGAGATGGGCGAAAGATGATTAATTCTGTTTTGTCCATATTAAGTTTTAGAAATCTAGCGGAGAAGAAGGATGAAATAGCAGACAGACATTGAGGGATTCTGTTTAGTAGGGAGGTGATATCTGGTCCAGAGATGTAGATCTGTGTGTCATAAGCATAGAGCTGATACTGAAAGCCATGAGATTCTATGAGCTGTCCGAGGCCGAAGGTGTAAACGGAGAAGAGCAGGGGCCCTAGGACTGAACCTTGCGGGACTCCGACGGATAGGGGGCGCGGTAAGGAGGTGGTGTGCGAATGGGAGATGCTGAATGTCCGGTCTGCTAGGTATGACGCAATCCAAGATAGGGCCAAGTCTGTGATACCAAGAGATGAGAGGGTCTGTAGTAATAGGGAATGGTCCACTGTGTCAAAGGCAGAGGACAGGTCCAGGAGGAGGAGGACAGAGTACTGTCGCTTCGCCTTGGCAGCTAGTAGGTCATTGGTGACCATAGTTAAGGCAGTTTCAGTGGAGTGGTGTGGCCGGAAGACGGATTTCAAGTGGTCAAGGAGGGAGCAAGAAGAGAGGTGGGAGGATAGTTCAAGATGGACGTGTTGTTCCAGTAGTTTTGAGGCATAGGGGAGAAGTGATATAGGGCGATTGCTAGATACAGAGGATGGGTCAAGAGAGGGCTTTTTGAGGATAGGTGTGATTGAGGCATGTTTAAAGCTTGAGGGGAAAACACCAGTTGTTAGTGATAGGTTGAAGAGATGGGTTAGGGTTGGGATGAAGACTGTGGTGAGGTTTGGGATGAAGTGGGATGGGATCGGGTCAAGTGCACAGGTAGTGAGATGTGATCTTGAGAGTAGAGTGGAGAGTCAATCTTCTGTAATGGTGGAGAAGTTGGTTTTGGGGGAGGAGAGCAGGACAGGTAGGAGAAAGGGCACTGGGGTGTTGTGAGTTCATTTTCCCCTTCACTACTGAGGCCCGAGGAACTCCCTCTTCTGGTAAAGAAAGGTAGTGAGCCTGATTATCAAACACCTGAGCCTAATGATGATGACTGGCTGAGTGGAATTACTGACTGGATATAAGGCTGCCAACGCCCTTCTGCCCTGCGGGTGATTTTTCTGTGGGATCCTTGGAGACCAGTCTGAATTCCTGCTCTTCTAAAGCTAAGTTTTCTGCTCGGCTTTTTGCATTTGTGCTTTGACTTTGTTTTGCTTTGTTTTTCTGGATTTCTGCCATTCCCTGCTGGAGTGAGCTGAATTCCTTTAGCTCTGTCTTCTGAAAATACCTGAGTGCTGATTTAGTTTTTGAAGCCTAGCTGCTTCAGGGTCTTTTTCCATATCAGCTTGTTGGCTTATGTCTTTGATAGGGTTTTGGCAGATTGCAGACAGCAACCTTCCTTTCCTGTTCTGTTTAGTTAGCTTGGGCCCCATCATTTGCTCAGCCTATCTTTCTATCTGTGTGAGTGTTTTTTCATCTTGCTTCACCGTCATTATATGTTGGGGGCTGCCTTTTACTTTGGGGTCTGCTCTGGGGCAGTTTAGATTTCCTTTTCTGTTTTTAGGCTATTTAGCTCTCCGGCTGTGATTGAGGGGTCTAAGGCACCGTAGGAACCCCCCACGGCTACTGCTAGTTGTGTTGACAGGTTCAGGGGTCTGCAATCTGATAGTTGCCAACTTCTCTGGTTTTCTGGACGTAGCTTCTATTTTTGTGTCTGCCTCCTACGGTGACTCAATCATAACACTGGGGGTTGTTGACCAAAACTGTCTCTGATGTTATCAATCTTCTCCTTGAAAAATGAGGCAAAGTCTTCAGCTGAGATGAGTGGAGAGGGAGGAGGTGCTGGGGGGAGGAGAGAATTGAAAGTGTTGAATAACTGTTTAGGGTTGTGAGACAGGGAGGATATGAGAGATGAGAAGTAGGTTTGTTTTGCTGCAGCGAGTGTGGCCTTGAAAGTAGTGAGGGACTGTTTGAATGTGATAAAGTCCTCATTGGAGTGGGATTTTTTCCATCTCCGCTCAGCAGCCCTGGAAGCCCGCCTCAGTTCTTTGGTCAGACTGGTGTGCCAGGGCTGTCTGTTGATTTTGCGAGTTTTGGTATGTTTGAGAGGGGCAACTGATTCCAAAGCTACAGCTATTGTGGTGTTATATAGAGCGGCAGCGGCATCCGCATTGTGTAGGGAACTTATGTCTGTAAGAGGGAGGAGGGATTCAGACAGTGAGTGTAGATCGAGGTGTTGAAGATTTCTGCAAGGGTGTGCGAGTTTTTGAGGTGCGAATTGTGGACCTGAGGAGGAGATTGAAGAGAATGTAAGTAGGTTGTGGTCAGAGAGAGGAAGAGGTGAGTTAGAGAGGCTAGATAGGGAGCAGAGGCAGGTGAAGATGAGGTCTAGTGTGTGGCCATCTTTGTGAGTGGCTGCAGAAGACCATTGAGTGAGGCCGAAGGAGGAAGTGAGAGATAGAAGTTTAGTGGCAGCTGAGAGGGAAGTGTCATTGGGGATGCTGAAGTCGCCCAAGATGATAGTGGGGATATCAGTGGAAAGGAAATGAAGTAGCCAGGTGGTGAAGTGGTCAAAGAAGGTGGTGGCTGACCCTGGCGGGCGGTATATGACAGCTAGTTGGAGGTTGGAGGGGGAGTAGATGCGCACAGAGTGCACCTCGAAGGAAGGTAGGGTAACAGAGGGCGGCTTGCAGCTGGGGCGGGGGGGTGTGGGAAAGGTGGAATCCACCATATGAGAGTGCAGCAGAAGAGGCTGTGTCAGAGGAGGTGAGCCAGGTTTCGGTGATGACGAGGAAGGAAAGTTTGTTAGTAACAAAAAGATCATGGATGAAAGAAAGTTTGTTGCAGACAGAGCGAGCATTCCACAGAGCTCCTGTTAGTGGGACTGGGGAAGCTGGGGCTGGGTGAATGTGTATAAGGTTGGAGTGGTTACGGAAAGTTATGATTGGGTGTGGATGGGAGGTAGAAATGACTGTGGGAATGTGGTGAGGAGGACCAGGATTTGGAGAGATATCGCCGGCAGTGAGGAGGAGCAGAGAGAGTGTTAGCAGGTGGGAGCAGGAGAGGGCATGAGGGGGCTGTCTGTGTTTGGAGACAGAGGATTGTATGTTGAGGAACAGATCTGAGGAAGAGGCGCGATGGATTGGAAGGATTGATGAAGAGATGAACAGTTCCTTACTAGGTGTAGGGATTAGTGGGGTTATCAGAAAGTGAAAGATTATAGGGGTTAAGGTACTGTCACACTTAGCGATGTACCAGCAATCCTAACCAGTGATATGACATGGTCAGGATCGCTGGTACATCGCTAAGTGGTCGCTAGTGAGCTACCACACAGGCAGATCTCACCAGCGACAACGCAGGGGTCGGGGGTCGCTACTTACCTGTCAGATGAGGCGATCCTGACATCCTCCCGCCCGCCTCCACGCGTCGCTCGTCTCCACAGCAGGAAGCCCAGCAGGAAGCTGACGACGAGAAACGGTCCAGGACGTTCTCACGCGATCGGCGATAACCAGTGGGGGAGTGGTCGGAGGTAAGTATCAGACATAGCGATATCGCTAGCTATATCGCTATAACGTCACAAAAACCAGTGACGTTATAGTGATATTGCTAGCGATATTGCTTAGTGTGACAGACACTTTAGAGTGGAAACAAACAGAAACATTGTTTACAGCAACTCTTTCCAGTTACCTTCTGTTCCCTTCTGGTTCAATTCTGGATTAATTCATATTTTCATATCATCCCACACTTTTAAGATACACACTTCTAGGATACACACTGCAGACTAAAGTCTTGGCAGACTTGTGCTGTGCAATATATGTGCTACAAAGTGCATGGGAAATCATACAATGATACTGAGGAGGAATTCCATTTTTGTCTTCATTTTTTATCTAATACCACCTAACTTTGCCTGACTACATTCATATTCAGACAATTCTGTATTACTCTGTTTGCACGTATCATATATAAATGTTTGATGCTGACAGGGTCACATTCCGTAATTTGTAATGGATAGTGTTACTTGCATTTAGCAGTATGTCATCATGCGTTCATTTTAAATGGAAAAACACATTCTTTGCATTGTCATTTTTGGAAGACATTTTCACACAGTTCTTAAAAAGAGTTGTACAATATCCTGTTTTTCCAGTGATTACTTCACCAAGAAGGATATTGTAAAAAGAGACAGTTGAGAGAGGCCAGCATCCTGGAAGTGGCAGAGCTGGCCTTGAGACTCCCTGGAGAGGAGATGTCAGACAACATCAATGGAATCCATTGTCCCAGAGCTTCTGTTGAAGGGGATTTACATGATAATGATTAACTTTCTGCTTTCAATTAAAAAGCCAGTGCTAAAGCTATGATCTGTCTTATACAAACCTAGTGCCTTTTATGTTTATATAGTATTTTCAGTATTACAGAATTATGAAAATAATTTTGCAGCTTTATCAAATGGATCTTCTAGCACATATAAATAATGCCCATTATGTTTTAAATGTCTAAAAATACCAAAACATACTACATTCCCTTCCATTTCCTGCATAAAATTCACTGCTTCCCTGCGGCTGGCATGTATTTTTATCACAGCAGTGCGATGATGTGTCAGATCTGCCTGCACACAATGAGCGCTAACAATGATAGAAATTGATACGAAAACTGAAATAATTATTTGAACCCTTCAATTTGCATATGATGGGTTTCAAATGTTGTATCCCCCTTTCTCTATTGAAAGAGAAACTTTAAAGGAGTAAGGCTAGGGTCACATTGCGTTAACACAGCCCGTTCAATGCACAGCGTTGACGGGCTGCGTTAACGCTATAGTATAACGTGATATGCGTTATGCTATACCACTAGTGCAGATGCTCCATCTGTGCTAGCGGTGACAGAGCCTCAGACGCTGCAGCCCGTGTCCGAGGCTCCGTCACTGAATGATGGCACATCGCGAACGCGTGCCACTTTATGGTGTAACGGACTGCTATACCATATATATCTAATGGACTGCTATACCATATATCTAACGGACTGCTATAACGTAATGTGAACCCAGCCTTATTGATAACTTTTTGATCGGTGGGAGTCTGACTATTGGGATCTGCATCGAAAAAAAAAGGGAAACTTTTATCTCCGCTAAATGGTGATGCTCAACTGCTGCTACATTCATTCCCTATTGAGCGCTCTGCTTTTTTCTGCAGCTCTATACAGAAAGAACGGCATGACAGTAGACTGTCCGACCTGCCATTCTTTTTGTAATGGGGATAAAGTTTCCTGTCAGCGATTAACATTATCATTCTGCTGATCAGTGCAGGTCTTAGCACCTATCAGTTATCAATTATCCTGTGAAATTTAAACAAAATGATACTCGCGCTGGGAATCAATGGAGAATAAAAAAAAAAATATATATATAGTTACCTGTAGGATCAAGACAATAAACTCATAAGCGTTAAATGCTAAAAGATACTGAGTATTGATGCATCAAACTACAAAAAAGACAAAACAAAACATAGGTTTTTTAAAAAAAAAAAGTGAAGTGTCCGGGTTAGGCTCTAGTGACTAAGAACATGGTCGATATTGCGTTCTAATAGTTAATTCAAAACACCTACCATATAACTATGCAGACATAAGTAAAAACAGAAACAAACACACTGGGGGAACCATAAAGTGCTATAAATGTGACTTGCACATACCCCCACTGTGACTATTACCTCTAAATAGGAGTGCAGTGGGAAACGCCCGGTGGTTCACTAATGTGAATGGACTTTTAAGCAGTAGATTCACCGCTGTGAGCGGACTTTTAAGGCCTGGGTCACACTGGCGAGGAATACGGCCGAGTGAGAGGCGCTAAAAGCACGCATTAGACACGGACAAATGATTCTCTATGGGGTCACTCGCACCAGGCGTATATTTCTCATCTGTATCCTACGCTCCGTGCCAATCGCAGCATGCTGCAATTGTCAGCATACTACGCCCGTAGTACGCCAATGCAAGTGTATGGGCGCGCAAAAAATAGGGATTACACACGGACCAGACGTGTGACCTGCGAGCAATACGCAGGTCTTTTGGCTGGTGACAGGAAATGGGCCAATCCATCATCAGGAAGCCTAGACATGCAAATGAGCTCAAAAAGCACTCCAGATATCCAGGAAGTACGCCTCCACGGAGTACAGCAGCAGCATGGCGTCCACGTACATAAATGTTGAGATGCTCATTGTCCTGGTGCAGGAGCATCCCGAAATCTGGGACCAACGCGATGCAAATTATGCAAACCGGGCAAGAAAGGAGGCGTCATGGAGGCGCATCTGTCGCCAGATGTACCATGACTTTTGTGACCGACCACGTGAGGAGCAGCATAAAATTCGTAAGTACAACGCAAAACATCAGTAACCTTAGCGCGCAAGAAAAAAGGAATATAGAATCAGCACCCCCTTCCTGTGCATGTACTTTTAGCCTCATGAGGCCGTTACATTTGGATGTGACACGTGGCTTCACACAGCCTTAATTTGGGGTTAGGCCACAAGCTCCTCATCCTCCTAGACAAAACAATTATTAAGTGTAGCTAAAGAGACCCTGTGTATCTGCCCAATTACATATGCCACCATGGGTAGAAAGCACACCCCAGAAGGCCCCATGCCTAGGCTACTGGTAGAAAATGTGACCTCTCAAATATGTGAATTTGACAATATTTCCTGTCACATTGCAGTGGAAGATGTGATGAAACGCTGGCGAAGCATCCGGGACCAGTACCGCCGGGAACGCCAGCAGCGGTCCAGGAGGGGGGATGCTGGATATGTTAAAAGGAAGTACATCTACTATGACCGCCTGTCCTCCCTCGCCCCAATTCTGGATCTGAGACCGTAAGTAGATACCTCACACCACATTACACAAATACTTTACAGGGCCAAAAATATTGATGTATTTTTGCCTCTGTTCTATTTCATAACAGAACTCAATCCAACCTTACGGATCGAGGAACGGCCTCAGAGGCAGAGCCCATAATAGATCCTGTAGGGGATGAGGTGGCTGGCCCATCTTCTCCCCCTACAAGAAGGATGGCAGAAGATGAGGCATCACAGGACAGCCCAATGGCACAACACCACCAGGACGGTCTGCTGCTGCCCCATCACCCATCCTGGAATAGCCGGGCAACTTGAGCAGCAGCCCAACTGGCCAGATCAGGGCCTCCCCACAGGCTGCTCTAACATCACGGCGAACACGAAGAAGGCGCCAGGTCACTATTCAAGAGAGCAGGACCAATGTGGACACAGGGGTGCTCAATTATTTATCTAGAGTAACTACAGATGATGGGGTGGAGGCCTACGCACGAAGCCTCACCCTTTATCTCTGTGCCCTTACCCGTGAGGTCAGGCTCCGTATTAGGGGATGTATTCAGGTCCTGCTTGATGCAAGCACCCCCCCAATACCCCATATGAGGTATTCGAATATCTGGAGAGGTGGCAGCTCTCCCCCCGAAATATAATGCGCATGAGACCATCCACACAGATGCTTGCTCAAGCAGGGTCCGAACAGCCCCTAATACGTGGGCCAACACCTCAACCCCTTCCTCCCACTACCCAACCTTCTATTCCGCAGCACCAAATGTCAGCCTCCAGTCAACCCCACCAATATGGCCACTTGTACCCACCCAGTGTTGGAGGCTGGTCCCAACCTGGTTGGGGACGATCTGGCTATCTTGGTGGGTATGAGCCACGTGCCTACCACAGCCAAGAAGATGCCCCTCACCATCATCATTACTCTGGCCAGTATCCCCAACAGTCCCAGGAGGCAGGACAATTCCAGCATCATGGGCAACAGTATGGCCCCACACAGGGCGATGTTGGCCACAGTGTCCAGCAGCACCCACAGGCTGCTCTTCCACGTTCCCCTTCCCCAACCTATGAGGATTTATAAGTCTGATGGCCGGAGATGTCCAGTGCGGTTTAAATGGTGCTCCAAATAGAAAGGAAAAAACAGGTGTTCTCCATCACCAAACTTTTTTACCTAATTTAACATTCTAATTTTTTCACAATGTTTGCCAATCATATGAAAGAATCCATCATGACAGGCAAGGCTACCTCACGCCTTTCAGACAGATATTACATGTGTGTACAAAACAGAATATTTCAACGCGCTATACTGTAAAATGAAAGGATGAAAATACACTACTCACTTGCTAATGCCTAGGAAAGGCGTGCTGGCCTTAGTGAAGTAGTCACCTTTTTTGCTAGCAATCTCTAGTAAAACAAATCAAGGCGACCAGCCTTCAGAATATCACGCTCTCTCTATGTCTTAACAAGTGAGTTTTGTTTTTTCATCCTTTCCAGTATAGCATGGTTAAATATTCTCTGTTCTACAGACAGGTAATATCTGTCTGAAAGCCGTGAGGTAGCCTTGCCTGTCATGGTGGAATCTTTCTATGATTGGAAAACATTATGAAGAAATTAGAGTGTTATCCTTTAGCATTTATTTTGGTGATGGAGCTCACCTATTTTTTCAATTCTAGTTTAATATTCTCATGCAGCAATGTTGTTATTGCCTAATCTTTTTTTGGGTTATGTTATGTAATGTTACTTTTCAAAAAAGTTAAAGAAGGCACAAAGGGTCATTTGTTCTTATGGCAATATTATGTTTGCCTTTAAGCAAACAAAACAAAAAGGCAAAACTAAAAATTTGTCTACTATAGTTAACGTCTCTGTGTGATTTTTCACAAACCCTCACAACATGCTAACATACACTAAGGCCGGGGTCACACTGGCGAGGAATACGGCCGAATGAGAGGCGCTAAAAGCACGCATTAGACATTGACCAATGTTTCTCTATGGGGTCACTCGCACCAGCCGTATATTTCTCATCCGTATTCTAAGGTCCGTGCCAATCGCAGCATGCTGCGATTGTCAGCGTACTATGGCCGTAGTATGCCAATGCAAGTCTATGGGTGCGCAAAAAATACGGATTACACACGGACCACACATGTGACTTACGAGAAATGCGCACCAGGTGTCTTTTAGCAAAGCCGGCAATTCAGTGCGCTATACAGTAAACTCACACTGACAGTTTTAAGAAAGAAACAAAAGAATAGATATAGACACATAGAATGCATATATATATATATATATATATATATGCATTCTATGAGTCTATATCTATTCTTTGGTTTCTGTTATAAAACCTGTCATAGGGCTCCATTATATGTCCATTTTGCAAGGTGACGAGAAAATCTCGCCATACGGATGCCATACGGATTACATACGGATGCTTACATGCGCAAAATACGCAACCACAACTTGATTATGGATGACATACGGAGCACTGTTTAGGGGCCATTCATCCGTATTACGCATGTAAAATACTGACCGTATTTTGCGTTGGTTAGTGTGACCCCGGCCTAACCAATGCAATGAAACATAGAAAGTCATAGAATCATAAGGGGTTGAGTAATATATATTTAGACACACTTAAAGAAACAAATTATAACATAGACACAGCATGCTCTTGCCAAGAAGTTGCCACCTCAGGTGAGATAAAGTAATTAGTGAAAATATCACGCACTTTGAGGCCAGAGAGCAGTCTACGTTGAGGGTTCATAGGTGGTCTCACCCTGCGCACATTCTCCGGCCTACGCACAACACCATCAGAGGAGGAACAATCATGTATCCTTGTAAAGTTAGGCAGAACCACACAGGCTTTCACAACTTCATTCACATTTTGTTCACTCAACTGAATGGCAGACTGTAGTACCCGCCATTTGGCACAAAGAATCCCAAAGGAACACTCCACCAGTCGCCTAGCACGTGATAGGCGCAAGTTACAAATTCTGCGCCTGTGGTCAAGGTTGCGCCGGGGATATGGCCTCATGACATTGCGTGATAACTGAAAGGCCTCATCTGCCACAAGGACATAAGGGACTGATTCTTCAGGGGAGCCTGGTAGCTGGCGTCGTGGTGGTAGATCCAACTGGTTGGTGCGTAGCCGCCGAGCCATTATGGAAGTATTGAAGACTCTAGAGTCTCCCGTCCTTCCATAGGCCCCAATGTCAACAATTATAAACTTGTATTGAGGGTCTACCAGAGACAACAATACAACAGAAAAGTATTGTTTATAATTGAAGAATTGGGAGCCAGAGTTCGATGGATTACGCACCCGGATATGTTTGCCATCCAGGGCCCAATACAATTTTGAAACTGGCAGTCCTCCTCAAAGTCCCTTGATATCCTCAACCAGTCTTCCATCCTGGGCTCGGGCATGACCACTTGATGGAGTCTTGTCTAGATTTCTGTACATGTAGACTTCACTATGCCTGAAATGGTTGATCTTCCAATGAGAAACTCATGGTGGAGGGCGGCATAAGACAGGCCAGTGAACTGGAAGCTGTAGAACAACATAAATTGATAAGTTTAGAATGCCTAAAGTCCAAAAACATCAGTTACATGCCAACCAAACATGGGAGGAATTGAGATAGAATAACTCACACATATTTGGTTCCACAATGACTAAGTGATATGCAGTACATATTAGAGCAAACATTCTGGTGTGTAAGTTGAAACATATTTGGAGTAAGATGAGGGCATAAAACTTTGTCCAAGAAGGCAAAAAACATACTTTAGCACACACATTATGAACATAGAGAATGTGGTTGTGTAGTACATACCGTATTGTGAGTAGAAGTCGCTCCTCTGCAAATATCGCTTTGCACATCCTTGTGTCCTGAAAGGTTATCCCAGGGCGCACTGTCTCCAAGAGTCGATCAAATGTGGAAATGCTCATGCGACAGTACTGGTAAAATTTATCAGGATGCTCCCGCAGAGAAGAATAGAGGCGGTGAAAATGACCTCTTGTGAGTCGTTGACTCAAAAGTGGATGGACCCACATGCGTCTCCTCCTCCGCGGATTCGCTATCACTGGGTCTGGTTGCCCAAAGCGCCGTGACAAAAGCCAGTTAAAGAGAACCTGTTCAGTTGTATTGAATGTCAGACCCTCTGCCATGTTGCACAAAGAACACCAACACACCTCGTGAAAGCAAGCTCACAAATGGACAGTATGGAGGCAGCCACCTGTTTCTGAGTGTATAAATAGGGTGCTGGCTAATGATTTAAATAGTTAGCAGGCCTCAAAACCGTTAAATGTCCATTTTGCAAGGCTGCGAGAAAATCTTGCCATATGGATTGCATACGGATACCATACGGATTACATACGGATGCAGACCTGCGCAAAATACGCGACCGCGCCAGGCTTACGGATGACCTACGGAGCCCTATTTAGGGGTCATTCATCCGTATTACGCATGTAAACTACGGAGCGTATTTTGCGCTGGTTAGTGTGACTCCAGCCTAAGTGGTAGAAGCCAGCGGCATATACTTGCTAATCGTTTAGGAAGTCTCTCAATCAGTAGATAAAAAACTAACTATGCAGACATAAATAAAAACAGAAACGAACACACTGGGGGAACCATAAAGTGCTATAAATAGTGTTGAGCATTGCGATACTGCAAATATCTGGTATCGGCCGATATTCGCTGTATCGGAATTCCGATGCCAAGTACCGATATTTTATCAATATCGGATATCGGAATTGGAAGTTCCCATAATGCAATGAGCCACTGTTGTGGCTCTGATTGGCTGCCGAAATGACGTCATCATGATGCGCGGTCTGTGCGGTAGTATGTATGTATGTTGCATGCATGTGGTATATATGTAGTATGCATGTTGCATGTAGTATATATGTGGTATATATGTAGTATGCATGTTGCATGCATGTAGTATATATGTTGCATATATGTATGTTGCATGCATGCAGTATATATGTGGTATATATGTACTATGCATGTAGTATATATGTGGTATATATGTAGTATGCATGTTGCATGCATGTAGTATATATTTAGTATGCATGTAGTATATATGTATGTTGCATGCATGTAGTATATATGTGGTATATATGTAGTATGCATGTTGCATGCATGTAGTATATATGTTGTATGTATGTGTGTTGCATGCATGCAGTATATATGTGGTATATATGTAGTATGCATGTTGCATGCATGTGGTATATATGTAGTATGTATGTTGCATGTAGTATATATGTAGTATGCATGTTGCATGTAGTATATATGTATGTTGCATGCATGTAGTTTATATGTGGTATATATGTATGTTGCATGCATGTAGTATATATGTTGTTTATATGTATGCTGCATGTATGTTGCATGCATGTGGTATATATGTAGTATGCATGTAGTATATATGTGGTATATATGTAGTATGCATGTTGCATGCATGTAGTATATATGTTGTATATATGTATGTTGCATGCATGTGGTATAAGTAGTATGCATGTAGAATATATGTAGTACGCATGTAGTATGTATGTATGTTGCATGCATGTAGTATATATGTAGTATGCATTTTGCATGTAATATATATGTAGTATATATCTATGTTGCATGCATGTAGTATATATGTGGTATATATGTAGTATGCATGTTGCATGCATGTAGTATATATGTTTTAAATATGTATGTTGCATGCATGTCGTATATGTAGTATGCATGTTGCATGTAGTATATATGTAGTATATATGTATGTTGCATGCATGTAGTATATATGTGGTATATATGTAGTATGCATGTTGCATGCATGTGGTATATATGTAGTATGTTGCATGCATGTAGTATATATGTAGTATGCATGTTGCATGTATGTAGTATATATGTAGTATGTATGTTGCATGTAGTATATATGTATGTTGCATGCATGTAGTATATATGTGGTATATATGTAGTAAGCATGTTGCATGCATGTAGTATATATGTTGTATATATGTATGTTGCATGCATGTGGTATATGTAGTATGCATGTAGTATATATGTAGTATGTATGTAGTATGTATGTATGTTGCATGCATGTAGTATATATGCAGTATGCATGTTGAATGTAGTATATATGTAGTATATATGTATGTTGCATGCATGTAGTATATATGTGGTATATATGTAGTATGCATGTAGTATATATGTGGTATATATGTAGTATGCATGTTGCATGCATGTAGTATATATTTAGTATGCATGTAGTTTATATGTATGTTGCATGCATGTAGTATATATGTGGTATATATGTAGTATGCATGTTGCATGCATGTAGTATATATGTTGTATGTATGTGTGTTGCATGCATGCAGTATATATGTGGTATATATGTAGTATGCATGTTGCATGCATGTGGTATATATGTAGTATGTATGTTGCATGTAGTATATATGTAGTATGCATGTTGCATGTAGTATATATGTAGTATATATGTATGTTGCATGCATGTAGTATATATGTGGTATATATGTAGTATGCATGTTGCATGCATGTAGTATATATGTTGTATATATGTATGTTGCATGCATGTAGTATATATGTTGTTTATATGTATGTTGCATGTATGTTGCATGCATGTGGTATATATGTAGTATGCATGTAGTATATATGTTGTATATATGTATGTTGCATGCATGTGGTATAAGTAGTATGCATGTAGAATATATGTAGTACGCATGTAGTATGTATGTATGTTGCATGTAGTATATATGTAGTATGCATTTTGCATGTAATATATATGTAGTATATATGTATGTTGCATGCATGTAGTATATATGTGGTATATATGTAGTATGCATGTTGCATGCATGTAGTATATATGTTTTAAATATGTATGTTGCATGCATGTCGTATATGTAGTATGCATGTTGCATGTAGTATATATGTAGTATATATGTATGTTGCATGCATGTAGTATATATGTGGTATATATGTAGTATGCATGTTGCATGCATGTGGTATATATGTAGTATGTTGCATGCATGTAGTATATATGTAGTATGCATGTTGCATGTATGTAGTATATATGTAGTATGTATGTTGCATGTAGTATATATGTATGTTGCATGCATGTAGTATATATGTGGTATATATGTAGTATGCATGTTGAATGCATGTAGTATATATGTTGTATATATGTATGTTGCATGCATGTGGTATATGTAGTATGCATGTAGTATATATGTAGTATGTATGTAGTATGTATGTATGTATGTTGCATGCATGTAGTATATATGCAGTATGCATGTTGAATGTAGTATATATGTAGTATATATGTATGTTGCATGCATGTAGTATATATGTGGTATATATGTAGTATGTATGTTGCATGCATGTAGTATGCATGTTGCATGTAGTATATATGTAGTATGCATGTTGCATGCATGTGGTATATATGTAGTATGCATGTATGTTGCATGCATGTAGTATATATGTAGAATGCATGTTGCATGCATGTGGTATATATGTAGTATGTATGTAGTATGTATGTTGCATGTAGTATATATGTAGTATATATGTATGTTGCATGCATGTAGTATATATGTGGTATATAAGCAGTATGCATGTTGCATGCATGTAGTATATATGTTGTATAAATGTATGTTGCATGCATGTAGTATATATGTTGTATATATGTATGTTGCATGCATGTGGTATATATGTAGTATGCATGTAGTATATATGTGGTATATATGTAGTATGTATGTTGCATGCATGTAGTATATATGTAGTATGCATGTTGCATGCATGTAGTATATATGTAGTATTTATGTTGCATGTAGTATATATGTAGTATATATGTATGTTGCATGCATGTAGTATATATGTGGTATATATGTGGTATGCATGTTGCATGCATGTAGTATATATGTTGCATATATGTATGTTGCATGCATGTAGTATATATGTAGTATGCATGTGGTATATATGTAGTATGCATGTTGCATGTAGTATATATGTGATATATATGTAGTTTGCATGTTGCATGAATGTAGTATATATGTTGTATGTATGTATGTTGCATGCATGTAGTATATATGTTGTGTGTATGTAGTATGCATGTAGTATATATGTGGTATATATGTAGTATGCATGTTGAATGCATGTGTTATATATGTAGTATGTATGTTGCATACATGTAGTATATATGTAGTATGCATGTTGCTTGTAGTATATATGTAGTATATATGTATGTTGCATGCATGTAGCATACATGTGGTATATATGTAGTATGCATTTTGCATGCATGTAGTATATATGTTGTATATATGTATGTTGCATGCATGTAGTATATATGTTGTTTATATGCATGTTGCATGTATGTTGCATGCATGTGGTATATATGTAGTATGTATGTAGTATATATGTGGTATATATGTAGTATGTATGTTGCATGCATGTAGTATATATGTAGTATATATGTAGTATGCATGTTGCATGTAGTATATATGTAGTATATATGTATGTTGCATGCATGTAGTATATATGTGCTATATATGTAGTATGCGTGTTGCATGCATGTAGTATATATGTTGTATATATGTATGTTGCATGCATGTGGTATATGTAGTATGCATGTAGAATATATGTAGTATGTATGTAGTATGTATGTTGCATGCATGTAGTATATATGTAGTATGCATGTTGCATGTAGTATATATGTAGTATATATGTATGTTGCATGCATGTAGTATATATGTGGTATATATGTAGTATGCATGTTGCATGCATCTAGTATATATGTTTTAAATATGTATGTTGCATGCATGTGGTATATGTAGTATGCATGTAGTATTTATGTAGTATGTATGTAGTATGTATGTATGGTACATGCATGTAGTATATACGTAGTATGCATGTTGCATGCAGTATATATGTAGTATATATGTATGTTGCATGCATGTAGTATATATGTAGTATGCATGTTGCATGCATGTTGTATATATGTAGTATGTATGTTGCATGCATGTAGTATATATGTAGCATGCATGTTGCATGTATGTAGTATATATGTAGTATATATAGTATGTATGTTGCATGTAGTATATATGTATGTTGCATGCATGTAGTATATATGTGGTATATATGTAGTATGCATGTTGCATGCATGTAGTATATATGTTGTATATATGTATGTTGCATGCATGTGGTATATGTAGTATGCATGTAGTATATATGTAGTATGTATGTAGTATGTATGTTGCATGCATGTAGTATATATGCAGTATGCATGTTGAATGTAGTATATATGTAGTATATATGTATGTTGCATGCATGTAGTATATATGTGGTATATATGTAGTATGCATGTTGCATGCATGTGGTATATATGTAGTATGTATGTTGCATGCATGTAGTATGCATGTTGCATGTAGTATATATGTAGTATGCATGTTGCATGCATGTGGTATATATGTAGTATGCATATATGTTGCATACATGTAGTATATATGTAGTATGCATGTTGCATGCATGTGGTATATATGTAGTATGTATGTTGCATGTAGTATATATGTAGTATATATGTATGTTGCATGCATGTAGTATATATGTGGTATATAAGTAGTATGCATGTTGCATGCATGTAGTATATATGTTGTATATATGTATGTTGCATGCATGTAGTATATATGTTGTATATATGTATGTTGCATGCATGTGGTATATATGTAGTATGCATGTAGTATATATGTGGTATATATGTAGTATGTATGTTGCATGCATGTAGTATATATGTAGTATATATGTAGTATGCATGTTGCATGCATGTAGTATATATGTAGTATGTATGTTGCATGTAGTATATATGTAGTATATATGTATGTTGCATGCATGTAGTATATATGTGGTATATATGTGGTATGCATGTTGCATGCATGTAGTATATATGTTGCATATATGTATGTTGCATGCATGTAGTATATATGTAGTATGCATGTGGTATATATGTAGTATGCATGTTGCATGTAGTATATATGTAGTGTATCTGTATGTTGCATGCATGTAGTATATATGTAGTGTATCTGTATGTTGCATGCATGTAGTATATATGTAGTATATATGTAGTTTGCATGCTGCATGCATGTAGTATATATGTTGTATGTATGTAGTATGCATGTAGTATATATGTGGTATATATGTAGTATGCATGTTGCATGTAGTATATATGTGTGTTGCATGCATGTAGTATATATGTGGTATATATGTAGTGTGTATGTTGCATGCATGTAGTATATATGTTGTATGTATGTATGTTGCATGCATGTAGTATATATCTAGTATGCATGTTGCATGCATGTGGTATATACAGTGGGGAAAAAAAGTATTTAGTCAGTCAGCAATAGTGCAAGTTCCACCACTTAAAAAGATGAGAGGCGTCTGTAATTTACATCATAGGTAGACCTCAACTATGGGAGACAAACTGAGAAAAAAAAATCCAGAAAATCACATTGTCTGTTTTTTTTTCATTTTATTTGCATATTATGGTGGAAAATAAGTATTTGGTCAGAAACAAGCAATCAAGATTTCTGGCTCTCACAGACCTGTAACTTCTTCTTTAAGAGTCTCCTCTTTCCTCCACTCATTACCTGTAGTAATGGCACCTGTTTAAACTTGTTATCAGTATAAAAAGACACCTGTGCACACCTTCAAACAGTCTGACTCCAAACTCCACTATGGTGAAGACCAAAGAGCTGTCAAAGGACACCAGAAACAAAATTGTAGCCCTGCACCAGGCTGGGAAGACTGAATCTGCAATAGCCAACCAGCTTGGAGTGAAGAAATCAACTGTGGGAGCAATAATTAGAAAATGGAAGACATACAAGACCACTGATAATCTCACTCGATCTGGTGCTCCACGCAAAATCCCACCCCGTGGGGTCAGAATGATCACAAGAACGGTGAGCAAAAATCCCAAAACCATGCGGGGGGACCTAGTGAATGAACTGCAGAGAGCTGGGACCAATGTAACAAGGCCTACCATAAGTAACACATTACGCCACCATGGACTCAGATCCTGCAGTGCCAGACGTGTCCCACTGCTTAAGCCTGTACATGTCCGGGCCCGTCTGAAGTTTGCTAGAGAGCATTTGGATGATCCAGAGGAGTTTTGGGAGAATGTCCTATGGTCTGATGAAACCAAACTGGAACTGTTTGGTAGAAACACAACTTGTCATGTTTGGAGGAAAAAGAATACTGAGTTGCATCCATCAAACACCATACCTACTGTAAAGCATGGTGGTGGAAACATCATGCTTTGGGGCTGTTTCTCTGCAAAGGGGCCAGGACGATTGATCCGGGTACATGAAAGAATGAATGGGGCCATGTATCGTGAGATTTTGAGTGCAAACCTCCTTCCATCAGCAAGGGCATTGAAGATGAAACGTGGCTGGGTCTTTCAACATGACAATGATCCAAAGCACACAGCCAGGGAAACGAAGGAGTGGCTTCGTAAGAAGCATTTCAAGGTCCTGGAGTGGCCTAGCCAGTCTCCAGATCTCAACCCTATAGAAAACCTTTGGAGGGAGTTGAAAGTCCGTGTTGCCAAGCGAAAAGCCAAAAACATCACTGCTCTAGAGGAGATCTGCATGGAGGAATGGGCCAACATACCAACAACAGTGTGTGGCAACCTTGTGAAGACTTACAGAAAACGTTTGACCTCTGTCATTGCCAACAAAGGATATATCACAAAGTATTGAGATGAAATTTTGTTTCTGACCAAATACTTATTTTTCACCATAATATGCAAATAAAATGAAAAAAAAACAGACAATGTGATTTTCTGGATTTTTTTTTCTCAGTTTGTCTCCCATAGTTGAGGTCTACCTATGATGTAAATTACAGACACCTCTCATCTTTTTAAGTGGTGGAACTTGCACTATTGCTGACTGACTAAATACTTTTTTTCCCCACTGTATGTAGTATGTATGTTGCATGCATGTAGTATATATGTAGTATGCATGTAGTATATATGTAGTATATATGTATGTTGCATGCGTGTAGTATATATGTGGTATACATGTAGTATGCATGTTGCATGCACGTGGTATATATGTAGTATGTATGTATGTTGCATGCATGTAGTATATATGTAGTATGCATGTTGCATGCATGTAGTATATATGTTGTGAGTATGTATGTTGCATGCATGTAGTATATGTAGTATATATGTAGCATGTAGCTTGTATGTAGTATGTATGTTGCATGTATGTAGCATGTATGTAGTATGTATGTAGTATGTATTTATTTATTTTTTTACATTCAGCACATTAGCCGGATGATGCGACTACTACTGTCCCATCATTGGCTAATGTGTCAATCACCGTCATGGTAGCAGGCATCGCCCGATGGGACTTGTAGTCCCATCAGACGATGCCTGCACAGACCCCCGCAGCCTGCATAGACCCCCCGACAGTCGGTACAGACCACCGGCAGGTCGACACAGCCCCCCGGCAGGCCGCTACAGACCCCCAGCAGTCCGCACAGACCCCCGGGCAGTCGGCACAGACCCCCGGCAGTCCACACAGACCCCTGGGCAGTCGGCACAGACCCCCGGAAGGTCCGTACACACCCCTGAGAGGCTGTACAAGGACAGAAAAGGGTTTTTCTTATTCCGATACCGGAAGTCCCATAGACTTGAATGGGACTTCCGGTATCGGAATCGGCGATTCCCGATACTTTTTCGTATCGGGCCGATACCATCCGATCCGATATTTTAGGGTATCGGATGATATCGCTCAACACTAGCTATAAATGTAACTTGCACATACCCCCACTGTGACTATTACCTCTGAATAGGAGTGCAGTGGAAAACGCCAGGTGGTTCACTAATGTGAACAGACTTGTAAGCAGTAGATTCACTGCTGTGAGCGGACTTTTAAGCGGTAGATGCCAGCGGCATATACTTGCTAATCGTTTAGGAAGTCTCTCAATCAGTAGAAAAAAAAACAAATAACTCACCGAGCTCTGTTCCGGTTGGTAACAGGCTCCAGGTGCAGGCAAACGTCCGATAATCCTCCGATAGTGACAGATCCCGCGTGAATGGCTTGAGAGCAGGGAAAAGAGCATAAATGATCGCTCACCAAAATAGACACAGTCCAATGGCGGTCAGCATACCAGCCGCATTATAGATTGTAGACACCCGCGGTCAGCGTGGTGTGAGTCCGGCAGGACCTGCGATGATAATCCAGATCACGTGGCGCGCGCAGTCACGTGATGTCTGATAATAACGAGAGTGCTGCTTGAGCCAAAATTCCTACTAGTTTTGGAATAGCACGGATTCCTTCCTCAGGGATGTCTCATCATGCACTCGCTGGGGTTAAATACCCTTGGCTCAGCAATGAATAGCTAGTACAAACAGATGATGTTAATCAAATGCAAACAGTTCCACCTCATTATTAAGTCCCCTCGGTTTTAAAGTGTCCAATTCAAAAATCCACCTGGTTTCTTCTTTTGACATTAATTTAATAAAATCCCCATTGCGCCAGTGTTTATGGACCTTTTTGATACCCATTATTTTAATACTCCGCAAAGACCCCTTGTGAACAGATGAAAAATGTCTAGATAGATGATGATTGTCAGACTTAGATCTTATATTGTGAAGATGTTCCCCTATACGCTTATTAAGTGGCCGCTTAGTGCGTCCCACATACATTTTTCTGCACGGACATTCTATAACATAAATAACGCCTTGAGTAGTGCATGTAATGAAATCTGTTATTGGAAATTGTATATTATCATTTGAAATTACACTGTGCTGTTTAGTAGGATTGAGTGTTTTACACACCTTGCACTTTTTACAAGGAAAAAAGCCTTTTACTGATTCCTTAAAAGGACCCAAAGAAACACTTGGGAAAATAGAGTTCCGTACCGTAGGGGCAATAATATTGGCTAAATTTCTAGCCTTTTTAAACACAAATTGCGGATGTTGGGATAATTTATCTCCAATTATCTTATCTTCTTTTAGAAAATCCCAATATTTATTAACAATTTTTCTGAATAAGTGAATATTTGAATTATATTGTGTAATGATACAGTTATCTGCTCAGTTTCTTTAGGATCCTCTTCCTCTATTAATTGGTTGGTACACTGTAATTGACCTCGAGGGATCTCTTTCACCTTGACATGGGTATCTTTTAAATGCTGATAATCGTACCCTTTGTCCAAAAATTTTTTGGTAAGAGTATTTGCCTCACGGTCATACTGTGTGGGGCTAGAGCAATTACGATGTGCTCTCATAAATTGGCTGCGCAGGACATTAAGCAGCCATCTTGGGAGATGGCAACTAGTCATTGAGATATAACTATTTGAATCATTGGGTTTATTATAAGTGCAAGTTTGAATTTTGCCACAGTCAACAAAAATATTGAGGTTCAAAAAATGTACACCGATCTTACTAGTAGTAGCAGTGAAATGTAAATAAAACTCATTTTTATTAATATTATTTAAAAACTGTTGAAGAGAAGAATCATCTCCCTCCCAGATGAAAAATACATCATCAATTGAAATAACTTGTTTCCACTAGAAAACTAACAGGAGGACTGATCATTTGGGTATTAGGGTAGCCATAAGTCTTGGTGGCTAGAATGGAGCAAATTACAGAGTTAAAGAATCCCATACACATAAAACTAAAGGCAGATGAACCCACCCACCTATATCAGCGATTTTGGCCAACACTCTAGTTTGGGTGGGTGCCTTCGGGCTATCCATTGACTGATGATGCCAAAAAAGGATCCGGCTTGTTGGATTTACAACTACCGCTTCTTTTGTTCTCTGGAAGACAAACTATTGCTGAGTTTAGCCATGCCAACCACTCCTGTGTATAGGCAAGTCTAGAGAGATAGCTGTTGGTCAAATCTATACAATAAATGGAACTGTGCATGCACGGCTAATGACGGCACTTGCAGATGAGCGAGGCGGTGTTTTCTGAAACCGCGCCTGTCCGAGCATGACGCGAGCGGCAGTTACAAACACACTCTGTTACAGGAACACATGTACACTAGTGGTTACACGAAAGGACAGTTGCTCAAAGAGACTTTTGGTGCGGTATTATCTTCCAGCACAGCTAGTAAGGTGACCTCACATGAGTAAGTCACTATTTTTTTATAGGAAGCAATTTGAGTGAAATAAAGGGCAGCCACATAACCACAGAGATCCTGCTATCTTACAATGGAGGTCATGAATTGATGCCATACTATCCAAGAGCCTCCTGATCAACAGAATTGTGAAGAGGAAGTCTGTAGAGGCACATCATGTGATTCAGAGGAGTATAGAACACTGTTGCGAGTTCATTCTCTGGTTCACCAGTTGTGAGACCTCCTTCCAGACTCCCTCTGGTGGTAACAGGAGGTAGAGAGGCTGATTTGATCGGTGGAGATCTGCCACCTGAGAATGAGGATGACGAATGGATCTCAGGAGTCTCAGATTGGATTTAAGACAGCCGACGCCCTATTCAGTTGCTGGTGATTCCTTCTGGCTTGTCAGCTCTTGGTTTTCAGCTCTGTTCCAGTCATCTAAAGCTAAGTTTTTCTGCTAATGTTCACACTTGATTTTGTTGGTCTATTCAGTTTTTTGGTGTGGTCATCCAGCCCCTGCTGGGGGCTGTGCTGAATTTCCACTCTTATTTATCAGTATTTTGCCAATTGGCTTTTTGTCAGTTACTAGTTCGGTCTCTTTTTGCTCTGTCTCAGAATATTTCAGAGTGCTGATATAGTGGGAGAAGTCTAGTGACTTCAGGGTTAATTTTGCTATCAGAAGTGTTGGAGATGATTTTTGTAGGGTTTTTTGCAGGTTGCAGACAGTGTCTTTCCTTTCCTTTCCTGTCTAGTTGGGCCCCATCATTTGCTCAGCCTATTTTCCTGCCTGTGTTTGTGCCTTCATCTTGTTTCACCGTCAATACATGTGTGGGGGCTATCTATTCCTTTCGGGTCTGCTCTGGGGTAGTTAGTTTTCCCTTTTCTTGCTTTAGGCTTATTTAGTCCTCCGGCCGTGACGAGGCGTCTAGGAACATCGCAGGCACGCTCCACGGCTACTGCTAGTTGTGTGGTAAGATCAGGGATCTGCAATCTGCATAGTTACCAACCTCTCTGGTTTCTGTGACTTAGCTTGTTTTGCTTTTTTTCTCCTCGGTGACCCATTCATAACAAAGGAGGTTCTGCTGTAGAGAGACAGTAGAAAGGCTCCAGAGAGGACTGACATTTGAGTTGGTCAGGGGGAGTGGCCCAGAGGACAGTAGCCGCAGACGTGGATGGTCTGGGGGTACCAAGCTCACGGCATACTTGGAATGGTGAATTGCTGTGGTGGATGGGCCTCGGGCAGCCACAGTGAGAAGAGCCACAAAGGATGCCACGATGATAAAAATAAGTGAAGGTACCCGGGTCTGTGAACAAAAGAAGTGTGAAAGTCCTGTGGTGAATTACAGTGGTCGGCATAGAAGCGGCAAATAAAAACGGATCTGTTGGATACAACCCCTGTCTCAGTCTCGTAACTGTCTGCAGCAAGAAGCGGATCACCACCATTCCTGTTGGTGAAACTTTCCCCCATCCTACACCCCCTTACCCTCAGATCAGTCAGGGAACTACACCTAGGGTAAATAGTCACCAGAAATGCTGCCTTGCTGTGTACTGGCTATTGGGCACTCTGCAGTGAGGGCGGTATGTATATCCCCAGTCTCAGGCTGGAAATACACACATAAATCTCCGTTCCATCACTTCCAGGGTCAGCCAAATCCCCCAGAACATTTTGCTGCCACCAGCTCCTTGTTTGACATTAAAAAACAATATTGGGTCAGGAGCCCACCCACAAGGTAGCGTACTTTAGCAAGGGGGATGTGGCTGTCCATTCATAGAGCAAGGAAAACAAAACTACGAAATATTATAGATTTACTCCAGAAAAATATAGGAAGTGTTTACAAAAATACAAAAGATATTACAAAAGAGACAATACAGTATATACAGACAGACAGTTAGAAATAAAAGGGATTAAAATAAGAACTTAAACATCTCAGTCATTGGTATGCCGTGTGGATGTAGGGGAGGGGAATCTTCCCAGAATGAAGGGTACAAATGCACAGCTTTCTGCAGCTGCATCCCCAGGCAAAAGACGACTTCCAAATCAAGCATCCTAGCTTTATACCTATCCCTGGCTGACCTAACTGGGTGGGCGGAGCTAGGGAATGTATTCCACTGTTGAAAGTAACTAAAAAACTTCTGCGGGCCATATCTTGGGCTACGAGGCTCCCAGTGTGACAACAGGAGTATTATCTGTCTTCTTACAAAATTATCTTTCATCTAAGACCGAACATCTCTGTTTCTGGTGAGCACACAATCTCCAAAACGCTGCTGTGAATAGCTTTAATTATGCAGATTCCAAAAATATAAGTTTCCTGCCTCTATGACTATGCTGTCTTATTATATTTGAGTTTGAATAGACAATGGAACTTTCAAATCCATATGCTACAGACAAACCACATTGCCAAGGGAGGAGGGAAAGAGTGGGATAGAATTACACACAAGCAGGGGAAACTGCAGCTATGTGAGGGGGATGTTGGTGAGCTGTGCCTGAACTACACAAATGTAATGGGGGAGGGGCAGCACAAGCTCTAGAAGTGTACATAGAAGTTTAGGAGTTATTCATATTTATGACACATTCCTTCAACCACATGAAGTTTGCCAGTGCCGTATGCTGAGAAACTGCTCCACACCATGATGTTCCCACCTCCAAACTTCACTGTTGGTATGGCATTTTTGGGATGATATGCAGTGGCTTTTGGCTTCAAAACTGGAGCTTATTATGGCAAACAAGGACTTAAATTTTTGTCTCATCTGACCAGGCTATATCCTCCCACTATTTCACAGGCTTGTCTAAACGTTGTTGAGCAAACTTCAAATGTGTTTAAACATTTTTTTTTTGCTTAGTAATGTAGAGTTGCGTGGTGACCGTGCATACTAGACATGGAGATTGAGTGAATTACATGAACTTTTCTTTGAAACAACTGTACTTGCTGATTCCAGGTCTTAGATATTCTTCTGTAACCAATGCCATCAGCATGTTTTTCAACAATAAGGTTCCGAAGGTCTTGAGACAGCTTACTGGTTCTGCCCATCATGAAATGTTTCTTGTATGGCATCTTGGTAATGAGACACTGTTTATAGGCTATCAGTTGAAGCAGCTGATATTATTTTGGATTGGATGGGCTGTTACTGACATCTGGTGAGAATTTAATGTCAATAGCCTCTTCAGAACTATATTTACTTAGTAAATTGGTGATGTGTTTAATACTTATTTCACCTGCTGTACATAACCTTGTAGGACCTTTTTGTCTGTTCAACCCCACCATGTACTATTTTCTTGTACCTTTATCCATTCATCCATCTAGATAGTGCACCTTATCCCCTATATTTTGTGTGGACCTATCATTCTTCATGTGGGATTATCTGAGCATTTTTTACAGTATGATCCTGTATCTACATAGCGTTATTAAGAAATATAGGGGTATAGTCCCCAGTGATCAGGGGCATCATTTGCGATTATCCTAGGTTGTCAACCTCCATGGTAAGTTAGGGCTACATCTAAAGATTTAAAGGAACAGATAGGTTTCTTTGTTAATTAATTGTTTGTTTGGTAGATTTATCTTTTACATCATATTTCCGTGTTACTAGTTTACTATTTCAACCATATAATTTTTTGTATTCCATGGTAGATTTATATGTGATTTGACTTCCTATGGGGAGGGCATTTTTAATCATTGTTTAATAAAGTATCTATTTGAAGATTTTTTTGTAAGTATTGATTACCCTTTATTGAAAACACTTTTGTGAGCCGTTTCTAATCCAACAGTTCTTGCCAAAAACACATTCAATCAGTGTGCTGTTTAGCTGCTGTATGACAAGAGAACCTCTAGCTGCCCACATCTCTTCCCCATAAACATCACTGCTTAGCTCAAGCAAGCATTTATATGTTCTCTATCGAAAGAACATAGAGTGACTGCAGACTTGCATGCCTCACAACTTTTGCAGAACAGAAAGAGGGAAAAACCATTGCAAATTTCGACATCCCGTTAGTCACATCCCCAAGCCACCCATTTTTAATTTCTGTCTACCCTGGCAGTAGGAGATGTCTGATGAGCAATTGGAAGTGAGGGCATTAAGCAAATGCCCGAGAATGCAGGACATGGACCCAAATCCTGCACTGTTCTGTTGTATCCAGGACAGGTGAGCCTAGAGAAGGACAGATTGATTCATAGGACTCCGGTCCAGGGTCCAGATCTACCTGACTGCTGGATAGGAGACCTGTGAATTTCCTATCTTCTGATGTCCTCACCATGGCTTTTGACTGGCCAGAGCTGGCATTACATCTATGCATCCTTCTCATCTCTAGTTAGGACCTAAAGATTTATTTTTTGTTCATTCATGCACAGTCATAGCAACCAGAACTTTCTCATCTTTATGTAGCTTCACTATGACATTTTGCTTTTTTGTGTTTTTAAGGCCATGTCCACACGTTGAAAAAAAAACTGTTTTTTGCTTTCTGCAGATTTTGGCATCAAACTACACAATAACAATCTTCTCCAGTTATTGCATTTTATTAATTTCCCAACTCATTTGACGCATTTTTGGCGCAGATGTGAAGCTGCATTTTAAAAATATATGTTTATTATAGTACAAAAAAGCTTTAATTCTGCATTTACAAAAGTATTTTCAGTTTTTACATGCTTTTTTAGGTTCCACTTAAAAGCATCTAGAAAACAAGCACTAAAATTGCACAGTTCAACAGTGTTTTTAGACACTTAGTGGTTAGCAGTTTTTATGAAATCATATTGGATTTGCATGGACAGTTAAACACAGCAGAATTTCTGTGCAAAAAAAGCATCTGAAAATACACAGCATTTACGCTACATGTGAACACGGACTAAATGTCCAAGCAAACTGTAAGATTATGAAAACTACTTCCCTCTGTACGTTTAAAAATACTATTGTACAGTGCAGTTTTGCTGCATTTTTTTCTATAGGTTTCTATGTGGACCTTTAAAAAGATGCATGTAAAAAAACCTGCTGCATTTTTGTAGAATCAAACCTTTTCTGTACTACAAAAAAGCATTAAAACTGCTACTTCAAATCTACGGTGAAATGCATCAAATAAGGGTGAAAATGCAAAAAAGAAAAGCAAAGCAAATACGCAATGAACAGAAAGGATTGTTATTGCTTCGTGTGGTTTGGATGCCTGCATAAAACATGCTAGGAAAAAAAAAACAGTCGGAAAAATGCTGCATTCACACTACATGTGAATACGGCCTCAGCATTACATTTTACAACATTTTTTAAATGGGTTTATTGAAGAAAAATAATAATCAATCAAGCCATTTTTTTAAGGCCATTGAACAATCACTACAAATAATCAGATCTTAGTGTTTGGCTTGCTATGATTACAGGGATGCCAAATACCTTCATGTTCACATCACACTGCACTTGGGTGATATTTGAGTGCAGTGCGATGTTTCACTTGCACCCATACACTTGTATGGGTGCGAGTGAGCCGAGACTTACTGAGATAGTGAATGGAAGTTGTGACAAAGCTCTGACCTCCCAGGACAGCAGGCTTGTCCCTTCAAATCAAGACAGTCCCACTGAATCCGAGATGGTTGGGAGCTATGAGACTTGAACCCGAAGCCTGGACAGCCCCTTTAATAAAAAGTTGGAGCCTTCACCCTTGGTGCTTCCTCATCTCTGTTCAGTGTCTGCTGCACATTGCCCATTTCCTGTACCACACTCCATGTACAGGATAGGTTTTTGCTATTGATGGTGAGAAACAACATGGGAGCCTTCCATGACTATGGTGCCATCTATACATGAGAGGATCAAGTTCAAGTCGATCTTCCTCAAATTCTCAAATTCAAATACTTTGAGATTCGATTCACGGTTCACAAAAAAATCCTAGACAAACAAAAAGAAAGCTTGCCCGGCATAATTTCTCACACTGCTGAAGCATCAGAGAGCAGGCTAATGTTTTTTTGCTTGGCTACAAGGGCTTCCCCATAATGCCATTCATCTATGACTTTTAGCAGAATATCATACCTTGTACAATGTTGCTTAGCACCTGGACCATTACAAATCAGCCATTCTCATCTGAATACAAATGGCAGTCATTTTCCCTCTCCAGAGTCGTTAGGTAATGTTCTCTCTCCTCTAGAGTGCAAGCTCTTGTAGTCAGCAAGGTCTTTTCTCTCTTACCTGTAAAGTGTAAGCTATTATGGTCAGCAGGGTCCTCACTCTCCTGTAGAGTGTAACCTCTGATGATCAGCAGGGTCCTCGCACTCCAGTAGAGTGTAAGCTTTTATGGTCAGCAGGGTCTTTTTTCTTTCTCTCACCTGTAAAGTGTAAGCTCTTATGGTCAGCAAGGTCCTCTCTCTACTGTCGAGTGTAAGCTTTTATGGTCAGCAGGGTCCTCTCTCTCCTGTAGTGTGTAAGCTTTTACGGTCAGCAGGGTCTTTTGTCTCTCACCTGTAAAGTGTAAGCTCTTATGGTCAGCAGGGTCCTCTCTCTCCTGTAGAGTTTAAGCTCTTACAGTCAGCAAGGTCCTCTCTCTCCTGTAGAGTGTAAGCTCTTATGGTCAGCAGCAGTGGCGTAACTACAAAGTTATGGGCCCTGGTGAGAACTTTCAAATGGGGCCCCCCTATGCCAAAATACACGCACATCTCTGCTCCGTACACCTCATACACACACGGTTACACTCTGTACAATTCGTACACACACGGCTCCGCTCCATACACTTCGTACACACACGGCTCCTCTCCAAACACTTCGTACACACACGGCTCCGCTCCATACACCTTGCACACACACGGCTCCGCTCACCTCGTACACACGTGGCTCCGCTCAGTACACCTTGTACACACACGGCTCCACTCACCTCGTACACACCGGCTCCGCTCCGTACACCTCGTACACACACAGCTCTGTTCTGTCCACCTCATAAACACATGGCTCCACTCACCTCATACACACACGGCTCCGCTCCGTACATCTCATACACACACGGCTCCGCTCCGTACACCTCGTACACACGGCTCGGCTCCGTACACACACGGCTCCTCTCAGTACACCTTGTACACATATGGCTCCGCTCACCTCGTACACACCGGCTCCGCTCCGCACACCTCGTACACACACAGCTCTGCTCCATCCACCTCATACATACACGGCTCCACTCACCTCATACACACACTGCTCCGCTCCGTACACCTCATACACACACGGCTCTGCTCCGTACACCTCGTACACACGGCTCGGCTCCGTACATACACGGCTCCGCTCAGTACACCTTGTACACACATGACTCCGCTCACCTCATACACACGCGGCTCTGCTCACCTCGTACACACGCGGCTCTGTTCACCTCATATACACGCAGCTCCGATCACCTCGTTCACACGTGGATCCACTCACCTCGTATACACGTGGCTCCGCTCACCTCATACACATGTGGCTCCACTCCGTACACCTCGTACACACATGGCTCCGCACACCTCGTGCACTCACGGCTCTGCTCAGTACACGCCATACACACACATCTTCGCTCCATACACCTCATACACACACGGCTCCACTCACCTCATACACACACGGCTCCGCTCCGTACATCTCATACACACACGGCTCCGCTCCGTACACCTCGTACACACGGCTCGGCTCCGTACACACACGGCTCCTCTCAGTACACCTTGTACACATATGGCTCCGCTCACCTCGTACACACCGGCTCCGCTCCGTACACCTCGTACACACACAGCTCTGCTCCATCCACCTCATACACACATGGCTCCACTCACCTCATACACACACTGCTCCGCTCCGTACACCTCATACACACACGGCTCCGCTCCGTACACCTCGTACACACGGCTCGGCTCCGTACATACACGGCTCCGCTCAGTACACCTTGTACACACATGACTCCGCTCACCTCATACACACGCGGCTCTGCTCACCTCATATACACGCAGCTCCACTCACCTCGTACACACGTGGATCCACTCACCTCGTATACACGTGGCTCCGCTCACCTCATACACATGTGGCTCCACTCCGTACACCTCGTACACACATGGCTCCGCACACCTCGTGCACTCACGGCTCTGCTCAGTACATGCCATACACACACATCTTCGCTCCATACACCTCATACACACACGGCTCTGCTACATCCACCCTGTAAACCCCTCCTGACCCCACACAAACTTACCCACCTTACCCACATCTAGCAGTGCACAATGACAACCAGGTCGGCAGAGTCCTCCATACACGAGGCTCCTGATCATGTGACCCCGAGTCCTCCCCTCCTGTGACCTCATCACGGGTCCTGTGTGCAGCCTGGCGGCCACTCAAAGCAAGGAGCTGCACAGCCAATGAGTGGCTGCAGCTCCACGATCGGGCCCCTAAACACTCCGGGCCCATCGCAGCTGTAACCCCTGCGACCGCGGTAGTCCCGCCCCTGGTCAGCAGGGTCCTCTCTCTCTTGTAGAGTGTAAGCTTTTATGGTTAGCAGGGTCTTTTCTCTCTCTCTCACCTGTAAAGTGTAGGTTGGCTATTATGGTCATCAGGGTCCTCTCTCCGCTGTAGAGTGTCAGCTCTTATGGTCAGCAAGGTTCACGTTCTATCTCCTATAGAGTGACTTATGTTCAGCAGGATTTTCGCTCTCTCTTTTCCTCTCTCCTGTAGAGGGTAAGCTTTTATAGACAGCAGGGTCCTCTCTCTCTTTCTCGCTTGTAAAGTGTAAGCTTTCATGAACAGCAGGGTCCTCTCTCTCTGTTCGGTACAGCATAAACTCTGATGGAGAGGGAGTACTCTCTCGTGCTCTTCTGTAGTGTGTAAGGTCTAATAATCAGAAGGGTCCTCTCTCTCCTATAGAGATTGAGTGAAAGCTGATTATGGTCAGATTGGGTTCTCGCTGACTCTCATTTACCTCTCCCCAAGCATACTTTCAAAGCAATCACAAGCTTTCCTGTATTTAGAGTCACATGAATTTATTCACCACACATCAATTTTTGGGGAAATATTTGGAAAAGCTTGCATGACATATCTGAATTTCAAAAGATCTGCTGATTCCTAGTGGCATCCCATCCAGCGATAATAAGTTTTTTCCCTTAGTGGTGCTGCTGCACTAGGTCATTACCTGAGTCCTTTATGTGTATTGCAGTGACTGACAATTCCTACCTGCTCTTTGTATTTTATTTTTGTACTTCCCTGAAAAGAAAAAAAAAAGACTTTTGGAAGAGAATTGGAATTCATGTTCTAACAATGGGAATATTATATTGATCTGTTAGTCATGGCCAGAGCTTGCGTTTTATGAGCACAATTTGTAAACTGCAGGTAACAGGCTTGTAGGGTTTTTTTTCCATGTCTTGATCTGAGTTATGAAGAGCCTGTATGAGCCATCTGGTTAACAGGAGGCATGAAAGCACAAAATCAATTAGAGCCATATGCAAGAAACAGAAGTGAGATGCAAAATCTGAAATATCTAATCCACTTACAATATGCATTAGAGGCATAACAGGAGAAAATAGTCACTTGATCATATGATCACTAGCTTATACCTTGAAAGCCAAACTTCAATTAAGGAAAAAAATTGGTTGCCTTTATCTTATAAATATATTATTATTATTATTTATTTATATAGCACCATTGATTCCATGGTGCTGTACATGAGAAGATGTTACATACATATTACAGATATCACTTACAGTAAACAAACTAACAATGACAGACTGATACAGAGGGGAGAAAGGACCCTGCCCTTTCGGGCTTACATGCTACAGGATGGTGGGGAAGGAGATAGTAGGTTGATGGGTTGCAGCAGTTCCGGTGTTAGTTGAGGTGATATCACTGGTAGTGGTGAGAGAGAAGGATGTAGCGGGGTCATTGCAGGCTGTAGGCTTTCTTGAAGAGGTGGGTTTTCAGGTTCCGTCTGAAGGATCCAAATGTGTTTGATAGTCGAACTTGTTGGGGCAAAGAATTCCAGAGAATAGGGGCTATTCGGGAGAAGTCTTGGAGGCGGTTGGGTGAGGAGTGAATAAGTGTGGAGGAGAGAAGGAGGTCTTGGGAAGACCGGAGATTACGTGAGGGAAGGTATCGGGAGATTAGTTCAGAGACATATGGGGGAGACAGGTTATAGACGGCCTTGTAGGTCAGTATTAGCAATTTGAACTGGATACGCTGAGGGAAAGGGAACCAGTGAAGAGATCTGGGAGAAGCGGAGGAGTAGCGAGGAGAGAGATGAATAAGGCTGGTTTCACATTAGCGCTTTTTAAGCGCACGCACGGCCGGGGGTAGCTCCGCCCCCGAGCCGGCTCTCTGCCCGGCATGCCCGCCCCTTGCTTGTAGCACCGCCTCCTAGCGCACAGCGGCGCCTGCGATCGGCGCACCCTATCTTTAGCATAGGGTGCGCAGATCGTGCGCAGGCCGTGCGCTAGTTGTGCTTTGACCTGCGCTGCGCACTTTTGACGGTGCGCCGAGCACGCCGAAATCTGAAAAGTTTGATTTTGGCGCGCACGGCGCACCGTCAAAAGTGCGCAGCGCAGGTCAAAGCGCAACTAGCGCACGGCCTGCGCACGATCTGCGCACCCTATGCTAAAGATAGGGTGCGCCGATCGCAGGCGCCGCTGTGCGCTAGGAGGCGGCGCTACAAGCAAGGGGCGGGCACGCCGGGCAGAGAGCTGGCTCGGGGGCGGAGCTACCCCCGGCCGTGCGTGCGCTTAAAAAGCGCTAATGTGAAACCAGCCTTAGTCGGGCGGCAGAGTTAAGGATGGACTGGAGAGGTGCGAGGGTGTTAGCAGGGAGACCACAGAAAAGGATGTTGCAGTAGTCGAGGCGGGAGATGATGAGGGCATGCACAAGCATTTTAGTAGATTGAGGGTGGAGGAAAGGACAGATTCTGGAAATATTTTTGAGCTAGAGGCGACAGGAGGTAGAAAGAGCTTGGATGTGCGGTTTGAAGGACAGGGCAGAGTCAAAGGTTACTCTGAGGCAGCAGACTTCCGGTACTGGGGAAAGCATGATGTCATTAATTGTTATAGGTAGGTCGGGTAAGGAAGATCTGTGAGATGGAGGAAAGATGATGAGTTTAGATTTGTCTACATTGAGTTTGAGGAAGCGAGAGGAGAAGAAGGAGGATATGGCTGATAGACACACTGGGATTTTGGACAGCAGAGAGGTGACGTCTGGGCCAGAGAGGTAGATCTGAGTGTCATCAGCATAAAGGTGGTAGTGGAATCCGTGGGACTTTATGAGTTGCCCCAGACCAAGTGTATAGATTGTTACAGGTCGGAACTTTATGCAAGAATATATCACCATTTAGTGATGGTAGGAACAGGTTTGTGACAACCCGCCATTCAGGGGAAAGAGCAAGTATAGTAAAGTAATGTATAGATTTGTATTTTAGAATAAATGCAGATACATCACTAATATATTAACCCTTTACGGATAGGCACATTTATTTGCTTTTACCTTATCACAATTGGATAGCCATACCTTTTTGTTTTTCTACTTAGCAACCGTATGACATTTTTAGGCTGCTACAAATATAAATATACTGTATGTTGTCCATCATGTTTCACCAAACTCTCTTGTCTGTCTTTGTCATTAACTAAGTTCCAGCTCAGTGTAATGCTGAAGATCTTTGTAATTGAAATATGTATACACCTGTATACACCGGTAAATATTAATGAATATACCTTGGACAGGTATGATTTAAGGGCTGGGGGATTTCCCTTCATTATATAGAGGGTCTATGCTAACTTACATGTGACTCGGGTTTATCTATTTCTTATTGTCAGCCTGGATTCCCTTTGCAATAAGTGGGTCTATGTTACCTTACATGTAACTCTGATTTATTTAATTGCTTTTGTTTGCCAGCCTAGATTTTCCTGACAGTCCCATTGGTCTTATTAATAAGGCACTTTTCTACACTAATTATTGGTATTTTCCATTGTACTCTATATATCTATGGGCATCTTTTTGAGATATATACATATAGGTCAGGCAGTGTTCTGAAAACATAGCGCATGTGATATTATTAGCTCATTGGAGCAAGTGTTATTATTATATATGCATTTTTCAGTGTGTATCAATTTTTGCACTGCTGTTTTATAATATTTCTATTGAGTTTATAATATTGAGTACAATTTCTGCCAATATAAATTTCAACATTTTTTACATTTGTTATGGAGTAATAACGATATAAGTGCTCTTTTGTAATAATTATTGTATTTTTGAAATTGTGTGCTCTGGCGTCTTCTGTATACGGCATTTTGCTTTTTTAGATGTTTTTTAATTCATATGAAATAAAAATTATTTTTTATCATGTTTGGGATCTCATCTTTATCCTGTGTAGTGGTATATGGGATTAGTGTTATATCACATATAGGATTTAGAATTAGAGGAGTTATATTTTTGGACTTATGGGCAGTATTATAGTAGCTATATTATTCTACATAGGGACAGTATTATATTAGTTATATTATTGTACATGAGGACAGTATTATAATAGTTATGTTATTCTACATAGGACGTAATATTACAATTGATATATTCTTGTATATAAGGTGTAGTATTATACTAGCTATATCCTTGTACATAGGAGGTGGTATAATAGTAGTTATATTCTTATATTTAGGTGCAGTATTATAAGAAGTATATTCTTGTACAGTTTTATAGTAGTTATGTTCTTGCTCATATAGGAGCAGTATTATTGTAGTTATATTCTTGTACATATAGGAGGGTACTACTGTCGTCATATTCTTGTACATAGGGGACAGTATTATATTAGCTATATTTTTGCACATCGGAGCAGCATTATAGTAGTTACTGTACATTCTTGTACATGAGGCAGTATTATATTAGGTATATTCTTGTACATAGATGGACAGTTTTTAGAATTAAAACAGAATATTATAATGTTTCGTATCATTTCTCAAAAACCTTACGTGATAGGAAAAAACTGAAGTCATTTCTAAAATCAGCATGAAAAAATCTATCAGGAACACTGAAAATTGTCCGAGGGACAAATCCTTCGTAACACAGTGTAATAGAAACATTTTCACCACTTCTTCACTTTTCACCCACTCCTGATTTTGGCTTACAAATACTGGGGTAAATAACTCACCAAATACTCAATATATGCATGTGGCCTTACACATGAAGATAATGCATTTTCACCTGCCACTTGATGAAAGTACTGACATTTTTCTATGGCTAAATTGTTTGGTCCAGTGGCCAGAGGATGTTGCACCAATGAACTTTGTGTGTCTATCTATCTATCTATCTATCTATCTATCTATCTATCTATCTATCTATCTATCTATCTATCTAATCTCCTGTCTAGAATGGAGAAAGGAAAAAGGTAATCAGCACCCAGACAGTAACAGAACCTGCTGTGGCTCAGTGCACAGAGATGCCAACAGAAAAGCATTGGACTGGTGAATCAAATATGTGATTTTGAGTTATCTCTTCATTCACTTTACATTTTGCTACTTAATAAAAATAAACTATCACTATTATTTTTGAAAGCATTCTAACTGTGCAACATTCTTTGCACGTGTGCCCAAAATTATTGCACAGTATTTTATGCACAGTATATACTCCTGTATAAGATGAGTTTTTCAGCATGTTTTTAATGCTGAAAAAGTCCCCCTCGGCTTATACTCAAATGAGGGTCCCACTTAGGACTATAAGATGGAGGGGGAGCCGCAGGGGTGGAGCAGCGGGTCACAGGAGGCAGGAGCCGACTGCTGTGGCTAAAACTGTGCCCGCTGCCAAAGAGGAATTAATATTCACTGCTCTCCATGATCATGGGAGTGGCGAACAGTGAATATTTATTTCTCTATAATAGCAGGCACAGTAGTCGCAACCACCAGCTTCTTGCAGTGGCCGGGCGATCATGTGTGCCCGCTACTTAAGAGAATGAATATTCACTACTCTCCACTCCCATGGGCATGGAGATCAGATCAGTGAATATTCTCTCCCTTTAGTAGAAGGCACATGTGATCGCTCGGCTGCTGCAGCAAGCCAGTGGCTGAGGATACTGTGCTGGCTATTAAAGATTAATGAATATTTACTGCTCTCCACGCCAATAGTCCTGGCATTGAGATCAGTGAGTATTCTGGCAGCTGTCTTCTGGTTGTAAGCAACAAATGACTTAACTGCCATGCGCTGCTTACAAGCATCAATCAGCTGCTGGCATCACAACAGGATGCTGCGAGGGAGCACAGGGAAGGTAAGTAGGACAGTTTATTTTTTTAATGTTTTTCTGATGGGGTGACAAGCATACCAGGATGGGGATGAGGAGGTCATGCATACCAGTATGGGGATAAGGAGGCCATGCATACCAGGATGGGGATAAGGAGGCCATGGATAAAAGGATAGGGATGAGGGGGCTATGCATACCAGGATAGGGATGAGGGGGCCATGCATACCAGGATGGCAGTGAGGAGGCCACACATGCCAGGATGAGGATGAGGGGGCCATGCATACCAGGATAGGGATGAAGGGGCCATACAAACCAGGATAGGGATGAGGGGGCCATGCATACCAGGATAGGGATGGGGATGAGGGAGCCATGCATACCAGGATAGGGATGAAGAGGCCATGTATACCAGGATAGGGATGAGGGTGCCATGCATACCAGGATTTTTTGTGGTAAAATGTGCTTCGGCTTATATTCGGGTCGGCTTATACTCGAGTATATGCGATACTTCAGTGGAGAGGGCCACATGCATGAGTTGCCACTTCTGCTTTATGAAACTTTTATAAGGGTTCAAGAGGCATAGGTTTTATCAGTCGTAATCCAGTATTGATTCCAATATAAATGCACTCTTTTTCAGGGGTACTAACATGCAAAATGTAGATGTACAGCAGTATGTCTTCATGGAGAAGTTCACAAATATGCAAGAATAAACTCCAACATAGAAAAATAATCTAGTAACACCCACATATTGTTGTGGCAGCTTCATACATAATTATTTAGAGTTGCATTGTATTAATCATCATGAGAAGGAAGCAGGGGGTGAAGAGTGTATGTTCTGGGCCATCTTTCATTTTCTAACTCTGCCTCCACACAACCTGACTCACCGGTCTGATGTGATTCTTTGGTTATGAATGCTATTTTAATGAGAGAAATGTTAATTTATTAGGTTCATATGTGGAATACAAAGGAAATCTCCAAGAGTTTCTATTCACAAGAAGGTGATGTTATCTGTAACTAAAGACAGTAACTTATAATACAAAAAAAGTTTTGTTGTTTAAGAGCAGTTGTGCACTAAATGCATGCGAAGGGACAGGACATGAGACAATATAGGGATCTTTCTAATTATCTTTTTCTACTTAGGCCTGCAACAGTGACAAGGGGGCATCCTCTCCATCTAGAAGAAAGAAGGACAACCCCTTCTCATACTGAATGTTTGTCTCCATTAAAATAAAATCATTCATATTCATCTTCTGTGTCAGCGCCATCCCACCAGTGATTCCACTGATGTTCCTGGGGCCCACGTTAGGATGTTATAACACATGAGCCCTGGACCCAGTCAGAGCTGGCGTTGCTCTCCCCACCTTTAGACATATAAGTAATCAACAGGAAGTGAGCGGCCAAGTAGGGACATTAATGCCAATGCTGACTGGGCGCAGAGCTCAAGTGACGTAACAAACTCACATGAGCCCTGGGAACACGGGTTCTGACACCTTTGGAAAGGCCCTGGAATGAGATGCGTATGTGATAAGTGTTTTTATTTTAATGGGGGCAAACATTTAGAGTGAGAAGGGGTGGTCCTAGAAGTTAACAACTCCTTTAATTGTTATCACAGATTACAATTCTTTACTATAAGAGCATTAACACTATGGAACTCTCTGCTACAACATATAGTAATGGTTGATTCACTAAGCAAGTACAAGAAGGGCCAGGCTGCCTTTCTTTAGGAATGTATTATTACAGGTTACAGTTACTAGATTCTGTGATAGGACGTTAATCCGGAGAACTACTCTGAATGCCATATGTGGAGTTGGGAAGGAATTTTTCCCTTAATATAGGGCCGTTACCATTTGCCTCATGGGATTTTCGCTCTTCTCTGAATCATCATGTTAGGGTATAGGCCTCATTGGACTTTTGTCTACCTTCAACCTTAAAAACTATGGAACTGGATATGCAGTATATCAAACCCTCCACATGTATTACAATATCTGTTGCTGGATGGCAACATGGCATATCTTTAAACACTTTAAACTCGACCTTGGCAAAGTGGGGCTTACGAGCCGCATGAGTCCTATTGGCTGTGAGGCCCGTGAACTGTGACACCCAAAAGGTTTTATTCAGTGGAATCATGCACCACGCAGTCTCCCCTCACACAGCATATCACTTTCATGAATATCTGCATCCTCAAGATGCAGTTGACTGTGAATGTAATGATGGACCAGGAATCCATCAGTTCCCTGCTCCATCATTGATGCTATGTGTCTGAGAGTGCATCACAGGCATTGACATCACTAGTAGAGATGAGCGAACATCGTCGGCTTTAAACTATGTCAATGTGGGAAGGGAAGCAAATGGCCAAAAAAAGCCATACACCTGACAAATGCTATTGAGAACTTTGCTATTAGAAGTGGAAAGGACAAAAAAATCTAAATAATAAAAATATTGGAGAAAGAGAAACCAATCACAAACAAAAATGTTTCTATACAAATGCACAAAACATGGTCAACAAACAAGGAGAATTGGAACAACTAACTCAGGAAAAGAAATATAATGTCATTGGAATCACTGAAACTTGGTGGGACGATATACATGATTGGAATACAATTTGATAAGCAAGGAGGAGGTGTTGCATTGTATGTTAGAAAAGCGTATATCTGCACAGAGTTTGAAGCTTCAGAGACTTGGAGTTCTGTGGAAACTGGGTAAAAATACAAAAAGAGAATAACGGAAAGGACACATTGTAGGCATTTACTACAGGCTGCCTGTGCAAGCTGGAGATATGGATGAACTCTTTTTGCATCAAATGGCCAAGTTCTCCAAAAAATATAACATAGTGTTCGTGGGAGATTTCAACTATCCAGACTTTTGTTGGGAATCTGTCTCAATCAAAAGTAACAGGTCAAGCATATTCTTATCCTCTTTTGCTGACAACTTTATCTTCAAAAAGGTAGTGGAGAAAACAAGTAGATCTGCCACCTTGAATTTAATCCTTATAAGCAGGGAGGAAATGGTTAACTAGAGTAGGAAGACCAGTGAGGACTCAGACTTCAAAGTTAGTTTTCAGAAAGGCAGATTTTAAGGGACTCAGAAAGAGAATTAGAGGGATCCAATGCCTGGATATCCTTAAGAACAAAAATGTCCAGGAAGGATGGGAAGTCTTGAAAAATGAGATTCTCAAAGCACAATCATTAACAATTCTGAAAAGAGGGAAGAATAGATAGCATTTAAGCAAAGCAGGATGAATTAACACAGAACTTAAACACATGCTAAAAAGGAAGAAAGAAATGTTTATCAAATGGAAAGAGGGAGGCAAAAGAAAAATATAATGCTGTCTGCAGAACCTGCAGGGCATGAATCAGATAGCTAAAGCTGACAATGAATTAAGGCTTGCAAGAGACGTCAAAAGCAATAATAAAGGATTTTGCGGATATGTGAAAAGTAAAAGAAAAGTCAAAGATGCTATAGGATTTTTACAGGATGAAAATGATGAAATTGTAAGAAAGGATGTTGAGAAGGTCAAACTTTTAAATTCCTATTTTGCATCTGTTTTCTATCAAAAAGGAAACGTAACATCAACTGATCTTCACTGTCTTATTAAAGGAATAGAAGAATCCACACTATCCATAGCAGACAGATTGTGAGGGAATACTTAGCTAACATAAATGAATTCAAGTCAACAGGTTAAGATGAGTTACACCCCAGAGTACTGAAGGAGATAGCAGAAGAAATTTTTGAACCACTCTCCATAATCTTTGAAAATTCTTGGAGAACAGGAGAAGTCCCCAAAGACTGCAGAAGAGCAAATGTTATTCCTATCTTCAAAAAGGGGAAGAAGATGGACCCAGGGAACTATAGGCCGGTGAGTCTGACTTCTATACCAGGAAAGATCTTTGAACAAATTATTAAACAACATATATGTAAGTACCTGGATAAGAATGAAGTGATTAACCAGAATCAGCATGGATTTGTAACTAATAAATCATGTCAGACTAACTTAATTTCCTTCTATGACAGAATCACTGAATGAGTGGATCAGGGAAATGCGTTATAGTATATCTTGACTTCAGCAAAGCATTTGACAAAGTATTTCATACTATCCTTATTGAAAAAATGAAATGACTAAGTAAGGAATGGACAAGGCAACGGTTAGGTGGATTCATAACTAGCTTAGTGATCGGACCCAAAGAGTGGTCGTAAATGACTGCACACCCAGTTGGAAGAATGTCTCAAGTGGGGTACCACAGGGCTCTGTCCTGGGCCCTGTATATTGTTCAACATCTTTATCAATGATTTAGATGAAGGAATTGAGGGCAAACTGATTAAATTTGCTGATGACACAAAGCTAGAAGGGATAGCTAATACTAGAGAAGAGAGAGGATTCAAAAAGATATAAATATACAGGAACAGTGGGCAGCAGCTAACAGAATGATTTTTTTTAACAGGTAAAAATGCAAAGTACTACATCTGGGCAATAAAAATGAAAAAACATATACAGAATGGGAGGAATATGACTAAGCAACAGCACATATGAAAAAGACTTGGGGATACTAATAGATCACAGACTGAACATGAGTCAACAGTCTGATGCAGCAGCAAAAAGGCAAATAGAATTATGGGATGTATTAACAGAAACTTACAGCATAGATCACATGAAGTCATTATTGTCCTCTACTCCTCTATGGTCAGACCTCATCTGGAATACTGTGTCCAGTTTTGGGCACCACATTTTAAAAAAGACATCAACAAACTGCAGCAAGTACAGAGAAGAGTGACCAGAATGGTGACCGATCTGCAAACCATGTCCTATGAGGAACGGTTAAAGGAGTTGGGTATGTTTAGCTTGCAAAAAGAAGACAGAGAGGAGATTTAATAGCTGTCTACAAATAATCACAAAGGCTGTCACATTGTAGAAGGATAATCTTTATTATCATTTGCACAAGGAAAGACTAGAAGCAATGGGATGAAACTGAATGGGAGGAGACACAGATTAGATATTAGAAAAATCTTTTTGACAGTTAGGGTGATCAAAGAGTGGAACAGGCTGCCATGAGAGGTGGTGAGTTCTCCTTCAATGGAAGCCTTCAAACAGAGGCTGGACAGATATCTGTCTGAGATGGTTTAGTGAATCCTGCTTTGAGCAGGGGGTTGGACTAGATGGCCCAGGAGGTCCCTTCCAACTCTACCATTCTATGATTCTATATATATGTGTCCCCAGCCTTTCCTGTGATGTACATGCCCCCAGTCCCTCCTGTGTTGTATGTCCACCAGAGTTTTTTGTGATGTATGTGCCACTGGCATCTTCTGTAATGTATATGTGTCCCCAGCCTCTCTTGTGATATCTATGCCCCCAGCCCCTCTTGTGATATATGTGCCTCAGAGTCATCTGTGATGTATTTGCCCCTGGCATCTCCTGTAATGTATATGAACCAGCGCCTATTCTGATACATGTGCCCTCGGTGCCTCCTGTAATGAATGTGCCCTAGCATCTAATGAATGTACCCTGGCGTCTCCTGTGATGTATGTGCCCTCAGCATCTCCTGTGATGTATGTTCCACTGGCATCTGCTGTGATGTATGTGCACCCAGTATCTCCTGTGATATATGTGCCCCCCGTTCTTTCCTGTGATGTATGTATGTGTCCCCTGCGTCTCCTGTGATGTATGTGCCCCCATGTCTCCTGTGATGTATGTGGCCCAGTGTTTCCTATGTGATGTATATGTTGCATCTCCAATATCAATTATGTGATGTATATAGAGCAGTCTCAGTTTCTCCTAAGTGATGTATATATATCAGACCCCTCACTGCTTGAGTTCTATAAATGTAAAGGGATCAGTGATTTCTCACTGTGAGGAGACCTGCAGTGTAGTATGCATCTGTGTTCAAAACATACTGCTGCAAGCTCTTTTCAAAATTCATCACAAAGAGTCACATGTGCTCCAGACAACCGCAAATTTGAAAAAGCAGTTGTGAGTAGCAACATCATCCATGTCACTAACATCACACACCGCACCAAAGAGAAGCAGCAGCTCCAGCCATCACATTAGGGGTGAGTTAATGAAATGTTTGACCAAATATAGTAGGATAAATTTTAAGTTTATAATTTTGTACAGCCCCTGATTGATGTTCTAAATATGCAAAAGGACCCTGGCAGAAAAAATGTCCCCACCCCTGAGGTTGGATCTATATAAAGGTGTTACCGATTATTATAATTCTGCCTATGATGACTACAATAAAGTGATCTGTTTGAACTATCCAGTGTAGTGCAGTAGGGTTGGTGCAGTGTGACAGACAGGCAGTGACCACAGGAAAGTTCAAAACAAGTGTCTTTTAATGTCCAAAGAAAACTTACAACTGGAACTCAAAGATGTCCTCTGGATCACAGCTGGGAAAACAAGACCACCCGCAACCGAGACCTGTTGCTGTAAGCAACTGCAACGCTGTGTACGCTGCGGGTGCCAGGTCTTTTTGCTCCATTGGCTCCATGTTGATTCACACAGGCTGAGCTCTGCAGAACCTCCTGCTCTGCACGCTTGTAAACCAAAACTGACACACCCAACCCTCTGCTACAGGGTTTTTACAAGGAACCTGTGGCCATAGGCTACTTGGAAGACCTGGCCAGGAAGGAGGCAAACCGCTTCACTACCATCCTGTTGTCTGCTTCAAAAATAAAAGCCTATGGTAGGTTTTCTTAAATCTGCCTTGGACAAATAGCTTGCCCAAGACCAACACTTACTTTTATTTTGCATTGCAATCACAGCTATGCTTGTGACTGAAATGCATTCCCGCGGCCTCAATACGTTTCTGTACGCATCCTGGGGGACACATAGCGACCCTCGCATGTAACACCAGTCATTTCCTCACACCAGTCACATATAAGGTTCAGTGTAAAGATGACAATATTTCAGGATTACTATTGCTATAGAACATGATATGAAAAAGCCTAAGGATGATTTTTCCTCTGTATGGGAGCCATATATTTAGAGCTAAGGATAAAATCTGTTTTGGTTTTTGAGTTTCTTGCACACAGAGATAATACGTATGCTCATGTCATGGCTGGACTTCTAAAGATGCCCTCTAATTCACTCCTGTGTAGGTGGAAAAGTTATACCACAATCTATGGTCCCAACTTTTTTAGAGTAGTTTCACAAAGGTTAAAATAATCATTTAGTAGGTCAAAAGAACCATTTTTAAAAATGTTGGATCTATCTGTAATATTTAATCAAAGAATAAGGTTGTCCTTTTACTGCGGGTTAATAGGTCATCCAAGCTTCTCTCCAATTTCAAAGTCATTTTAGAGTATAACCCAAGGCTTTCCTATGCTGACCTTGTGACCAGACAGTAATAGTAAACCTTCACTGTGCGTGAAAATTCAGCCAGTTTTAGAATCTCTATTGATTAAAGGAGAAAACAGAAACTTACTGATTTCATTCTCTAGTTTCAGGAAAAAGTCAAGAACTCTGGTATGAAGGAATCCAAAGGCAATATTTTTTGAGACTTGTTTTGCTATATAGAGGTTGCATAGTAGAAATTTAAACAGTTAAATATTGTATATTTGTATTGTCTATTACACCACACTTTGGTTATGTGAAACAAGTTATTGAAGCCTATGAAAAGGAAAAAAACAAACAAACATAACCCTTATTGATGATTTCAGAATGTCCACAATAGAATTTAAAGCAATTGTAGGGATATTAATTGTGAAACAAATGAGAAGTCAGTACCTTAATATTCTTATAATGCAGCTTTAGGTAAGATATTTATCTATATATCCACAAGGGGGAGCTCAAATGTTATCTTTTCAATGGCTTAGTAACAGCTGCACTCTTGTATCCTGGTATTAATGACAATAATACAAGTACTGTGCTTATGGGTAGTTTCAGAACATTGCAATCATTCATATCTGTTATATCAATTAAAAAATACAATGCTAGCACACGAGTTACAGCTAGTCAGCACCTCCTAACATAATGGGATTAATGTGCAGGTGCAAATCTGCAATGAATGAGGTGCAAAAGCAAAACCTAAATAGGAGAAGCAGCACTCTGCATACAAACATGTATTACCGTACTTGTGTTTGAAAATAATTGTAATATACTGTAATGCATACAACGGGTGAGCTAAGTATTGAAAACGTCACGAATTTTCTAAGTAAATATATTTCTAAAGATTCTATTGAAATGAAATTCTCATCAGATGTCGGTAACAACCCGTCCAATCCACCCAGGCAAAGAAATTAAACCGTGTTACTTAGAACATTAGTGACGTGTTCAATACTTATTTCAACCGCTTTATATTTATTTAGCTACGGATATATATCTGTACTGATATATATCCATAGCTATACTGTATATCTATCTACAGGGCCATATTTGGTGTTCATGTTGCCCTAGGCACTTTAAGTTGTGACATCACCTACTGATAAGTAATACTAAAAATGCCCATATCCTTTAGTTAGTAGTTAAAGTCCCCCATGCACAACAGACTAAAGTTGGCCAAACTCGACAGTATTACTGGGATCGGCTGACAGTCTAAGGGTGCCTGCAGATGAGCGCATGAGAAATCAAATGTGTTTCTTCCTGAAAACTTTAACAATTTTTTTCTAGTTTTCATGAGATTTTAATCCATGTGCCATACGTGTGTCTGTTTTTTATGTGTGTGATATGTTTTTATACAACTACTATAAAACACGCACATGACCACATACAGCTTCCTAGATTTATAATAGAAATCTATCTGTAAAAATTGGATGCCAATTGGATAATTCGTATTGAATCAGAAAATAGTGCATGCTGTAATTTTTTTTTTTCTCATGGACAGTCGGACTGAGAAAAAAATTGTTAATCTGAACAGCAGTATTGCGTAACATTGATCAATGTGCTGTCTGTGGCTGATCTGATCAAAAAGCAGACAGCACACGAGTGATTTAAACACTCGTCTGCACGGACCCTAGGGCTACATTCACAGATCTGTCTGAGTATTAAAATCCAAGATAAAACAGACCAGCTATTTCTCTGGTGTAATCCTAGTTGATCCCAATTGCTTTTGTGTGTGTAGCGTAGTGATGGGCAACCTGTGGATGTTCAGGTCCGGCGGATTCGGACAAACATCTAAAATAAGTTGGGATCAGATACCAGAATGGTACCCAGAAGTGAACCCGGGTTTCATTCAAATGAATGGGGGACCGAACATCCGTTGTTTGCCATGCTATCATCTGCATGACAGTGCTGCAAACAAAGGCTCTGATCGGCGGTAAGATCATTACCGCCGGTCAGACATGTGAGGTTTCCACTCTGTCAGATGACAGCGTGAGCCAGCAGCTATGACTAGAGGTGAAAAGATTACCACAGGTCACAAGCAATGGGAGTTTTCATCTGTGCTATACATAAATAATAAAAAAAGACATGTAGTCTGTTCTATTTTTGACAACCAGTGCATGCAAAACTGAGAGCTGCGGGTTGCAGCCCCCAGTAGTCAGCTTTATATAGGCTGGTTTTCAAGAATAGAGGGGTCCCACACCATTTTTTAAAATTATTTAAATAAATAATTATAAAACAGCTTGGGGTACCTCATTTTTTTTATAACCAACCAAGCTAAAGCAAACAGAAGGGGACTGGTGTTCTCATACTAAAAGGAGCACTGGATATTGTCCTTTCAAGGTTAAAAAACGCAGCCCACAGCCAACCCAAAAAAGGCTCATCTATTAGATGCACCAATTCTGGTACTTTGCCCGACTCTTCCCACTTGCCCTGGTGTGGTGGCAAGTGGGGTAATATTTGTGGCATTATTGTCAGCTGTTTTATGACTGCTGACATCAAGCCCACAGGTTAGTAATGGTGAAGCTTAAATTAAAAGCTTTCTCACTCAGTGAGTGATGCTGTAAGTGGGGTCACTTGGGTTCATCAGTTTTGAACTCCTGTCAGTATGAACAGGCTGATGGGGAGAGAAATCACTGATGTGACTGCTCTCCAAATCATCTGGACTGCCATTGGACAGCATGGATTATCTTCACGTCGGACAAGTGAGGGATATGGTTGTTTATTATTTTTCTTCTTTTACGGTACATGGGGAGAAGTGGATTAGGCATAAAGGTGAGAATATGGTTGTTTATTATTTTCTGTTTTTTATAGGTGAGATGGGCTTCAATGAGTTGGACGTAAAGGTGAGTATAGCTGTGCTTTTTTATTTTTAGTTAAAATAAAAGGATTTTGTATAATTATTTCAATAATTTTTTTTATTCTGGCTGTATCTTTTTTTCAATCTAAATATGGCGTTAGTAACAGGGGCATCTTATAGATGCCTCTCCATTACTAACCCGTGGGCTTTATGTCAGTTGCTATAAAACAGTGGACATCAACCTCACAAATATTGCACCACTTTGCCTCCACAAGGGGGAAAGTGGAGAGAGCTGAGCAAAGCGCCAGAATTGGCTCTTCTAATAGATACACCTTTTCTGGGGCGGCTGCGGGCTACTCTTTTTAGGGTGAGTAAAGCCAATATCCATGGCCCCTTACCAGTCTGAGAATATCAGACCCCATCTGTCAGCATTAGCTTGGCTGGTGGCTGGGTAGGGCCAATATCCATGGTCCCTTACTAGTCTGAGAATATCAGACTCTATCTGTCTGTTTTAGGCTGGTTTCACATTAGCGCTTTTTAAGCGCACGCACGGCCGGGGGTAGCTCCGCCCCCGAGCCGGCTCTCTGCCCGGCGTGCCCGCCCCTTGCTTGTAGCGCCGCCTCCTAGCGGACAGCGGCGCCTGCGATCGGCGCACCCTATCTTTAGCATAGGGTGCGCAGATCGTGCGCAGGCCGTGCGCTAGTTGCGCTTTGACCTGCGCTGCGCACTTTTGACAGTGCGCCGTGCACGCCAAAATCCGAAAAGTTCGATTTTGGCGCGCACGGCGCACCGTCAAAAGTGCGCAGCGCAGGTCAAAGCGCAACTAGCGCACGGCCTGCGCACGATCTGCGCACCCTATGCTAAAGATAGGGTGCGCCGATCGCAGGCGCCGCTGTCACCGAGGAGGCGGCGCTACAAGCAAGGGGCGGGCACGCCGGGCAGAGAGCCGGCTCGGGGGCGGAGCTACCCCCGGCCGTGCGTGCGCTTAAAAAGCGCTAATGTGAAACCAGCCTTAGCTTGGATGGTTGTCAAAACATTGGGGGACCCCAAGTAATTTTTTAATTTATTTAATAATTTAAAAAAATGTTGTGGGACCCCTCTATTTCTGATAACCAGTTATAATAAAGCTAACAGCTGAGGGTTGCAGCCCGCAGCTGTCAATTTTGTCACTGCTGGTTAGCAAAAATAGAAAAGACCCTCATGCTGGCTGATGAATACTCCAATCAGCGGTGCCTGCTCTCACTGTTATCAGTGACATCAAACAATGGAAAGCAAGTTGCTCAGAAGAGAATCACCTTGTGGCTACCTGTGGAAAGCAGCAATTTTACAAGTCACTAACTACCCTTTAACGAGTTTTGCAATATGATTTAGGATAACAGCCAAATTAGCCAAATTACAATTTCAATTTGCAGACTTGGTGTTTTCTGGAATGCCAAAGTAAGGAGGCTATTCACAGTGCAATGCTCTCTGTAAAATTTTATATGCAAATTGCCTAGTCAGAGAGGAAGAGGACTTGCACTCTGTAGCACCACCTGATGGAAGCAGCAATCCTACAAGGGCATCTATTGTGAAATTTTATATCCAAATTGCCTTTATTGGCGTTAAAGAGTTCAAGTCCTCTTGCTCTCTGAAGAGGCAATTTGCATGTAAAATTTCCAAGAGAAGCATTACCCAGCGAATAAGCCTCCCTACATTGGCATGCCAGAGCCGGTATTTCATTCTCCGCAAGGAGAAACATTACCACTTAGATCTCTGTCCAGAGCCTCTCACATAGCCAAATCAGTTCTCATACTTTGCACTGATGAGGTGCAAAGACTCTGAAACACCTTGAGTGCTATCTCTTAGTCTTCTGGCATTGCCACTTTGGTGGCTTAAGCCGGTTGCTGCTTTTGGGGGACATCCAGAACAAATCGAGAGTGAGTCCCTGGAAGCTGTGGATGACTGAAGTCAAGCTTCAGTTTTCTGGGACCGGTGATCGCTGGGTCAAAAATGAAATCAGGATTGACATAGCTGAAGATAAGAAGATGCATTTTTCTCTAGGATATTTAGTCAACATGGTGTTTTATGACATCCTGAAGATTTGAAAGTCTGAGATAATATGCCTGGAGGAGTTCAGGAGGAAAGGCAGGTATGTGCTGGTACTATCTTTTATGGCTGCTTGGAAGAATTTGTTTACTGTCCTGAAATATGGAGTTGCAAATCCTTTGCTGGAAGGTCGTACCTTTACAGTGCTTTACTCTAAGGGGGAAGTGCCACTTGTATTTTTTTTGCACAATCCTTTTGTCTCCACGGATGACATTAGTTTATTTTTAATGAGACATTTCATTTATGTTCAGTACTCTCACATGGTCCTGAATGGAGAAGGGCTCTGAAACGGGAAATACAAATTTTTTTGTGAGATTTGGGGTGGCTCGCTAAAAGCCCAGGAGACATCCATTACCTTCTTATTTTTTCAGTTGGGAAGAATAGTGTCTTTTAGTATTTCCCAGATGCCCTGCGGTATTGCAGGAGGTGTATGAATTTTGGGCATAGCCAGGATAGTTGCGGGAGATGCCAAATTGCAGGAATTGCAATGGTTTTGCCTATATGGCAAAAGATTGCACAAATCCTGTTATGTGCAATGTTTGCAGTGTGGAGGGCCATAAGTATCGGGACTGTAAGGCCAGGACTAGTCCTAGGTCTTATGCTGAAGTCTCAGGTGGGACATCATCGCCCCCTGCTGTTGTTGTTGATATTCTACAGGTTATAGTCCCAAATCTTAATGAGCAACCTGAGCCTCCTGAAATAATGGATGTACATGAGGAGATCCTGCCCCAAGTGAAATTTCCCAGTTTGGAACTTGTTGAAGTTGAGTCTGAGCTCCCTCATCAAACTGATGTCTGCAGGGAGGGAGAGTTGGATGGTTTGTTGCTAAGTCCCCCAGTGTATCTTGTATGGCTACTGAGGAGGAGTTGGCAAGTGAATTCACTTCGATGAGGTCCTCTGAGGACGAGGTGCCCGAAACCTCCTGTAACAAGCACAGAACAGATTGGGCAGTCCAGTGAATGAACTTAGTTACCCTCAGAATGTCTTTTCTCCTGACACCAACACTTTTTAGGCATTCCCACAGAAGTAAACAAATTTGAGGAGTTGCAGTTCCAGATGGAAGACCAAAACGGTTGAAGAGGAAGTGTGTTGTCATGTATATAACACCATCATGTTATGGCTCCGAAAGCTAATTGGGTCTTTGCATCACTGAATGGAAGTCAAACTACATCCTAATCCAGAAGGGCAGCCGTCGTAGATTATATCATACAGATGAATGGTGATATTTTCTGTCTTCAGGAATGCGGGATTGTGGACTCACCAAGTGAAAAGGACTGGCCTTACGGAAAGCATGTGTGATCTGGCTCATGTGTTAATAGAAATGATGGTGTAGAAATATTAGTGGGTAACAGCAAGATTATCGTATATACTCGTGTATAAGCCGAGATTTTCAGCCCATTTTTGGGGGCTGAAAGTCCCCCTCTCGGCTTATACACGAGTCATATACCGGGGGGGATCGGCAGGGGAGGGGGAGCGGGGGTGTCAGATCATACTCACCCTTCTCTGCAGCTCCCCTGCTTGTTCTATGTTGTCGGCGCTGCTCTCTTCCTGCTTCAGCTGTCAAATGGCACCCGCTCATTAAATATGCGCATATTTAATGAGCGGGTACCACATGACCGCTGAACCAGGAAGAGAGCAGCGCCGACAACATGGAACAAGCAGAGAAGCTGCAGAGACGAGCGCCAGGACCCGGTGAGTATGAACGGGGGGTTGGGAGGCATATTCACCTGTCCCTGCTGTCTTGCGTCCTCTGCAGTGACATTCAGGTCAGAGGGTGCTATCGCTCTCTGCCTGCACAGTCACTGCAGAGCGCAACGCTGATGAGCAGGGGGCAGCGACGGAGGTGAGTATACAGGTTTTTTTTTTGTAAGGGAGGCAGCGGCAGCAGCAACATGATGGGGCCACACACTGTGCAGAAAAGCTGGGGCCACACACTGTGCAGAAAAGCTGGGGCCACTCACTGTGCAGAAAAGCTGGGGCCACACACTGTGCAGAAAAGCTGGGGCCACACACTGTGCAGAAAAGCTGGGGCCACTCACTGTGCAGAAAAGCTGGGGCCACTCACTGTGCAGCAAAGCTGGGGCCACTCACTGTGCAGCAAAGCTGGGGCCACTCACTGTGCAGAAAAGCTGGGGCCACTCACTGTGCAGAAAAGCTGGGGCCACTCACTGTGCATCATAACTGGGGCCACACTTCGCAGATAACTGAGGCCACTCACTGTGCACCCTCGGCTTATACACGAGTCAATAAGTTTTCCCAGTTTTTGTGGAAAAAATAGGGGGGTCGGCTTATACTTGGATCGGCTTATACTCGAGTATATACGGTAGTTTAGATAGTTACACGGTGGTAGAGATAGGTAGAAAATAGATATATAATTTCACATGTTAGCTATAGGGGGTGGCAGGTTAGAATTATAAATGTGTACTGTCCATCAGTGAAGGACAAAAAAAGAGCGTCTGGCTCTTTTGGAAAAATTAAGTCTGTTCTCCCAGGCAAAATGCCCAGTATTGGTTTAGGACTTTAATTGCATTGCAGAACGAAATTGTGACATATCTGGTAATAAGTTATCTAGTCTTATATCTGACTAGCTATGAACCCATTCTACGCCCGGGTGGCGAGCATTTTTATTGGTATATGGTCTCCCATCCTGGTAAGTGCTTCCCCCCTCCTATCCTGGTGTGCATGGCACTCCTTATCCCTATCCTGGTGTGCATGGCACCCCTTATCCCTATCCTGATATGCATGGTACCCTCACCCCCCCAAATCCTGGTAAGCATGGCACCCTATTCCTCATCCTGGTATGCATGATCCCCTCACCCCCAATCCTGGTATGCATGGCACCCCCTTATCCATATCCTAGTATGTATGGTCCCCTCAACCCCCTATCCTGGTATGCATGGCCCCCTCACCCCCCAATCCTGGTATGCATGGTCCTCTCACCCCCCAATCCTGGTATGCATGGTCCCCTCACCCCCCTATCCTGGTATGCATGGTCCTCTCACTCCCGTATACTGTATGCATGGTCCTGTCACCCCCCTATTCTGGTATGCATAGTCCTCTCACCCCCCCTATCCTGGTATGCATGGTCCTCTCACCCCCCCCTATCCTGGTATGCATGGTCCTCTCACCCCCCTATCGTGATATGCATGGTCCTCTCATCTCCCTATCCTGGTATGCATGGTCCTCTCACCACCCTTTTCCTGGTATGCATTGTCCTCTCATCCCCCAATCCTGGTATGCATGGTCCTCTCACCCCCCTATCCTGATATGCATGGTCCTCTCAGCCCCCCTAACCTGGTATGCATGGTCCCCTGACCCCCCTATCCTGTTATGCATGGTCCTCTCACCCCCCCTATCCTGGTATTCATGGTCTTCTCACCCCCCAATCCTGTTATGCATGGTCCCCTCACCCCCCAATCCTGGTGTGCATGCTACCCCTCACCCCCCAACCCTGGCATGCATGGTCCCCTCACCCCCCAACCCTGGCATGCATGGTCCCCTCACCCCCCCTATCCTGGTATGCATGGTCCTCTCACAACCCCATCCTGGTATTCATGGTCTTCTCACCCCCCAATCCTGGTATGCATGCTACCCCTCACCAATCAATCCTGGTATGCATAGTCCCCTCACCCCCAATCCTGGTATACATGGTCCCCTCACCCCCCTTTTCGTGGTAAGCATGGTCCCCTCACCCCCCTTTCATGGTATGCATGGTCCCCTCACCCTCCTTTCGTGATATGCATGGTCCCTTCACCCTCCTTTCATGGTATGCATGGTCCCCTCACTCCTCTTTCATGGTATGCATGGTCCCTTCACCCTCCTTTCATGGTATGCATGGTCCCCTCACCCCCCCTTTCATGGTATGCATGGTCCCCTCACCCCCTTTTCTTGGTATGCATGGTCCCCTCACCCTCCTTTTGTTGTATGTATGGTCCCCTCACCCTCCTTTCATGGTGTGCATGGTCCCCTCACCCCCCTTTCGTGGTATGCATGGTCCCCTCATCCCCCTTTCATGGTATGCATGGTCCCCTCACTCCCCTTTCGTGGTATGCATGCTACCCCTCACCCCTCTTTCGTGGTATGCATGGTCCTGTCACTCCTCTTCCGTGGTATGCATGGTCCCCTCACCCCTCAATACTGGTATGCATGGTCCCCTCTCCCCCCTTTCCTGGTATGCATGGTCCCCTCACCCCCCTTATCCTGATATGTAAGGTCCCCCTCATCCCTATTAAACTACACCCATACAAAAAAAAACATTTATACTCACCCTTCTTTCCTGTGCTCCAGCGCTGTCATGTTCTGCTGGAGGCCGGGGGAGGAGTCTGACGCCGGAGTACGTGCATGCCTATAGCGCTGTCCAGCACCATATTGCTGAAGACACACTGCAAATGTGTCTTCGGTAAAATGGCGCCGGATCGCGCTATGCGCATGCGCGATTCTGGCCACACTCCTGCCCAGGTCTCCGGCCGAAGAGAAGTGCCGCAGTAATGTTACTCCCGGTCAGGTAAGTATGTAAGTATGGCACCCGAGATCGTGGTATGTCGTGTGTACGCGTACCGCCATCTCCGGGCGTCATAAACACTCCTCACCGCTGGATACCTCATTCTGTCTGGAGCTAGATTCCACAGGTGCGTTGCGCAGTCTATAAAGGCTTCGGACAGAGTGACGCTTACAGCATAATATTATAGACTTCTCCATTTTAGATGCCGCTGTTCTTAAATTTGGCATCCCTTCGCTGTCAACATACCATGCTGATAGAGGTGGTATTGTGTCCAGAATAGATACAATGTGATTTTCCAAAAATATGTTGTGCATGAATTTTGAACAAAATGTTGTCCCTTTTTCTGAGCATGAGTGTTTGACAGGTGTGTTTAGCGAGATGGATGACCGTGTGTATGGGGGAGGGATATGGAAGTTGAATGTAAGATTGTTAGAAGATGAGGATGTGATAAATTAATAAAAAATAAAGTATAAAGAGTGGAGAGAGTGTTAGAGGAATTTTGCATGTGTGCTTGTTTTGAGGAATTTTGGGGACTGGGCTAAGGTTTGTTGCAAAAATTATTGAAAAAAATGGGGCTATAAAAAAAGCTGCGGATTCCGCTGCGGTTCCGGCCGCTGCGGACCCGCAGCAGTTTTAGCTGCGGTGTACAGTACCATTCAAATGAATGGTAAAAAAAACCCGCTGTGTAGACGTTGCGGAAAAATCTGCGTGGATTTGCTGCGGTTTTGAAACCACAGAAAGAATTGACATGTCAATTCTTTCTGCGGAATCCGCAGCGGGTTCCTATCTCCACCATTGTGGAGATGGTGAATCCGCAGGACCAAACCGCAGGCAAAACCGCAGATAATCCGCAGGTCTTTTGACCTGCGGTTTATCTGCTGATTTGCAAAATCCGTGCTGATTAATCCGCAGCAGATTCCGCAGCGTCTGCACACACCCTTATCGTTCCAAAATAGAACATCTTGAGAAAAATGAGAAGTGCATGAGGTTCTTTTTAAAGAAAAGTTATGAAGAGAATGAGATTTCCCCAAAAATTTGTGAATGTGATAATGTATTTGTATGATCATGTGTCACGTGAGTTTTTTGTCAATGAGTGGCTGAGTGAGAAAGTGACTATTATGTCTGGTGTAAGGCAGGGGTGTCCCATATACACTGTCTTGTTTGTATGTGTGATTGAACCCTTATTGTGCTTGGTGAGACGTGATAAAATGATGCGAGGTTTGTTGGTACCTGGGAGTGGTTGGAAGCATGTAGAGGTTCCTGGATATACTGTATGGATGATGTTGTGGCTGTGAGTGAAAGTATTGCGTCTATGAGTAGGGTTAAGTTGCGTTTGGAGTTTTTCTGTGGTGTGTCTGGCTTTAAAGTGAATTGGAATAAATGTAGTTTTAAATGTTTTTGAGATGAAAAAGATAAAATGGATGAGGCAAAGTGTGAGGAGCATGCTATCAAAGTGCTGGGAATATTATTTAACAAAGATTTGGAAGTTAAGGAGAGCTGGTAAGAGTGTGGATTGTGCATAGAACGTCAGTTAAAATTTTGGCCCCTGAGAGACTTGACCTTGATTGGAAAGATTTTGATCATAATAGTGGTGATTCTTCCGATTTTGCTTTTAATTTCAACAGTTTTTCCACCAAGCGTGAATAAGTTCGTTTTTACCTTTTTATGGAGCAGTAAAATAGAGAAACTTAAGAGAGAGAATTTTTTTAAGGCATGTCACCATGGTGGCATCACCATTCCAAGGATTGAGATTTTTAGGGGCTTCAGTATATTAAAACCATAGTTATGTTGTTGAATAAAAAAAATAAGGGAGAGTATATGGCAAGTTTTCCAGCTGGTTGGTGTCATGATCCATGCTGGATCATGACAGATAAAATGCACAAGTAACCTTTTTTTTCTGTGAGCTGTTTTGCTCAGGGTTGGTTTGGCCCCCCGGTGGCCAGTATGGTCATTGCACTTGTGCTTAGAGATAGTTTTGCCCCGATGGCCAGTATGGTCACTGCACTGGTGTTTTTAGTTCTATTTTGCTCCCGGTGTTGGTTACAGTAATTGCACAGGAATCACTAACAGGTGTGTTTGCTCTATAAAGGTGTATCAGTAGTGCTCACTTACATTGGTGATATTATTATTGTTGGTCTTTTCCTGCTAGCCTGGGTGAAGGAGGGAGCTGGAAGAGAGTCCTGGAGTGGCAGCTATGGTGTCAGTGAAGAATTCTTGCAAAGCTTGGTGGAGTGGCAGCTATGGTGTAGAGCTGCACTCAGTTTGTTGGACTCTGTTACTGAGAGCTGCACTCAGTTTGCTGGATTCGGTTGCTGGACAACTGCACTCAGGTGCTGGACTCTGTTGCTCCAAGGTGGCACTCAGTGCTGGACGCTGTTGCTGTAAAGCAGCACCCAGGCATTGGACACAGTGGAGGAAGATGCACTCAGGTGTTTGTCTCTGTTTCCAGGAGCAAGTGCATCAGAGCAAAGCTAAGTGTTTCCCTGTTTGTCACTTTTCCTCATGTTGGTGTGAGTGCAGCGGTGGGGCCAGTGCCTGTGCCACCCAGCTCCCTAGCAAGGGATAGGTGTAGGGTGTGCCAGGGCTTCAGGTTCCTGATCGTCGCCCGGTGCGTAACCGGCATAGGGAACGTTAGGAGTGTTAGGGACACTGACTCAGGGGAGTGCAGGAGGTCTCCACATCCCCCATTTCCTATCGCAGGGCCTACTGTTGTAAATGTTTCCCTCTCCTCTGTGTCTTGTTGTATTAGTTACCGGCCTGTGGGCCGCGTCACACAGGACAATTACACGTGCCGCGTTCTGTTGTTTCAGGTACCGGCCTGCGGGCCGTGTCACACAGAGCGGGGCACGTGACAGTTGGATTTTGTATGGCTTACTGTTATGAATGGGTCACCGAGGAGAAAAAAGTAAAACAAGCTAAGTCACAGAAAACCAGAGAGGTTGGTAACTATGCAGATTGCAGATCCCTGATCCTACCACACAACTAGCAGCAGCCGTGGAGCGTACCTACGATGTTCCTAGACGCTTCATCACAGCCGGAGGACTAAATAAGCCTGAAGCATGAAAAGGGGAAAACTAACTGCCCCAGAGCAGACCCCAAAGGAATAGATAGCCCCCACACATGTATTGACGGTGAAACAAGATGAAGGCACAAACACAGGCAGGAAAATAGGCTGAGCAAACGATGGGGCCCAAACTAACTGGAAAGGAAAGGAAAGGAAAGAAACTGTCTGCAACCTGCAAAAAACCCTACAAAAATAATGTCCAACACTTCTGATAGCAAAATTAACCCTGAAGTCACTAGACTTCTCCCACTATATCAGCACTCTGAAATATTCCAAGACAGAGCAAAAAGAGACCAAACTAGTAAGGGAAAAAAAAGCAAATTGGCAAAATACTGATAAATAAGAGTGGAAATTCAGCACAGCCCCCAGCCGGGGCTGGCTGACCACACAAAAAACTGAATAGACCAACAAAATCAAGTGTGAACATTAGCAGAAAAACTTAGCTTTAGATGACTGGAATAGAGCTGAAAGCCAAGAGCTGTCAAGCCAGAAGGAATCACCAGCAACTGAATAGAGCGTCGGCTGTCTTAAATCCAATCTGAGACTCCTGAGGTCCAATCGTCTTCCTCACTCTCAGGTGGCAGATCTCCACCGATCAAATCAGCCTCACTACCTCCTGTTACCACCAGAGGGAGTCTGGAAGGAGAACTCACAACTGGTGAACCAGAGAATGAACTCACAACAGCTTACATTGGAGAAAGAGGGATTCTAGAGTGTCTGTTGCTTTCAAGTGTCCAGTCTGGTATGAGCTGATTGAAAAGTTTATGACGAAGCATGATTTACTGGGTATACTGATAAATGATTTTAGAATGGATAAGAATGTGATGAAAAGCATTTTAACCCCTTCATGACCCAGCCTATTTTGACCTTAATGACCTGGCCATTTTTTGCAATTCTGACCAGTGTCCTTTATGAGGTAATAACTCAGGAACGCTTCAACGCATCATAGCGATTCCGAGATTGTTCTTCCGTGACATATTGTGCTTTATGTTAGTGGTAAATTTAGGTCGATAATTTTTGCGTTTATTTGTGAAAAAAATGGAAATTTGGCAATTTTCAAATTTTGAATTTTTATTCTGTTAAACCAGAGAGTTATCTGACACAAAATAGTTAATAAATAACATATCCCACATGTCTACTTTACATCAGCACAACTTTGGAAACAAATTTTTTTTTGTTAGGAAGTTATATAAGGGTTAAAAGTTGACCAGTGATTTCTCATTTTCTCATTTTCACAACAAAATCTACAAAACCATTTTTTTAGGGACCACCTCACATTTGAAGTCACTTTGAGGGGTCTATATGGCAGAAAATACCCAAAAGTGACACCATTCTAAGAACTGCACCTCTCAAGCTACTCAAAAGTACATTCAAGAAGATTATTAACCCTTCTGGTGCTTCACAGGAACTAAAGAAACGTGGAGGAAAAAAATGGACATTTGACTTTTTCCAACATAAATTTTTTTTTAGCATCAATTTTATCATTTTCACATAGGTAACAGGATAAAATAGATCCTAAATTTTGTTGGGCAATTTCTCCTGAGTACACCAATACCTCATACGTGGTCATAAACCACTGTTTGGGCACATGGCAGGGCTTAGAAGGGAAGGAGCGCCATTTGACTTTTTGAATGGAAAATATGCTTGAATATTTAGCGGTTGCCATGTCCCATTTGGAGAGCCACTGTGCGCCTAAACATTGGAGCTCCCCCACAAGTGACCCCATTTTGGAAACTAGACCCCCCAAGAAACTTATCTAGATGTATAGTGAGCACTTTGAACCCCCAGGTGGTTCACAAATTGATCCGTAAGTAAAAAGTACTTTTTTTCACATAAATTTTATTTAGCCTCAGTTTTTTCATTTTCACATGGGCAAAAGGACAAAATGGATCCTAAAATTTGTTGGGCAATTTCTTCTGAGCATACCAATACCTCATATGTGGTCATAAACCACTATTTCGGTGCACGGCAGGGCCCTGAAGGGAAGGAGCGCCATTTGACTTTTTGATTGGAAAATTAGCTCCAATCATTAGCAGACACCATGTCGCGTTTGGAGAGCCCCTGTGTGCCTAAACATTGGAACTCCCCCACAAGTGACCCCATTTTGAAAACTAGACCCCCAAGGAGCTTATCTAGATGTGTGGTGAGCACTTTGAACCCCCAAGCGTTTCACAGAAGTTTATAACGCTGAGCAGTGAAAATAAAAAAAATCATTTTTTTTGCTCAAAAATGTTTTTTTAGCCCGCTATTTTTATTTTCACAATGGTAACAGGATAAATTGGACCCCAAAAGTTGTTGTCCAGTTTGTCCTGAGTACGCTGGTACCCCATATGTGGGGGGAAACCACTGTTTGGGCGCATGGCAGGCCGCAGAAGGCAAGGAGCGTCATTTGACTTTTTGAAATGAAAATTAGCTCCAATCGTTAGCGGACACCATGTTGTATTTGGAAAGCCCCTGTGTGCCTAAACTTTGGAGCTCCCCCACAATTGACCCCATTTTGGAAACTAGACCCCCTAAGGAACTTATCTAGATGCATAGTGAGTACTTTGAACCCCCAGGTGCATCACAGAAGTTTATAACGCAGAGCCGTGAAAATAAAAATATTTTTTTTCCTCAAAAAATGATTTTTAGCCCACTATTTCTTATTTTCACAAGGGTAACAGGATAAATTTGGACCCCAAACGTTGTTGTCCAGTTTGTCCTGAGTATGCTGGTATCCCATATTTGGGGGAGGACCACTGTTTGGGCACACGTTGGGGCTCGGAAGGGAAGTAGTGACGTTTTGAAATGCCGTCTTGATGGAATGGTCTGCGGGTGTCATGTTACGTTTGCAGAGCCCCTGATTTATGTAAACTGTGGAAACCCCCCACTAGTGACCCCATTTTGGAAACTAGACCACCCAAGGAACTAATCTAGATGTGTGGTGAGCACTTTGAACCCCCAAGTGCTTCACAGAAGTTTATAAAGCAGAGCCGTGAAAATAAAAAAATATTTTTTTTCCTTAAAAAATGATTTTTAGCCCCCAATTTTTTTATTTTCCCAAGGGTAACAGGAGAAATTAGACCCCCAAAGTTGTTGTGCAATTTTTCCTGAGTACGCTGATACCCCATTTGTGGGGGTAAAACACTGTTTGGGCACACATCGGGGCTCGAATTGAAGGGAGCACTGTTTAACTTTTTGAACGCAAAATTGGCTGGGATCAATGGTGGCGCCATGTCGCGTTTGGAGACCCCCTAATGTGCCTAAACAGTGGAAACCCCTCAATTCTATCTCCAACCCTAACCCCAACACACCCCTAACCGTAATCCCAACCCTAATCATAACCCTAACCACAACCCTAACCCCAACACACCCCTAACCCTAATCCCAACTCTAACCCTAACCACAAGCCTAACCGTTATCCCAATCCCAACCCACCCCTAACCCTAATCCCAATCCTAATTACATCCCTAACCCTAATACCAACCCTAATTCCAGTCCTAACCCTAATTCCGGCCCTAATCGTAATTCCAACCCTAACCCTAATTCCAACCCTAACCCTAATTTCAACCCTAGCCCTAATTCTAACCCTAGCCCTAATTCCAACCCTAACTCTAACCCTAGCCCTAGCCCTAGCCCTAACCCTAGCCCTAACCCTGATGGAAAAATAAAAATAAAAATATTTTCTTTATTTTATTATACGTCCCTACCAAAGGGGGTGATAAGGGGGATGGTGATTTACTTTTTTATTTATTTTGATCACTGTGACAGTGATCAAAATAAATGAATGAATCTGCAGCGTCGCAGATTCCCGGCTGGCGCACGGCGCATGCGCCTGCCTTTTCCAATATGGCGGCGCCCATGATCCGGGACGGTGGGACACCGGGATGGCCAGAGGGAGTTCGGAGGTCTCGTGGAGGGTGAGAGGGGGTGATCGGAGGGCGGGGGGACTGGAGGGAAGGCGGGGGGCAGATTTTGACAGCGGCTGCCGATTGGTGCCATCCATCAGATGGTGGTGGCGGCCGATTGGCGCTGTCAGTCAGTTGGGGGGGTCGGTTCAGTGTCTCCAGCCATGCCCGATGCTATTTCAGCATCGGCCATGGCTGGATTTGTAATATTTCATCAAATTTCATTGATGAAATATTACAATCGCTCTGATTGGCAGTTTCACTTTTAACAGCCAATCAGAGTGATCGTAGGCATGTGGGGGCTAAGCCACGCCCCCTAGGGTTAACTCTAAGGTGTCCTCTGTGTGCTGGTCAAGTGACCTTTCAGTGACCCCGGTCACCCGACCCGCAGGGGGGCTTTAAAGTCATGACGCTACATAGGCGTCATGGGTCGTTTTGACACAACTTTTCATGACGCCTATGGGCATCAAAGGTCGTGCAGGGGTTAAGAATGAGGGGGAGTGTAATATTGTGGGATTGAGATGGAATGAAGTTTCGGTTCCATGGAAGAATTTGGGAATGCATGGGATGTCTAAAAAGCAAAGGGATATTGTATGGATGTCATTGGATGTCATTGCACAATATTTTGTATTTTGCTGGTGAGCCAAGAACAGACGTGTGCCCGAGAGAAGGATGTGGTAGATATGAGATTGTTTGGCATACTATGTGGTACTGTGATTATGTGTACAGTGTGTGGAAGAGTGTAAGTGGTTTGTGTCAAGAGTTAGTGGGTGTGAGTTTTATTGATTGGCGTGTTGCGATGATTGGAATTGTTGCATGCAGTCGTGTGAAAGATAGAGCATTTTGGCTAATTATGGCTTTTGTGATGGAGAGTTTATGGAATGTGAGGAACTTAGGACTTTTCAAAGAGAAGCATTTACCTATGAATGAGTGTAAAAAACTGGAGTCTGAACTGAGAAAGTAAGTTAATGTGTATGCACAATGTAAGTGCATATTAACATACGACCATTACACATTTTTAATTTTTTAATTTTTACTTTTTATTTAATTTTATTTTAGGATATTTGTGTTTTGCTTTTGTTTTCTCTATGAATGAGTGTGTCAGGCTGACCCTTTCTAGGCTATTCTTGATTTATAATTTAGACAGCAAAGTCAGTGGTGGTTCTGATGCAGAGGGTGTTTGGAAATTTAAAAAATTGCGGCACCTGAACAACTATTAGAGAGTTTTATTGATGTTTAGCGATAGGGTCTTTTTTTCCCTAGAGATTTTAGGATAGCTTTTTTGTGTAAACCTTTGGTTTGATATACTAGAAAAAATATGAACCATGATGATGAGAATTCGAAACAGCGATGTTTAAGTTGATGAGCTTATATTGAGTTGTTTATAACTAACCTGAAATAGTTTAAAAAAGAAAACAAAAGTGACAAGAATGAAAGATCCAGCTCAACGAAGTACTGAAAAACTTCTTTATTCACGGAAGAAAGTGCTCAATAGAGTTTAGTCACCAGAAACGAGTCGATGTCAATCATCATGTAACTTTTGGCGCTGATGTTTTCGTCCTCTATTGAGCACTTTCTTCATTGAATAAAGAAAAAGTTTTTTTTACTACTTCATTGAGCTGGATCTTTCATTATTTTGACTGTTCTCCGAACCCACCAAGATGTCTATTGCAGTGAGCTGGACTCATTTTTGTAAAAAAAAGTGACACCTTGTCTTCCTATAGAGATTCTGATTTGTCATACTGCAAGACTCGATAAAGGGTTAGTTATGACTTATAGGATTTCTGCTTCCAACAGGTGCTATAGAGTGCAAACCCTCCTCCTCTCTGAAGATGCAATTTGCATAGCTTGTGGCCATAATTTGAAAGCAATTCTTCATTCAAAAACATTATTTTTGATGCTGAAAGCATATTACACATTTACTACAGTTTTTTTTGGCAATGTGATAGGCATAAGTATGTAGAAACATAACCATGTAAATATTTGAATTTCTTTAAATGATATTAATTCTGTATTTACTATACTTATAAGTGTTTTTTACACACATTTTCACTTACAGTATGCTACCTGCATTATAAAATTAGAATTAATCATGTAACATGTTGAATTATAGAATTGTTGCAATATTATACAACAATAGATATAAAGAGGCTGTGTCTGGTAATGTTTCCACTATTGATGGCTACAGACTTATGAAGTATGACAGTTGTCTGGCTGTGTACTAGAAGTCACATCCCCCTATTACCATGCCCATTTGTTTTGCTGAATGAGCATGTCATATCTATGGAAGAAAAGAAATATCTTTGCAGTTGGTATTCATGTGGAACCCACGATATAAAACTCAACCTTTCGAATCCAATTTCCTCCTTAGTAGACATTGGGCTATTCTACACATCAGATATTATTGAACCATAAATATGAAGCTGCTTATTAATAGACAAAATTTCTGATGTATTTTCAAGCAATTAAATTGTAGTTGGTCAAAAAGATTTATTTTGTTACAATACCTGTTAAAATTATAGATTTAAATCTCATCATCAGTCATAATGTTCAGAGAAAGGAACTAGGTGGCACATCCGTCCACAATATGTAAAAATTTCGTTCATGCTTTATTCAAAATTCAATAAAAACATGGAATCCAAAAAATATACGGTAGATGAAAACCAGACGTGTTTCTGGTGTCCAAGCGCCCTTAAGGTACTGTCACACTTAGCGATGTACCAGCGATCCCGATCAGCGATATGACGCGGTCAGGATCGCTGGTACATCGCTAAGTGGTCGCTAGTTACCTGTCACACCAGGCGATCCTGCGTCCTCCCGCCCGGCTCCACGCTCGTCGCTCGTCTTTCCACAGGAAGCGCTGCAGGAAGCTGACGACGAGAAGCAGTCCAGGACGTTCTCGCGCGATCAGCGATAACCAGCGGGGGAGTGGGTCGTAGGTAAGGGTCATAGGATATGTAAAAAATAAACCAAGTGAACTATTCATAAAGCTCTAAGCCAGTTACAACAGAGATAGACAATCATTGTTGGAAACAGAACACAGGTGTTAGCTGTAGGTTACATGGATTTGACAAATGGTACACGAGACAACATTAAACCGGTTGTGAAATTTAATTAGAATAATTTTCTTTAAACACCATAAAAAATTCTTTTGTGCACAAAATAAAATCCATGCAATGGTAACAAAGGGATTCCCTATAGAAAGTCAAAACCAAGACATGCTGACCAAGAAAATTAAAACTGTCATAAACAGAATCACATTTATCATGTGGATAGTAGACTAGTCTTACAACATGAGTTTTTCAGGCAATGAAAATCCATATAACTTACAACAAGAAAACTATATTGATGTTAAGTATATTGCACTTAATCAAGAACAGTTTTTTCGTGTAAAAATTATACAAACATGAATATTAGGTATTTAACAGACAAAAAACACTCACGGTACTGCCACCGACCGATCAGAAAACAGTAGGCCTCACACTGAGCATTAATCATGATACAAAGAAAAATCCTTTTGGACAGAGAGATATAGCTAACCATTATGGCATTGAAAAGGTGGGATGTCCACCTAGGGGAGGAAATTGGCAAAGACATCTTGCCTTTAATATGTTGTCTCGTATACCGATGTCAAATCCATGTAACCTGCAGCTAACACCTGTGTTCTGTTTCCAACAATGATTGTCTACCTCTGTTGTAGTTGGCTTTATAAATAGCTCACTTGGTTTATTTTTGACATATCCTATGACTAAGGGCGCTTGGAATCCAGAAACGTGTCAGGTTTTTATCTACATTTTTTGGATCCCATGTTTTTAATGAATTTTGAATAAAGCATGAACTAAATTTTTACATATTGTGGACGAATGTGCCGCCTATTTCCTTTCTCTGAACCTTTGGCTGAGCTTCACCAGCAGGACCGGCACCCAACACACAGATTTCATTCTCCAATATTGGATGACATGGCGTGGTGAGCCTCAAAAATCCCCCCACCCTTTCCTTAAACCATCAGTCATAATGTTTGAATTGTTTCTGAGGCTTTTTTTCATCCTTGAAGATAAAACAAGAGATATTTAGTTGTCTTCCAAATGAACCCAGATCACTCATTGGAATGACTGTATTTTGCCATGACATGTTTCCCAGATTGTAATGGATTAATCAGTGCACATAGAATACCAATTTTATTTTATGCAGATCTCTTGTTTACATAGAATGTGCTGCTGAAAGCAAAGATTTTAAAGCACACTTAAAATGTATTTGACTTTTTGCTTGTTTGTTGGGCATTTGAAGGCCTGATTTGACTGATTTAAATGAGTGTTCCTACAGTAATCGTTACTGATTTTCGACCACTGTAAATGCATCCCAAGGCTGGGGTGTATGTAAATTTATCTGATTTTTCATCCTTGTGACATCAATGTGGCACCTAGCTCGCATCCAGTTTTATACGTATTTTGAAATGTACTTGATCAAATACCGTAATAATGGCAATATATCTGTAAAAAAAAGCTGCCACATGGATGTACCTTGTATGATCTGATTTTTTTGAGCACCCATACACTTGTTTAGGTGAGTTTTGTCTGAGACTTGGAAGAGAAAAGTGCATGCTGTTATTTCTTTCACATGGACATTTGGCTCATATGAAAAACTAGATGTGTGCACGATGCTATCGCATCGGGAGGGCAGTAACATCACGATGGAGGTAGCTTTATGGTGCTGGGGTGGCGGTCCACCCATTTCCATGCAGTCACAACCGGCAGGAAAGACGGTGTATTGCGGCTTGTGCTGGAGATGGTGTGCGGCACCACCAGAGGGGAGCCGCACCCAATCTCCAGCACAGGCCTCAAGCCGCGGTCATTCCTGCCAGTTGTGACTACATGGAGGTGGGTGGGCAGGCAGCGGCAGGATCCGGCGCATGTAGTCAGGCAGTGGGTCCTGGCAGGGGTCCGGCGGCGGCATCCCTCTCACTACTCCTCCCTCATTACACCCTCTCATTACACCCCCTTATTACACCCTCTCCTTATACCCCCTTCATTACACCCCTTTTCGTTATACCCCCTCATTACACCCCTTTCACAGCCTCGTGATCGCAGCGGCGGCCTGGATCAAAGCGGCAGCTGGGATCCGAGCGGTGGCTGGGATCCAAGCAGCGGCCAGGATCCCAGCAGTGGTCGGGATCGCAGCAGCATTCGGGATCGCAGGGGCGGCCTGAATCCGAGCGGCGGTCAAGATAGCAGCAGCGTTCGGGATCGCAGCGGCGTTCGGGATCGCAGCTGCGTCCTGGATCTGAGCGGCATCACTTGGGTATTCCAAAATGGCGGTCGGCGTACTTCTGGTGCGGCGCGGTGGATTGTGGGATTTGGGGACATCCAGACGCAAGTGGATGACGGACAATTTAAGGCAATCTAATATATAAAGCTCAAGTGTGTGTATGTGTGTAGGTAATAATAATAATAATAATCTTTATTTATATAGCGCCAACATATTCCGCAGTGCTTTACAGTTTAACAGTTTCAAAACACAAGTCATAAGTAACTACGTTAACAATACAGTAATTAAAGTAAAATAAGATGACCCTGCTCGTGAGAGCTTACAATCTACAATGAAGTGGGGGAGATACAAAGTACAGGTGTGTATTTACAATGATGTATTTACAATGATGGTCCAGCCATCTTGAGAAGGTGGGGGACAGAGATAGTGAATTGGCTACATACTCACACTTGCACATAAAATGACTAATTAGTGAATGTGATAGGGTGCGCTGAATAGCTGTGCTTTGAAAGAGCGCCTAAAACTGTGCAAATTGTGGATAGTCCTAATTTTTTGGGGTAGAGCATTCCAGAAGATTGGCGCAGCGCGGGAAAAGTCTTGGAGTCGGGAGTGGGAGGTGCGGATTAGTGCAGAGGTTAGTCAAAAGTCTTTTGCAGAGCGCAGTGGTCGGCTAGGCCGATAGACAGAAATGAGGGAGGAGATGTAGGAGGGTGCTGCACTGTGGAGAGCTTTGTTGGTGAGAACAAGTACTTTGAATTGGACCCTATAATGGCAGCCAATGCAAGTACTGGCGAAGAGTGGACGTGTCCGAGTACCGATTAGCCAGGTAGATGACCCTGGCTGCTGCATTAAGTATGGACTGGAGAGGGAAAAGTCGAGTAGCGGGGAGGCCAATTAATAGAGCATTGCAGTAATCCAGGTGGGAGTAGATCAATGCTACAGTGAGGGTTTTTGTTGTTTCCATGGTGAGAAAAAGGCGAATTCTGGAGATGTTCTTTAGGTGTAGGCGGCAAGAGCGGGCAAGACTTTGTATATGGGATGTGAAGGAGAGGTTGGTGTCAAACATAACACCCAGACAGCGTGCCTGCTGCCGGGGTGTTATTATAGTGCTACCCATGGAGAGGGAAATGTCAGATTTAGGGAGGTTAGTAGATGGCGGGAGCAGAAGAAGTTCAGTTTTTGAGAGGTTAAGTTTCAGATAGAGCACGGACATGATGTTGGAGACTGCGGACAGCCAGTCTCTGGCGTTCTGTAGTACAGTGGGGGTAAGGTCGGGGGATGACGTATATAGTTGTGTATCATCAGCATAAAAATGGTACTGAAAGCCAAATCTGCTGATGGACTGTCCAATTGGGGCCGTGTAGAGAGAGAAGAGAAGAAAACCAAGGACTGAGCCCAGAAGTACCCCGACAGCGAGAGGAAGAGGAGATGACGTGGAGCTAGTGAACAAAACACTGAAGCAGCAGTCAGAGAAATAGGAAGAGAACCAGGAGAGAGCAGTGTCCTTAATGCCTAGTGAGTGGAGCCTATGGAGTGGGAGACAGTGGTCAACCGTGTCGAAAGCTGCAGAAAGGTCGAGAAGAATGAGCAGAGAGTGTTCACCGTTACATATTGCTGTCAGAAGGTCATTGGTCACTTTGATGAGTGCAGATTCAGTCGAATATAGGGGTCGGAAGCCAGACTATGAAGGGTCTAGAAGGGAGTGAATGGAGAGGTAACGGGAAAGGCGGGAGTAGACTAGGCGCTCCAAAACTTTAGAGATGAAGGGGAGATTGGAGACTGGTCTGTAGTTGTTTGTGCAGGATGGGTCGAGAGCGGGTTTCTTTAGTAATGGAGTAACGATGGCGTGTTTGAAGGAGGATGGGAAAATGCCCGAGGAGAGGGAGAGATTAAAGATTGTAGTTATGTGGGTTGTGACGACTGGAGAGAGAGAGACTGGAGGAGATGTGAGGGAATGGGGTCGGTAGTGCATGTATTCGGATGAGAAGAAGAGAGGAGACTGGAGACTTCTTCTTCTGTGATGGGATCAAATGTGGAAAGTGAGCCAGGGGAGATGCAGGAAGGGATGGGAGTCACAGCACTTGGTGGTTGGGAGCAGATTTCCTGATGGATATTATCTATTTTTTCTGTAAAGTGGGAGGCCAGGTCATCAGCACAAATGTCTGTGATAGGGGCTTGTGCTTTTGGCCTGAGGAGGGAGTGAAAAGTGTCAAAAAGTTTCTTGGGGTTGTTGGCTAGTGAGGAGATCAGGGTGGTGAAGTATATCTGTTTGGCGAGTCTTCTGGTGTGCGGGTTTTTCTCCATTGGCGTTCAGCACTCCTAGAGCATCTTTGGAGAAATTGAGTTTGCGATGTGAGCCAGGGTTCTTTTACTCTGTGTTTGTAGATTCTAATGGTGAGGGGCGCTACCTGGTCATGGGTGGTTGTAAGAGTGTTGTTGTAGTGATGAACAGCCCGATCAGGACAGGAAAAAGAGGAGATTGGGGACAGGGAAGATTGTAGGGAGTCGGAAAGTGTCTGAGGGTTGATGGCTAGTGTTGAGCATTCCGATACCGCAAGTATCGGGTATCGGCCGATACTTGCTGTATCGGAATTCCGATACCGACTTCCGATATTTTTTCAATATCGGAATTCGGCATCGGAATCGGAAGTTCAAAGTTGATTGACAGCCTGACGTCATCATGATGTGCGGTGTGTGCGCATCATGATGCGCCGTCATTTCGGGCCTTCCGGGGGTCTCTGCCGGCCTGCCGGGGGGCTGTGTGGACTGCCCGGGGTCTGTACCGGCCTGCCGGGGGGCTGTGCCGGCCTGCCGGTGGTCTGTGCACCCTGTGGGGGTCTGTACCGGCCTGCCGGGGGGCTGTGCCGGCCTGCCGGTGGTCTGTGCACCCTGTGGGGGTCTGTACCGGCCTGCCGGGGGGCTGTGCCGGCCTGCCGGGGGGCTGTGCTGATGTCCGGGGGTCTGTGCAAGCATCGTCCGATGGGACTACAAGTCCCATCTGGCGATGCCTGCTACCATGACAGTGATTGACACATTAGCCAATGATGGGACAGTAGTAGTCCCATCATCCGGCTAATGTGTTAAATGTTAAAAAAAGAAAAAAAAAAAAAAAATACATACGTACTACATACATACTACATGCATGCTACATACATACTACATGCTACATACATACTACATGCTACATACATACTACATATATACTACATGCATGCTACATATATACTACATGCATGCTACATACATACTACATGCTACATACATACTACATATATACTACATACATACTACATACATGCTACATACATGCTACATACATACTGCATACTACATACATACTACATACATACTACATACATACTACATGCATGCTACATACATACTACATACATACATACTACATGCATGCTACATACATACTACATGCATGCTACATGCATGCTACATACATACTACATGCTACATACATACCACATACATACTACATACATACTACATACATACTACATGCTACATACATACTACATATATACTACATGCATGCTACATACATACTACATGCTACATACATACTACATGCTACATACATACTACATGCTACATATATACTACATATATACTACATACATACTACATACATGCTACATACATGCTACATACATACTGCATGCTACATGCATGCTACATACATACTACATACATACTACATGCTACATACATACCACATATATACTACATACATACAAGACATTCATACAATACATACATAGACATACAGTACATATAACATAGAGTACATACATACTACATACATACTACATACAATACATTCATACAATGCATACATAGACATACAGTACATATAACATAGAGTAACATACTTACCAATACTTGTCACATTGTTCCCCGAAGCCATTGTCTTTTCCGGAATAAATATTAACATAACAAACCACAAAAATACTCACCCACGATCCGAAGCAGTCCACGAGTGTGTCCCACGACGATCTTGGGTAGAGAACTGCAGCATCAGATGATGCTGCCGTTCTCTACGGGCTGCAGGAATCCAATGACGGAAGGTAGGTATCCTTCCGCACTGTATTCCTCCGCCACTTAAAAAAAAAAAAGTCCCTAGTCTCACTTTATGCCATTGCTAATTCCCACACAGCAATGGCATAAAGTGAGACTAGGGACTTTTTTTTTTTTTTAAGTGGCGGAGGAATACAGTGCGGAAGGATACCTACCTTCCGTCATTGGATTCCTGCAGCCCGTAGAGAACGGCAGCATCAGCTGATGCTGCAGTTCTCTACCCAAGATCGTTGTGGGACACACTCGTGGACTGCTTCGGATCGTGGGTGAGTATTTTTGTGGTTTGTTATGTTAATATTTATTCCGGAAAAGACAATGGCTTCGGGGAACAATGTGACAAGTATTGGTAAGTATGTTACTCTATGTTATATGTACTGTATGTCTATGTATGTATTGTATGAATGTATTGTATGTATGTAGTATATATGTGGTATGTATGTAGCATGTAGTATGTATGTAGTATGTATGTAGCATGCATGTAGCATGCAGTATGTATGTAGCATGCATGTAGTATATATGTAGTATGTATGTAGCATGCATGTAGTATATATGTAGTATGTATGTAGCATGTAGCATGTATGTAGTATGTATGTGGTATGTATGTAGCATGTAGTATGTATGTAGCATGCATGTAGTATATATGTAGTATGTAGTATGTATGTAGTATGTATGTGGTATGTATGTAGCATGTAGTATGTATGTAGCATGCATGTAGCATGCATGTAGTATGTATGTAGCATGCATGTAGTATGTATGTAGTATGTATGTAGTATGCATGTAGCATGCATGTAGCATGCATGTAGTATGTATGTAGTATGTATGTAGCATGCAGTATGTATGTAGCATGTATGTAGCATGTATGTAGTATGTATGTAGTATATATGTAGTATGTATGTAGCATGTAGTATGTATGTAGCATGTAGTATGTATGTAGCATGCATGTAGTATATATGTAGTATGTATGTATCATGTAGTATGTATGTAGCATGCATGTAGTATGTATGTAGCATGTAGTATGTATGTAGCATGTAGTATGTATGTAGCATGTATGTAGTATGTATGTAGTATTTTTTTTTTTTTTTTTAACATTTAACACATTAGCCGGATGATGGGACTACTACTGTCCCATCATTGGCTAATGTGTCAATCACTGTCATGGTAGCAGGCATCGCCCGATGGAACTTGTAGTCCCATCGGACGATGCCTGCACAGACCCCCGAAGCCTGCACAGACCACCGGCAGGCCGGCACAGCCCTCCGGCAGGCCGGCACAGCCCCCCGGAGCCTGCACAGACCACCGGCAGGCCGGCACAGCCCCCCGGCAGGCCGGCACAGCCCACCGGAGCCTGCACAGACCACCGGCAGGCCGGCACAGCCCCCCGGCAGGCCGGCACAGACCACCGGAGCCTGCACAGACCCCCTGGCAGGCCGGCACAGCCCCCCGAAAGGCCCGTACAGACCCCAGAGAGGCTGTACAAGGCAAAAACAGGGTTTTTCTTATTCCGATACCGGAAGTCCCATAGACTTGAATGGGACTTCCGGTATCGGAATCGGCGATACCGATACTTTTTTTAAAGATCGGCCGATCCATTCCGATCCGATACTTTGAAGTATCGGACGGTATCGCTCAACTCTATTGATGGCTTGTAGATTTCTGAATGTGTGATAGGTAGGAGTGTGCTGGGGTGGGCGAGGATTTGTGAGCGTGAAGGAGAGAATGTTGTGGTCAGAGAGGGGAAGCGGTGAGTTATTTAAGTAGGACATTGAGCAAAGCCGGACAAAGACCAGGTCAAGGGTACTACCGTCTTTGTGTGTAGCAGAGGTTGAGAGCTGTGAGAGGCCGAGAGAGGTGTTTAGTGATAGAAGCTGGGATGCAGATGTGGAAGTAGGGCTGTTAATGGGGATGTTGAAGTCTCCCAGGATAAGAGTTGGTAGTTCTGAGGACATGAAGCGCGGCTGCCAGGCTGAAAAGTGGTCAAGGAAGTGGGTGGGTGAGCCTGGGGACTGGTATATGACCGCTACTCTGAGGGAGAGGGGATGGAAGAGCCTGATGGTATGGACCTCTAAAGAAGGGAATGAGAGTGATGGAACTGGGGGGATGACCTGGAACGTGTATTGTGGGGACAGGAGTATGCCGACTCCTCCACCAGGTCTGTTTGTGGGTCTCGGGGAATGAGTGAATAGTAAGCCACCATAGGAAATGGCAGCAGGAGAGACAGTGTCAGAATCCTGAATCCAGGTTTCAGTGAGGGCCAACAGATTAAGAGAGTATGTGTGTATGTCCGGGATAGGCATCCACACCATCGCAGCTACAGCCACAAAATTTGGCACAGTCACACGTCTGGACCCCAAGAGTGTCCTAAGCTATGTTGTGAGGCGAAATTTTAACCCCGTGCGTTCCAATTCACCAAGCAATTTTGCCCCTATCTACATACTGGGGAAAAAGTGTGTGCATATCAAGCCCCGCCCCTCATTATGATGTCACAATGGTTGCCATGACGACGCTGATGTCATCATAGGTTGCAAGCCCCGCCGCTCATTATGATGTCATAATGGTTGACTATGGGATGGAGGATGTGTGATGGTACATGGGCACTGGACTATGGGATGGAGGATATGTATGATGGGTATATGGGCACGGGACTATGGGATGATGGATATATATGATGGGTATATGGGCACGGGACTATGGGATGGAGGATATGTATGATGGGTATATGGGCATTGGACTATTAGATGAAGGATGTGTGATGGGTATATGGGCACTCAACTATGGGATGGCGAATATGTATGATGGGTATATGGGCATGGGACTATGGGATGAGGATGTGTGATGGGTATATGGGCACTTGACTATGGGATGGAGGATATGTATGATGTGTATATGGGCACGGGCCTATGGGATCGTGGATATGTATGATGGGTATATGGGCATGGGACTATGGGATGGAGGATAATTATAATTTGCTATAACTAACCACAGTTAGTTACTATGCCCGGGCAGCGCCAGGCTCTTCAGCTAGTTATATATATATATATATATATATATATATAGAAGTGTCATCTGAACAGCTTTGTTGAAGTACTGATCAGGGTGCTGTCCGACTTACACACGGACAGCACACATCCATGTTACACACTTGGTCAAAATTGCTGGTACCCCTGATTTAATGACAGAAAAACCCACAATGGTCACAGAAATAGCTTGAATCTGACAAAAGTAATAATAGATCAAAAAATCTGTTTTCCGTTCTGGAAAGAGCTGAAACATGCCGTCTGGAAAAGGCAACCTTCAAATATGAGACAGCTGGAGCAGTTTGCTCTTGAGGAGTGGGCCAAAATACCTGTCGAGAGGTGCAGAAGTCTCATTGACAGTTACAGGAATTGTTTGATTGCAGTGATTGCAAGGTTGTGCAACCAACAAAATATTAAGTTAAGGGTACCATCACCATCATTTTGGTCCAGGCCTATTTCATGAGTTTTATTTTTTTTTTAATTCTGTGGAAGCATGTATGAAAAGCAATGTCTGACTTTCACTTGTTCATTTTCATAGATTTATAATTTATTATTACTTTTGTCAGATTTACATTTTGTCAGATTCAAGTTATTTCTGTGACCATTGTGGGTTTTTCTGTCATTAAATGAGGGGTACCAACAATTTTGACCACGTGTGTATATGCTTGTCTGAATGAGTCATCAGTGTGCATTACACAGTAACGAGAAGTACTGTAACATATACTTTACATGCTGTCATATTTGTTGAAAATTGTCTTTGCTGTCCCTTGAGGTTTTTTTTTCTCAATTTTCCAAAATCATTGTAAGGCTAAAATGTTTGATAACGAACAGATAAAGCTAACTAAACTCATGACAATGCTGTTGGATGGGCACTTGGCTGAGAGTGTATATTTATTGTAGTTTATGGGCAGGGGACACTTATTGACCATTTGCCAACTTTGATCGAATGCTTTCTTCTTTATATCTATTTATGGCTGCCAATAACAAACATGTATGTCTGAATTTTGCCTTAAAAATTGTGAACAATTTCAAAAAATTGTTTTTATCACTTAGGCTGGTTTCACATTTGCGTTTTTTTTCGCGGTAATTTAGCGCTAAATAGCGCATGCGTTTTTTTTCCCTATACTTTGCATGGGATGCGCTTATGTGCGCATACACATGCGTTTGTACGCGTTTTACCGTGCATGCGTTTTTTGCGGTATGCGCTCGGGCGCACAAAATGCAACTTGTTGCATTTTTTGTGCGTCCGATTTGCCTCAAAAAAACGCATGCGCGCGCAATGCGTTTTTTTACAGCAAGACACCCATTATAAGTCTATGGTGAGCATATGTGCGCATTGGCATGCTTATGTATGCGTTTTTTTGCACATGCGTTTTTTTTTTTACCATTAGTTTAGACAATGGAATTTAGGGGTTTGGGTAAAGTTAGGGTTAGTTAAGGGGGTTTAGGGTTAGGGTTAGGGTCAGGGTTAGGGTTAGGGTTAGGGTCAGGGTTAGGGTTAAGTATGGTTTGGTTAAGGGTTAGGGTCAGGGTTAGGGTTAGGGTTAGGGTTAGGGTCAGGGTTAGGGTTAAGTATGGTTTGGTTAAGGGTTAGGGTTAGGGTCAGGGTTAGGGTCAGGGTTAGGGTTAAGTATGGTTTGGTTAAGGGTTAGGGTCAGGGTTAGGGCTAGGGTTAGGGTTAGGGTTAGGGTTAGGGTCAGGGTTAGGGTTAGGGTTAAGGTTAAGTATGGTTTGGTTAAGGGTTAGGGTCAGGGTTAGGGTTAAGTATGCTTTGGTTAAGGGTTAGGGTTAGGGTTAGGGTTAGGGTCAGGGTTAGGGTTAGGGTTAGGGTCAGGGTTAGGGTCAGGGTTAGGGTTAAGTATGGTTTGGTTAAGGGTTAGGGTCAGGGTTAGGGTTAGGGTTAGGGTTATGGTCAGGGTTAGGGTCAGGGTTAGGGTTAAGTATGGTTTGGTTAAGGGTTAGGGTCAGGGTTAGGGTTAGGGTTAGGGTTAGGGTCAGGGTTAGGGTTAGGGTTAGGGTTAGGGTCAGGGTTAGGGTCAGGGTTAGGGTTAAGTATGGTTTGGTTAAGGGTTAGGGTCAGGGTTAGGGTTAGGGTTAGGGTCAGGGTTAGGGTTAGGGTTAAGGTTAAGTATGGTTTGGTTAAGGGTTAGGGTCAGGGTTAGGGTCAGGGTTAGGGTTAAGTATGGTTTGGTTAAGGGTTAGGGTCAGGGTTAGGGTTAGGGTTAGGGTTAGGGTCAGGGTTAGGGTTAGGGTTAAGGTTAGTTAGGGTTTGGGTTAGGGTTAAGTATGGTTTGGTTAAGGGTTAGGGTCAGGGTTAGGGTTAAGTATGGTTTGGTTAAGGGTTAGGGTTAGGGTTAGGGTCAGGGTTAGGGTCAGGGTTAGGGTTAGTAAAGTCATGGTTTGGGTTAGTGTGAGGGGCCACCTAATGTTGGAAAAAAACGCAAACGCGGTAAAAACGCACTAAAAACGCATACAAACGCATAAAAACGCTGCGTTTTTTTCATGCATGCTCATAAAAATGCTTGAAAAAAACGCAGTAGTTGTATGCCTTTGTATGCGTTTTTCAATGCATTTTTTTGCGGGAAAAACGCGCTGCAAAAAAAAGCAAGTGTGAAACATGCCTTAGCCACGTAAAGATAGTTTTAAAATACACATAAATTTGGCACTTTATGTAATAAAATGGAAAATTTTCTGTTCCCAAGCATATCAATAGTTCTACACATACAGTGCCTTAAAAAGTATTCAGACCTTATTAACTTTTCCACTTTTTTTATGCTACATCTTCAAACTTAAATTTCTTGCATTGGGCGTTCATGTGATAAAACAACATAAATTAGCAAGTTTGTGGATTGTAAAGGAAATGATACATGGTTTTCTAAATATTTTAAAAATCTAAATCTGAAAATTGTGACATGCAATTGTATTCAGCTCCCCTGCATCAACACTTTGTAGGACCACCTTTAACCCCTTCACCATCCACCCCTTATTTAACTTTCAAGTCCAGGACAAATTATTCAAATCTGACCAGTGTGATTTATTTGGTAATAACTAGTGTTGAGCGATACCACCCGATACTGAAAAATATTGGATCGGAATGGATCGGCCGATCTAAAAAAAGTATCGGGTATCGCCGATTCTCATCCCGGAAGTCCCATTCAAGTCAATGGAACAGAAATATCGGAATTAAAAAAAACCCTTTTTTCCTTGTAGGTTAATTCTACATGAAGAAAAACAACTAATAATAACGTAGAATGTATTGTGGGAGGTGTAGGAGACATTAAAGCCATAGAGGTTTAGCCCAATCAAATGGAATAGCAGTAATTTTTTTTAAAGACGTTCGTAGTTACAAAGATATTGACTATGTTAAAGTCTTTAATATTTTGTCAGATATGTATGTTTCACTACTTCCATGCTCTTCACCTTCTTTTTTACTTCTCCCACACTTTCTCCTTCATCATCCTCAGCAGCATCTTTTTCATCAACTTCTTCATCATATTCTTATTTGTGTCAGGCATTCCTGTAGTTGTAATCTATAAAAGTTTGAAGATTACACATTCCGTTCAGCCTGTCACAAAAGATTTACAACAGGATTTGTCCGCGTTCAGTTTGGCCTGCAGCAGCAGGCCTTTTCCAGGTGCACCACGAGGAGGAACGGACTCACCCCCATACACTGCTTAGTCTTCTTCTGCTTATAAATTAGATAATATCATTTGCTCAGATTTTTAGTCTTATGCTTAATGTTCTTCTGCTTTTGGTTTTTATGCTTCTTGTACTTCTGTCTCTTGTTGTTCTGCATCTTGGTGGTTGTCTTCATGTTCTTTGTCCTCTTGGTCATCTTCTTCAGGGTCATCTTTTAGGTATTCTTCTGTGTGGTCTTCAGGGTCGTCGTCTTCAGGTTCATTGTCAGGGAGATCCAGAGTGAGAATCAAAAACCATTTCCACAAGCTTGAACTTGGAAAAGTAGCAGAAGGTACAAGAAGGCTGAAGAACTGCCGAGAACCAGCTGACGGTACTGGAACCCGGGTGGGTAGCAGAAGGGACAATAGCAAATGGAACTAGCGAGGACCAGCTGACGGTGCTGGAACCCGGAGGGGCAGCAGAACATAGTAACATAGTAACATAGTTATTAAGGTTGAAGGGAGACTTTAAGTCCATCTAGTTCAACCCATATCCTGTCCTAACTTGCCCTAACATGTTGATCCAGAGGAAGGCAAAAAAAACCCATGTGGCAACAGTAAGCTTCACATTGGGGAAAAAAATTCCTTCCCGACTCCACATACGGCAATCAGACTAGCTCCCTGGATCAACGCAATATTAAGAAAACTAGTGTATATACCCTGTAATATTATTCTTTTCAAGAAAGGCATCCAGTCCCTTCTTAAATTTTAGTAGGGAATCACTCATTACAACATCATATGGCAGAGAGTTCCATAGTCTCACTGCTCTTACAGTAAAGAATCCGCGTCTGTGAGTATGCTTAAACCTTCTTTCCTCCAGACATAGAGGATGCCCCCTTGTCCCCGTCACAGGTCTAAGAGTAAAAAGATCATTAGAAAGGTCTTGGTATTGTCCCCGCATATATTTATACATTGTAATAAGATCACCCCTAAGCCTTCGATTCTCCAAACTAAATAACCCCAAGTGTAATAACCTGTCTTGGTATTGCAGACCCCCTAGTTCCCTAATAACCTTGGTCGCTCTTCTCTGCACCCGCTCCAGTTCAGCTATGTCTTTCTTATACACCGGAGACCAGAACTGTACACAATATTCAATAATATGTGTGGTCGCACTAGTGACTTATATAGAGGTAAAATTATGTTCTCCTCATGAGCATCTATGCCTCTTTTAATGGTATTTTATTTGCCTTTGCAGCAGCTGCCTGACACTGGCCGCTAAATGTGAGTTTGTCATCCACCCTTACACCCAGGTCTTTTTCAGTGACAGTTTTGCCCAGTGTTTTACAATTAAGCACATAATTATACATCTTGTTCGTTCTACCCAAGTGCATGACCTTACATTTATCCCCATTAAAGCTCATTTGCCATTTATCAGCCCAAGCTTCTAGTTTACATAAATCCTCCTGTAATATAAAATTGTCCTCCTCTGTATTGATTACCCTGCAGAGTTTAGTGTCATCTGCAAATATTGAAATTCTACTCTCTATGCCCCCTACCAGGTCATTAATAAATATGTTAAAAAGAAGCGGGACCAAAACTGACCCCTGTGGTACCCCACTGCTAACTGTGACCCAGTCCGAGTGTGCTCCATTAATAACCACCCTTTGTTTCCTATCCCTGAGCCAGCTCTTAACCCACCTACACATATTTAACCCCTATCCCCATTGTTTTCATTTTATGTATCAACCTTTTGTGTGGCACCGTATCAAAAGCTTTTGAAAAGTCCATGTACACCACGTCCACTGTATTCCCTTGGTCCAGTCCGGAACTTACCCCTTCATAAAAGCTTATCAGATTAGTCTGACAGGAACGGTCCCTTGTAAACCCATGTTGATATTGGGTCATAAGGTTATTCTTCTCCAGATACTCCAGTATAGTATCTCTTAGAAAACCCTCCAGGATTTTACCCACAGCTGAGGTTAAACTTACTGGTCTATAATTTCCAAGTTCAGTTTTTGTCCCCTTTTTAAATATTGGCACCACATTTGCTATACGCCAGTCCTGTGGTACAGACCCTGTTATTATGGAATCTTTAAAGATTAAAATAATGGTCTATCTATGACTGTGCTTAATTCCTGCAGTACTCGGGGGTGTATCCCATCCGGGCCCGGGGATTTGTCAATTTTAGTGATTTTTAGACGCCGCCGTACTTCATGCTGGGTTAAGCAGGTGATATTTAACGGAGAATTTTTATCCCTGATCACTTTATCCGTCATGGGATTTTCTTGTGTAAATACTGTTGAAAAAAAGTCATTTAGCATATTGGCTTTTTCCTCATCCTCATCCACCATTTCACCCAGACTATTTTTAAGGGGACCAACACTATCATTTTTTAGCTTCTTACTATTTATGTAGTTAAAGAATATTTTGGGATTATTTTTACTTTCTCTGGCAATGAGTCTCTCTGTCTCAATCTTTGCCGTCTTGATTTGCTTTTTACAGAATTTATTTAATTTTCTGTATTTATTTAATGCCTCATCACTACCTACTTGCTTTAATTCTCTAAATGCTTTATTTTTATCTCTTATTGTGCCCCTTACAGCTCTAGAAGGAACAAGAGCCAATGGCACAACCGTGGACCAGCTGACGGTGCTTGAACACGGTTACTAAGCAGGAGGTACCTGTGCTACAAAGCACTACCAAGGACCAGCAGACGTTGCTGGAACTCGGATACCAAGAAGGAGGCACCTAGGCCAAAGGCTCTGCCGAGATCCAGCTGACGGTGCAGGATGGGTAGCAGAAGCTGCAAGAGCAAATGAAACTAGCGAGGACCACCTGACGATGCTGGAACCCGGAGGGGCAGCAGAAGGAAGAAGAGCCAATGGGACAACCGTGGACCAGCTGACGGTGCTGGAACACGGTTAGTAAGCAGGAGGTACCGGTGCTGCAAAGCACTACCAAGGACCAGCAGACATTGCTGGAACTTGGATACCGAGAAGGAGGCACCTAGACCCCAGGCTCTGCCGAGAACCAGCTGATGGTGCTGGAACCCGGATGGGTAGCAGAAGGTACCTATAATCAACAAAGTTGCAAGGCCGCGAGCAGGACGCAGTTACCGAATCCCACAGTCCAACAGGGGGTGCTTGTCCTATTGGCACTACGGAACCAGCCTTTATTACCAGAACCCGTAGTCCACATAGGAAGCACCGAAACTGCAGGCACCATAGACTCGGCTAACCCGACCGCAATACGACAGGACAACGTATCGGTGGCAAAGTGACGTTGACACTACCCGGAAACAGCAGGCGGGCTGGAACCAGGCTGGGCAGGAGGGAGTACCCGTGCCAAAGACACTTCTGAGCTGCAACTGGCGATGTTGAAGCCCAGGGGTCAATCATGCAGCAGGCTGAGGCCTACTTGGAGCGAGTTTTATATTGGTTGTACACAACTACTGATTTTAACCGGGCTCCACTTAGGCCTCTGGCTCTACTGTCTCTAGTATTTCCCCTGGCCTCCAACCCCTCCAGTCACTGCTCTGAAGTGGCGTGTGCACAATCCACACTTGTTCCTGTGTGACTTGGGCTCATTTACGTCAGTTGATCCACTGATGTGTGTCCGGCAAGGTCTCCTGCTCTGTCCACATTCCCACTACTAGTAATGGGAATGGGGACAGAGCGGGAGACATTGCCGGACACACATCAGTGGATCAACTGACGTGCCTGAGCCACAGTAACACAGGAACAAGAGTGGATTGTGCAGACGCCACTTCAGAGCAGCGACTGGTGGGGTTGGAAGCCAGGGGAAATACTAGAGACAGTAGAGCCAGAGGCCTAAGTGGAGCACGGTTAAAAATCAGTAGTAGTGTGACTGTGTAGGTAGCAGGAGACTTTGACATCCACACAGCAGGGGAACAGCTGGCGTTTCTGAACCCCACAGACACCGGAGCGAGTGTTTCAATCTGTGCGGACGGTACTTCCAGGCTACAACTGGCTGTGTTGTAGCCCAGGATCAATGCTCCGAGCAGGCTGAGGCCTACTTGGAGCGAGGAGAAAATACGATGTAGTGTGAGCTTGGAGGCAGCAGGAGACTTTGCCATCCACACAGCAGGGGAACAGCTGGCGTTACTGAACCCCACAGACACCGGAGCAAGTGTTTCAATCTGTGCGGACGGCACTTCCAGGCTACAACTGGTTGTGTTGTAGCCCAGGATCAATGCTCCGAGCAGGCTGAGGCCTACTTGGAGCGAGGAGAAAATACGATGTAGTGTGAGTTTGGAGGCAGCAGGAGACTTTACCATCCACACAGCAGAGGAACAGCTGGCGTTATTGAACCCCACAGACACGAGTGTTTCAATCTGTGTCGACGGCACTTCCAGGCTACAACTGGCTGTGTTGTAGCCCAGGATGAAGCATGCAGCAGGCGGAGGCCAACTTGCAGCTGGTTTTATAGAGGTTGTAGACTACTACTGATTGTAACCGTGCTCCACTATGGCCTCCGGCTCCACTGTCTCTAGTATTTCCCCTGGCCTCCAACATCACCAGTTCCTGCTCTGAAGTGGCTTCTGCACAATCCACACTTGTTCCTGTGTAACTGTGGCTCAGTCACGTCAGTTGATCCCCTGATGTGTGTCTGGCAAGGTATCCTGCTCAGTCCTCATTCACACTACTAGTAATGCTAATGTGGACAGAGCAGGAGACCTTGCCGGACACACACCAGGGAATCAACTGACGTGACTGAGCCACAGCTGGCATTACTGAACCCCACTAACACAGGAGCTAGTGTGTGTTTCTCTGCAAAGACGGCACTTCTGAACACCAACTGACGTTGTTGGAGCCCAGGATGAGGCATGGAGCAGGCTGAGGCCTGATGGTGTTGGCATGTGGAGGCAGCACTAGACTTTGCCATCTACACTGCAGGGGAACAGCTGGCATTACTGAACCCCACAGACACAGGAGCTAGTGTGTGTTTCTCTGCGAAGACGGCACTTCTGAACACCAACTGGCATTGTTGGAGCCCAGGATGAGGCATGGAGCAGGCTGAGGCCTGATGTTGTTGGCATGTGGAGGCAGCACTAGACTTTGCCGTCTACACAGCTGGCATTTCTGAACCCCACTAACATAGGAGCTAGTGTGTGTTTCTCTGCGAAGACGGCACTTCTGAACACCAATTGGCGTTGTTGGAGCCCAGGATAAGGCATGGAGCAGGCTGAGGCCTGATGGTGTTGGCATGTGGAGGCAGCAGGAGACTTTGCCATCTACACAGCAGGGGAACAGCTAGAACTACTGAACCCCACTAACACAGGAGCTAGTGTGTGTTTCTCTGCGAAGACGGCACTTCTGAACACCAACTGACGTTGTTGGAGCCCAGGATGAGGCATGGAGCAGGCTGAGGCCTGATGGTGTTGGCATGTGGAGGCAGCACTAGACTTTGCCTTCTACACAGCAGGGGAACAGCTGGCATTACTGAACCCCACTAACACAGAAGCTAGTGTGTGTTTCTCTGAGAAGACGGCACTTCTGAACACCAACTGGCGTTGTTGGAGCCCAGGATGAGGCATGGAGCAGGCTGAGGCCAACTTGCTGCACGTTTTATAGAGGTTGTAGACTACTACTGATTGTAACCGTGCTCCACTTAGGCCTCAGGCTCCACTGTCTCTAGTATTTCCCCTGGCCTCCAACCCCGCCAGTGACAGCTCTTAAGTGGCGTCAGCACAATCCACACTTGTTCCTGTGTTACTTGGGCTCAGTCCCGTCAGTTGATCCCCTGATGTGTGTCCGGCAAGGTCTCCTGCTCTGTCCTCATTCACACTACTAGTAATGGGAATGTGGACAGAGCAGGAGACCTTGCCGGACACACATCACGGGATAAACTGACGTGACTGAGGCCAAGTAACACTGGAACAAGTGTGAATTGTGCAAACGCCACTTAAGAGCTGTTACTGGCAGGGTTGGAGGCCAGTGGAAATACTAGAGACAGAGGAGCCAAAGGCCTAAGTGGAGCAGGGTTAAAAATCAGTAGTAGTTTGAATGTGGATGGAGCAGCAGACTTTGCCGTCCACACAGTAGGGGAGCAGCTGGCGTTACTGAACCCCACTAACATAGGAGGTAGTTTTTTTCGCTGTGCAGACGACACATCTGAGCGACAACTGGCTGTGTTGAAGCCCAGGGATTATAGTTCAGGTGGTAGAAACATGAACACAACAGGAGACCTGGATACAGTTGCCAACCAATTATTTAGTCGGGAAGAGGACTGGCAAATTCTGGGGAGATCCAGGCCTTGTTCATTTTCAGAAAAGTAAGCCGGTCGACGTTATCGGAAGAAAGTCGCGTGCGACGGTCTGTTAGTACACCACCTGCGGCACTAAAGACGCGTTCCGATAATACACTGGCAGCAGGGCAAGCCAGCACCTCCAATGCATACTGGCTAAGCTCTGGCCATGTATCCAGCTTAGAGACCCAAAACTTGAAGGGGGAAGAGCCATCTGGGAGTACACTCACAGGGCAAGACATGTAGTCTGTCACCATCAGACGGAAACGTTGCCTCCTGCTGACTGGAGCCGTCAGTGATGGTGTAGACAGTTGTGGCGGACACACAAAACTTTGCCACATTTGGGCCATAGTGGTCTTGCCTTGTGCTGAGGCGCTGCTTCTGCTCCCTCTTTGTGCCGAGTTTCCTCCACTGGCTCGACGCACAGAGGTGCTTTGTGAAGCACTAGCACCACTGCTGTCGGGTGGAATGGAAAACATGATGGACTGCACCAGTGTGTCTTGGTACTCCCGCAGTTTACGCTCCAGGTTCAACGTTGGTATGAGGGTTTGCAAGTTGTCCCGCTAGCGAGGATCTAGGAGGGTGTACACCCAATAATCAGCCGTGTAGAGAATGTGGGAGATGCTGCGGTCGTTTCTCAGGCACTGCAGCATGAAGTCAACCATGTGCTGCAGACTCCCAACTGCCAAAGAACCGCTGTCCCCTGCTTGAGGCGTGATCTCTGCCTGCTCTGCATCACCCCACCCTCGCTGTACATACTGACTAGAGCTTTGTGTACCTCCCTCCTCTGGAGAGATGTCTTCCTCCTCCATCGACTCCTCCTCATCCTCCTCACAAAGTGTCCCCTGCCTAGGCCTTTGTGAGGAACCACGTAGCGCAGACTGTCCAGAAGCAGATGGCATTTGGGACTCCTCATCCTCCACCTCTTCCAAAACCACATCCCTTAATGCTTGCAGTGTTTTTTGAAGCATGCAGATAAGGAGGAGAGTCATGCTGACTAGTGCATCATCTGCACTCACCATCCGCGTGGAATCATCGAAGGCACGCAAAACGAGGCAGATATCCTTCATAGAGGCCCACTCAGTGGTGCTGAAGTGTGACCGGCTCACAGTGCGACTTGTTTGCGCCTGATGCAGCTGGTACTCCATGACTGCTGCCTGCTGCTCAAACAACCGCTCCAACATATATAACGTAGAATTCCATCTTGTGGGTAGGTCACATATGATGCGATGTTCCGGAAGGCGTAATCGGCGTTGCAGAGCAACAAGGCGCGACCTTGCCGTCCTGGAACGCCGCAAGTGACGCACTCTATGCGGACCTTGTGCAGCAGTGCATCAAGATCAGGATAGTCCCTTAGAAAGCTCTGCACGACCAACTTCAGCACATGTGACAGACATGGGATGTGAGTGAGGTTGCCTAGGCCAAGAGCTGCCACCAGATTTCGGCCATTGTCACACACTACCTAGCCCGGCTGGAGATTCGCTGGCACAAACCACACGTCGCTCTCCTGCTTGATGGCATTCCAGAGCTCCTGTGCTGTGTGGCTTCGATTCCCCAAAGAAATTAATTTCAGTATGGCCTGTTGACGTTTGGCCACGGCTGTGCTCATATCGGTCGTAACAGGCTCCTGCTGCGCTGTTTCAGAGGAACTTGAGTAGGAGGAGGAGTCAATGTGTACAGACTGGATTCCTGCAATCCGTGGAGTTGGCAGAACACATAGAGCGCCACTCTCCAGATCTGTACCCGGCTCCACAACATTGACCCAATGGGCAGTGAGGGAAAGGTATCGTCCCTGTCCGTGGTTACTGGTCCACGCATCAGTGGTCAGGTGGATCTTGCTACTGACAGCGTTTAGTAGCGCATGTTTTATGTTTGCCTCCACATGTTTCTGCAGGGCAGGGATGGCTCGCCTGCTGAAATAAAAGTGGCTGGGCACGGAGTATTGTGGGCCTGCCAATGCCATGAAGTCCCGGAAGGTGTCAGTTTCTACCAGCCTGAATGAGAGCATTTCAAGTGCCAGTAGTTTGGCAATGCCAGCATTCGGAGCCTGTGCTCGGGGATGGTTTGCCGAGTATGGCCGCCTTTTCTCCCATGCCTGTGCTACCGATGGCTGCCGAGTGACCTGGGAGTGTGAGGATGACTTGAAACGTGGTGCTGTAGGTGGAATGTCACAGGGTCTCCGGACAACAGTGCCAGAGGTTCTTCCTTGGCGATCCTGTGAGGAAGCCGAACCAGCTGTGTGTGAGCTGGAGGAAGAGGCCCCAACACGAGCTGAAGAGGTGGTAGATGGTGCTGTATGTTGGCCTACGTCTTCAGTGTGTCTGTGTAACTCCACCTTGTGCTTGGTCCGCACATATTTCCACATATTAGTGGTATTGAGGTTGCTGACATTTTTCCCTCTTTTGACTCTCTGATGACACAGCTTGCATTTGACAAAGCAAATGTCATCTGCAACTGTGTCAAAAAAGGACCATGCACTGCAAGTCTTGGGAGCGCCCGTTTTGCCTTTTGAAAGTGGAATGCTCCTAAGTGGAGGCTACAGGCAACCAAGTCTGCCCCCTCCCTCTCCCTCCGGTTTTGGCCATTTGTGGAATCTCTTCCTCAGAGCTGCTCCCACCACCTTCCTGTTCCTCACGCCATGATGGGTCAAGGACCTCATCATCTATACTCCCCTCTTCAAACACCTGCTTCTCCGGGGTTGTCTCGCCAGCACCGTACGCAACAGAAAGTGGCACCTGTGTCTCGTCATCATCTGATGCGTACTGAGGTGTGCTGACCATAGGCACTGGCCCACCCGCCTCTTCAGATTCAGAGGGACAAAGAAGTTGCACATCACTGCATACTCCCTCTTCTTCACATTCTGGAATGCTGCTTGGCTGGCCCCCTCTTTCCAAACCAACAGATTCCGAGAACAGAAGTAGAGACAGTGATGGCTCCTGTCCAGGGGTCTCTGACTGCCTTGGCACTTTGGCAGGTGGTGAAGAGACAGATGGTTGCTCTTCGGTGCTCTGGCCCTGAGAGGATGTGGAAGTAGTCGATGCGCTAGCTGCGATCCCTCAGACAACGGCTTCAATTTGTTCCTCCCGCAGCAGTGGGGTACGGTGAGGTCCTACAAAGCTGCGCATAAAGGACTGTTGCCTGCTAAAACTGGGGGATCGTGACTCACTGGTGCCAACAGCAGGCACAGAATCCCCACGTCCTCTCCCTGCAGAATCCCCACGTCCTCTACCTGCAGAATCCCCACGTCCTCTCCCTGCTGAATCTCCACGCCCACGCCCATGTGCCTTACTCCCTGCCTTCTTCATCTTGCTAGACTGAGAAAGATAGGCAGAAAAGTACAAAGGGGGGCCTTAGTGTGCTTATTCCTGAACAGCTGGTTACAGGTATCAGAAACACTAATTTTATGAAGTGTGTGTGTCAACTACACTTTAATGGGAGCTAATGCGGCCTTCACAACTTTCAAATGTAGTGTTTGGTGAACTTTGTTGTTTTTTTTTTTTTGGGAAAAAAAACTAAAAGGATGTGACCAAAGATTTGAAAGTCAGAGTATCACCAACTTTCTGGAGCTATTACAATGCAGGCAGGTAACCTACAATGCAAAAGATGAGGCTCCAAAAAAATTGGGCAATACTAATCTGGCTGCAGCTGAAGGGCACAAGCCAGAAAAAAGGCTCCTCTATCTACTCCTTTATAGTGTTTGCAACCAACCAATGTAGATGGATATGGATGGATGCACACTAATAGGAGAAGAAAAAATGAGCTGCAATTAAGGAAAAATATGTGTGAGGCAGTGACGCACGCTGAGTGGCCTACAACCAGACGTAGCTGCAGGACACACTACTCAGCATGAGCTGCACTCACACACCCTCAGAGACCTCTCAGACAGCCGTGAACAGTGCAGCTAAGTGGGAACTAGCACTGACAGGCTGCAGAAAGGCTCCGCTGTGTACTGCTAGAGTGTTTGCAACCACCGTATATGGATACGGATGGATGCACACTAATAGGAGAAGAAAAAATGAGCTGCAATCAAAGAAAAATATGTGTGAGGCAGTGATGCACGCTGAGCGGCATACAACCAAATGTAGCTGCAGGACACACTACTCAGCATGAGCTGCACTCACACACCCTCAGAGACCTCTCAGACAGCCTAGAACAGTGCAGCTAAGTGGGCACTAGCACTGAAAGGCTGCAGAAAGGCTCCGCTGTCTACTACTAGTGTTTGCAACCAACGTATATGGATACGGATGGAAGCACACTAGATAGAATTTAAGAAAAATAAGCAGCTCAAAAAGAAAAATATGTATGAGGCAGCAGTGATGCACGCTGGGCGTCCTACAACTAGACGTGGCTGAAGGACCCACTCCACAGCGTGAGCTGCACTCACACAGCCCTTGCAGACAGCTGTGAACAATGCTGCTAGGGAAAAGCAAGCTACAGTGGTGGTTTATGTAGCTTGGGTTAAGCACTATATGTTTTGTGGAATCGCTATTTCTAACTGTCCCTCACAGTCTTCAACAGCAGCCTGTCCCTAACTGAATTCACAGCAGAGTGACCAGAAATGGCGGCGGTGGCTTTTATAGTGCATCATGACATCATTTCAGCAGCCAATCACAGCCATGCCAGTAGTTAACGTGCCTACATGCCTAACAGGATGTGCCCACACTTCTGAGGATTCCCATTGGCTGAATCAAAGCAAGCGGGCTGATAGCATTATGGGAACTTCCGATTCCGATATCCGATATGAAAAAAGTATCGGAAGTCAGTATCAGAATTCCGATACAGCTAATATCGGCCGATACCCGATACTTGCGGTATCGGAAAGCTCAACACTAGTAATAACCCTGAAACACTTCAACAGATCCCACTGATTCCGAGATTTGTTTTCTCATGACATATTGTACTTTGAGATAGTGGTACAATTTGTTTTATGTGACTTGCGTTTATATGTGAAAAAAATCAGTATCATGGGATCCCCCTATATTTCCATTAACAGATGACAGACTTGAATGGGGACTCACTTTTCTTGTGGCTTGAGTTACTATTGTGTATCCTCATAAACCCGACAAAGCTGCGTGCACACTGCCTACTGTACGTTACATGTGCACTCTCTGTATGATGGAGCAGTAGGTATGGTATGCTACGAAGGAGAATTTTCCTGTAAGAAGCTCATTCAGGTTATCTTATAACTAAGTAGTAATCAGGGATGTACGGAGATGTACAACTCCTTTAAAAAAAATTTTTGCAGCACCTGGGTCTCCTGTCATAGAAGAGTGGTAGTCCCACTGGTGACCGACTGCATGCCATAAAGAAACCCACAATCAGACAGATCTACACTAATCTCTGGGCAAATCTTACTAGCAGTAATTAATAAGGATCGGTATTCTTTACAGCACTCTCTTCATTTTCTTATATGTTTATGTCATGAGACTCCTCAGGCAGTATACAAGTTTTACCCGCAGTCCTACTTTAAAAGAAAGATATTATTAAATCTTTCAAAGTGTTTTCGTTCTGTAAAAAAAAAAGAAAGAGGAAGCAAAACAAATCTTTAAAGTTTAGTGAGTCAGTGCCCCTTTAAGATTGGCCCTCGGTAAAGTGAGGTTTCCATAGCAACTGAATGACTACACCGAATGTAAAATGCTTGCCAATCAGTTGCTGCTTGTTTTATTTCAGGCTTGCGCTGCCATTAAAAGCATACAGTCAAAATGTCAGAACAATAGAAGCGCGGCACAAGAAAGTCGGAAATAATAAATAATACTGACCTGATCGAAATCACAAATGAGATGTTTACCCATATTATTTACCAGAAAACACAAGGAAAATGATTGTCGTGGTACATTATTTGTTGCCATGTATGAGTGATTCATGTGTGTCAGCTCTGCTAATAACCAGTGTCATCAATGGTTCAGATGTAGTCACGGAGCACCAGGGAGCAGAGTCGGAAGACTAAACGGTTGCCAGGTGACAGGTAGAAAATCTGCGCGGACAATTGGGTCAGATTTATAATAAATATAATAAAAATGATGAGACATTGCTACAAGAACATGACTCATATAATCAGTAAAAATAAGTATTGGTTGATAAAATATCTGATTTTGTTAGGGCTCAATTGAGCTTTTTGGTAGTTCAAATTTCCAGATTTAAAGAGGTTGACCCTCTATAGGGTACAAGTTTGCAGTCACTTTATGCCACTGCAGACTTGTGAATTCTCACAGCGTGCAGATTGTGTGCTGCACTGGGTCAGGGGGAGTGTGGCTGCAAGTATACGATTTGCATACATGCAGTCAGATTCCGACCAGACGGGCGCGATCTCGCTCAGTGCAAGTACATCCAGAAAGGCTGGACAGTAACATAGTAACATAGTTAGTAAGGCCGAAAAAGACATTAGTCCATCCAGTTCAGCCTATAAAATTCTTGTTGGAATATGTCGAGGAGTAGGTGAATCGCGTACTTGCGATCATAAGACCTCCCTCTCCTGGCGCAGGGATGCACTACACACTGTAAAGAGTCACAAGTCTGCAGTCACATAGTGACTGCAGACTTGTACTTCAAGGTGGAACCTCAAGGCATCTGACTCTGCTCACTTCTGCATAAGGTGGTGAGGAACAATAGCATCACATCTACAAAAGTCTGCCGATTCGCGGGCATGAAGTCAAATATTGTGCAACTGGAATTTCATATCTCCCATTATTTGAGACTGTTTCCATGCTCATGAGGCTATGTGCACACGTGCGGAATTTCCACGGAAATTCTGCAACTCCCTGCCTCTGGAAATACGCTAGAATTCCGCATGCGTAATTCCTGTGCAATTCTCACGAAAATCTAGCGTTTTGCAAGCGTAATTAGCTTGCAGAATGCTAGCGTGTTCCAAGAGATCTGTAGCATCGCTTGGAAAACTGATTGACAGGTTGGTCACACTCGTCAAGCATAGTGTTTGACAAGTGTGACCAACTTTTTACGATTGAGGGTGCCAGCATCAATAGTAAAAGATAGGATGTTAAAAATAATAAAAAAAAATAAAAAAATTGTGATATTCTCACCTTCCGGCGTCCCCAGCAGCATTCCCAGGCCTCAGCGATGTTCCCGGCAAGTCCCGCTCCCAGCGATGCCTTGCGACAATGACCTGTGATGACGTAGCATCTTGCGGGACCGCTATTTCATCACAGGTCATTGTCGCAAGACGTCGCTGGGAGCGGGACTTGCCAGGAGCATCGCTGAGGCCTGGGGACTCTGCGTGGGATGCTAAAAGGTGAGAATATCAAGATTTTTTATATTAATTCTATTTTTTTACAGGGATATGGTACCCAGGGCCTGGAGGAGAATCTCCTCTCCTCCAGACCCTGGGTACCATCCGCACATTTTCTGCTTACTTTGCGCATTGTGGGCACAGCCACATGTGGAAAGTAAGCGGAACAATGCATTCCTATGTGTGTGGGATTCCCGCGATTCCGCAAAAAGAATGAGCCTGCTGCGTATTTTTCTGCGATGCGGTTTTACTGTGGAAAAATACGCAGCATTAGCACAGCATGTGCGGAATGCCATTGAATTCAATGGGTTGCTTATTTTATGCATTTTTGCAGCGTTTTCGCGGCGAAAAACGTGCAAAAATGCATAAAATCCGCGGGAATTCCGGACGTGTGCACACAGCCTAAACGTTTTTTGTCTGAGATTTTGTGGTTATGTTTTTCATCTGCATGATTTATTAAAATATTGTCCTTTTTTAATCTGTGTATGTTGTTTTACTTGCTCAGTGCCAGATGCTTTTTTTCTATTCTGGGTTACCCCTTTAATTGACAGCTGTAGACTACAGGGGTGAATGTATGTCACAGCATTCCTATGGACAACTATAATTTGGTGAAATGCAGCACGACTAAGCCTTTATGTGTACCTGGCAGCTTTACCGTGGCTGCCAGGTACACATGAATTGGCCAATTTAAGCGCTAAATACTCTCATTTTTTCCAATTTACTAAAGTAGTAATGCAATTTAAATTTCATGTTTCCATGCTATAGTGCTACTTTATTTTGAGGTCGGGGAACCTGACTCTAGCAGGAACGGTATAAAAGGTTGCATGACAAATATGTCTGCATTCTTCCATTTTTGCCATGGGGTTTGTCTAATATTGCAGCTTAGGCTGGCGTCACGCTTGCGAGTGCAATGCGAGAAACTCGCGCGAGTCTCTCGTCTCAATACCCGGCAGGCTCTCGGGACCGGAGTGTGTGGCTGCATGTCTTGCTATGCAGCTGAACGCTTCGGTCCAAACTGCCGGCAGCATTGCCGGGTATCGAGGCAAGAGACTTGCGCGAGTTTCTCGCATTGCACTCACAAGTCTGTCTCCGGCCTTAGTCACATTCAAGTGAATTTGTGTATTTGCCTCAGGAATTTACAGCAACATGTGGACAGGGTGATATTAAAGTGGACATGTATGTCTTTTCTGTATTTTTTATGTTCAGTTGCATGCCTGAAAACTGTTACAATGGTTGCAATTGATCTTCTACTGCTCAGTGGAATCTGTTTTCTAAAAGGTCAGCGTAAAAAAATGGATTTCCTACCAAAGATGATGCCTTCTCTGACATGTATATATAAGTAACAGTTCAGTTCTAAGAAGATCCCATTGCTACTGCCAATAAGATGAAGCTGAACTTTCTATCTGTCCCTGTGGGCTAATAACACAGACAGAAGAGAGGTTTTAAAGACACTTTACTCTATTCCCACATTTTATTTTAAACAGGACATCAATAAGGATGTAAACAGCTCTGCAGATTTATTGGATAAAATCACATTGTGGAGAAACGCCGGTTATAGAATAAATACAAGGACGGCTCCTTGGGAGCCATAACATAATGTCTTCAGTAAGCAGGATTACGTGTCTTCGGAGCATAGGTATGGCTCTTATGTATAAAATTACTTATTCTTGCTTCCAATAGTGATTGCTCACTGGAACTACTGCTCGAAAGGCCATTTAGATATTTCTCTTTTTCTAGTGAAAGGAATTTTTCAACCTCATACCGGAAAATGTAAAATACAAAAAAAAAATACATTTCTTATTAAACTTACTTTCAATCATCATAAAAATATGCTGAATTGATAGAATTGGCTTTATTAATTAATTGAGCTATTATTTATTCATTTAGCTTGCTTATATTAGAGGCATTCATTTCCACAGCGTTTTGCAGATATCATCATTTCATAAAACAATTTAAACCTCCTCACATCCACCTACACGTGGATGAAGCCTTTGGGTGCGATGAGTCACTTGGTGCATTTTAGGATTACTATCCTTTACTACAGGAAAGATGTATATCTATGTACCGTGTTAGCCAGTAGATAGAAAAACATTCAGAATTTTGTATTAGTCTAGCCTGATGAAGAGGCCTGAGTAGTCTGGAAAGCTTGCAATGTGTTACCATCTTTTCAGTTAGCCATTAAAAGGTATCAACCACTGAGGACTCTCAATGCTGAATATTTCTCTATCCTTTACTAGGGTGTATTTGCCTAAATATTCTTTACACAATAGCAGGAATGGGTAGAATACAGTGATTTGTGGCATTCGGTGGATACTCCCTATTTCTCCATGTTATGTACATATACACTGATTTGTTTCTGTGGCTACTTTCTGCCATGCATATGTTTTTTTATAGCTTCTTATGTATATTGCTTTGCACACAGAAAAGGGACCCTTTACAGTAATAATATAAGGACCTTTAACTTCTTAGTGATCAAGCCAATTTTAATCTTAAAGGGGTTATCTATTTTCAATAGATTTGGAATAATAATAACTTAAATTATTATTAATCCAAGATCTTTTGATTAAAATGAACATTTGTTAGTGGGAAACCCATTTAATAGTACTACTTGGCTTTTAGAATGCAGGTTCCGTTTGAATAGATTGTGGGCATCTTTAGCTGAGCCCCTGAGGTGCCAGAACAGAAGAAATCACCACAAGTGACCTCATATTGGAAACTTCATTGCTTATGGAATTCATCTAGGTGTCTCACTGCCTCACTAAATGTAATAAAATTGGAAAGTGGAAATATAGCATTTTAGTGGTGAAAATGTAATTTTTTTTTAGCTTATCACTTACATAAGGGTAATTGGATGAAACTGGACCCCAAAATTTATTGTGCAATTTCTCCCTAACCTGAAGATACCCCATATGTCACCAGAAACTACTGTTTGGCCTCATGTCAAGGCTGAGAATGAAGGAGGGCTGTTAGGTTTTTGGAGCCTTAGAAGAGTTTGCAGGCAATGTTTTCAGAGGCCCTAAGTTGCCAGAGCAGCAGAAAAAAAACAAAAGTGACCCTATTGCAGAAATTGCACCATTTTAGAAATTCATCTATGGCTGCAGGGACCAATTTGTAACATCAACATCATGAATTTTTGTTCTGGAGAATTGCAAATCTGCCACTTTAGTGGCCATACATTGTGCCCCCATACAGTGTAGTGCCCCATGCATTGTGCCAAGCTTTTGCTTCTGGAGACATCCACCCCATAACATTTTTAAGCGTGCTATCCCCATTACAATAATACCAAACATGGGTCTGTTTACTGCAACTTAGGCACAGTGGGGCATTTAGATTTGGGTGCTCAGATTTCACTGGATTTTACTTCAAGGATGTTGGAGCCATGTCACTTTTCCGGAGTCTTTGTTCTACAAGTAACAAAGGAATCCCCTATATTTCCAATGACGGAAAGAGTGGGGGCTGGTTTTGGGCAGGATAAGTTAGGGTTTTTATTGCTAACATTTTGGAATACATACTTTTTTTGATCACTTTCAGTATAAGGCTTGGATCACATTCTTGTGTTCTACTCTGAGTTGGAGTTTCCATGTCCATCCCATAAAAATGCAATTCAGATGAAACCCCCAATGTAACTGCTCACTATAATGAGGCCGATAGAGACAAGTTTGACTCTGTTTGTCATCTGGTTCTGGTAGTGTACATCTATTTAGGTGTTCACACAAGAGTGGTCGACCACAGTTGTGCATTAGACGACTAAAATAATGGGACATCACCAACACAGAGACCAGATGTTATGGACTGACCTGGATTGGAGTAGTGATATTGCAACCTTTAGGGGCAGCACGGGCAGGTAGGGATAGCCAGAGGTTGGTACATGGAGCAGCAATGCAGTTTAAAGGATAAGCAATTATCGTAGTCAGGGATAGTCAAGAAGTTGGCACACAGTAGCAGCAATGTAGCTTGAAGCATAGCAGTAGAATCTTGAGGTTAAGCAGCAGGTGAAAAGAAGCTTGAACAGAGGCTGGAAGCTAAATAAATTCACAAGAAAGGGAGTGGAATGCCAGGTCTAAATAGTGTGCTTAATCAGGGTGGAGTCAATCAGAAACTCAGGATGGAGACCAACAGGAACTCAGGGTGCAGACCATCAGAAACAACATAGGTACATGTATTTGGGTTAGCACAGATCTGCTCAGTGAGCTGAATAGCTCAGAGGGAAGAGCTAGTGTCTGGAGCATAAAAGCTGCTGGGTTCGAATCCTTACACCAGACAGAGTTCAAATGGCCACCTTGTGCCTCATAAGTGAATGGTTTTGTTGGGGGGTTTGTCTCAATCATGGTTTTTGGGATTGACACAGAATCCCTGACATAAGAGCTCAACGCAGAGCACAGCATAGGTACAGTATAAGCCTTGTTCCGATTTTTGTGAGGCAGAATGAACAAATAGACAGCAGTAGAAGAATAGTTCTTATTTATATTTTTGGGTGGTTCACTGTGCAGTATAAGTGATAAGGTGACTATTCTTCATGTCAATGTGATTACAGCAATACCAGATTTATATTTTTTATGTTTTGCTGCTATCACACAGTAAAGATGGTTTTTTATAAAAAATAAGATGTTTTCATGCCATATTCTGAGAGCTTTAAGTTTTTTTAATTTCTTGTTAAACAGAGTTGTATGAGAGCTTATTTTTTGTACAATGAATTGGAGATTTTTTGGTATCTTTTTGGGGTACTTAACTTTTTGTGATCACTTTTTATTCTGATTTTTTAGACACAGAATGAACAAAGGCCAGCAGTTCAATTATTGTTGGTATTCATTTACTTTTTTGCGCGGTTCACCGTGCAGAACCACTGTTTTGTTTGATTTGTCAGGTGAGTACATTTACAGCCATGTCAGATTTATATAAATTTTCATGCTTTGCTACTTTTTACACTCTAAAATCAGTATTTTACAAAAAGGAATTTATTTTTTCATCGACATATTCTGAAAGCTGTAATTTTTACTTTTATTTGTTTCCAGATATGCCATATTAAGGCTTGCTTTTTGTGGGACGGTTTGGCAATTTCATTTATACCATTTTCATATGTCTTTTTGTTTGCTTTATCTTCAAATTAAATTTGTGTATGTCAGTATAATGAAAAAGCAACATTTTGGGCATTTTTTTTCAGTGTTTTACCCTACAGAATAACGCACCAGTTTTATAGATCTAGTTGTTCCAGATATGGGAAAAACAATTATGTGCACATTTTTAGTGGAGACGTTTACCCATCCAGGCCTCCAGACAAATGCAGTGGACCCATATAATTAAGATGGCAACACAGGTGCAAGAATACCGATGAGACAACCGCTCACATCCTACCAATACATGGAGGGGGTGGTTGCTTGGTATATTGATGCACAATAAAAACTTGTATGCGGCGCTGTTCACACTGTGGCAATGCACAGCATCCAGGTTAACAGCCTAGTAGTGACACCCTTCTATTAGATCAGGCGGGCTGCATGCCATGTGAACAGACACCGCAGTTTACAAGACCAAATGTTTTCTTGTATTATTGGAGGATTTTTAAGTCCTCTTTTTGTGCTATTTCAGTGTTTGGATTTAGTGTTAGGGACCCGTAAACGTGGGGACCTTTGGCGCAGTTTACGGACTCCCGTATTTTGGCCAAAATATCAGCTAATACCTCACATTTTTTTATGTGTTTTTTTTGCACTTTTTATTCAGGGTGCTGTTGGGCCCATTTGGTCTTGTAAACTGCGGTGTGCGCTGATAGTGCATTTGTCTGGAGACCTGGACGGGCAAAGCTCTCTGCTTTTTTGCTGTTTTCTTGTATTATTGGAGGATTTTTAAGTCCTCTTTTTGTGCTATTTAAGCACATTTTTAGTGGCAAAACAATGTTTCATGATTTGTGTGCACTTTTTGTGATTTTTCTTAACCTTTTTAAACATTTTCTGCAGTTTTATTTCACTTTCACTTGTTGATTAAGCCCACTGTGGAGCATGTGTATTTTTTACTTTGATCATTGGTCTTATTCATTGTAGTACTCGTGTACTGACCTTTTGTTGAGGTTTTGACGCTGCAGAATTTCTGTACCATTTCTGCATCTATTATTTAAATTTGTTAACTTGCCATTTTTATCACATTTTTGATGCTGCGCTTTTGTCTCTTTTTGTTGTGTCATGTTTTGTCTTTGACAAAACTTTATTGATATACCTAGGTGCAAACTACATCAATTTTCAATACGCTTCCACCACAGAAAGGCACTAAAATGCATGTGACTTTTACTTACAGATTTTCCAAATCTAATGCAAGTGTATGGGGAAAATCCTCACAAAAGTGCAGTGTACCCACAAAAAACAAGTTCACACGTTCAGTATTTGGTCAGTATTTGACATCAATATTTGTAATCCAAAGCCAGGAACGGATGAAAAATGCAGAAGTGGTGATGTTTTTCTATTTTAAATTTCCTCTGATTGTTCCTCTTCTGATTTTGGCTTACAAATACTGATGTAATATACTGACCATATACTTGATGTGTGAATGTGGCCTAAGACAATATGACATGCTGAGGATATGAAACACGCACTGCAGGTCAGATTACACTGAGTAAAGGCATGGTGGACATGATATTTTTATAAATCCTATCAACTGAGCTGGAACTGTAAGATGCTGTGTTTTTGAAGCAGCAAAGACATGCAGCATCAAAAATGCACCAAAAGCTCATTGCAGGATCCAGGGGCGTAAGTACCGTGGTCACAGAGGTCACAGTTGCGATGGGGCCTGCAGTGCTTAGGGGCCTGATCGCGAGTTTGCACTTTGAAGGTGAGCTGTGTAGTGGGCGTGTCAGGGGAATGGCAGTCTCTGGGAGCTGCAGCCACTCATTGGCTGTGCAGCTCCATGCTTTGATTGGCTGTCATGCTGCAATTGGCCTGACGCGATGGCTGTTCTGTGCACTCAAGACCTGTGATGAGGTCACAGGAGGGGAGGAGTCAGGGGTCACATGATCAGAAGTCTCCGTGTATGCAGGACTCTGCTGTGCTGGTTGTCATGGTGCTGGATGAGGTTAAGTTTATGTGTGGGGTCGGGAGGGATATACAGTGTGGATGTAGCAGATCCATGTGTGTACGAGGTGTACGGAGCAGAGCCATGTTTATATGAGGTGTACAGAGCGGAGCTGCGTGTGTACGAGGTGTACGGAGCGGAGCCGTACATGTACGAGGTGTACGGAGCGGAGCCGCACATTTACGAGGTGTACGGAGTGGAGCCGCGCGTGTACGAGGTGTACGGAGCGCAGCCGCGAGTGTACGAGGTGTATGGAGCGGAGCAGCGTGTGTACGAAATGGAGCCGCGTGTGTGCTGAGCCGCATGTGTACGAAGTGTGTGGAGCGGAGCTGCGTGTGTACTAGGTGTGCGGAGCGGAGCCGCGCGTGTATGAGGTGTACGGAGCGGATATGTGCATGTATTTTGGCATGGGGGGACCCCGTGTGAAAGTTTGCACCGGGGCCCTTAACTTTGTAGTTATGCCACTGGTAGGAACGTAGCCTAATCGTTCAAAAGCTCATGATGATATACCCTTTATGTGTCTGTGGCAGAAGCTGCTTGCTGCTTTGGAGTTGAAATAGAGCCCCTTACCTCTTGATCCCAAACAAACTCCTATAGGTCATCAGAAGAGGACATGTGCACGCTTCATAAAAAGTTAAACGTCCACTGCCCACCCTGCTAGTATGAGAATACACTATACTCATACTAGCAGGGTGGGCAGTGGACATTCAGCCTTTAACTTTTTATGAAGCGTGCACATGTCCTCCCTTGATAACCTATGAGGAGAAACGCGATACTGTATGTGGACATATTAATCTATTAGAGATTGTTCTGTCCCCATCACTGTTTCTCAGCCGGTGTAAGGAGGCCAGGAAACTAGCATCGAATGACTTTAATATTGTTGATCATGGTCGTTTAATAGCGTGAACTAAGTGCAAGTAAAAAGAACCAAAATGTTTCTGTGTGATCGTGCAATATGTTAGCATTTGGGGCCCCACTTTGTCTAAAACTGGCCCTGCATCTGTATGATATCAGTGTGTCCATGTTCTGTCCATATCCGTGTGTCAATGTGCTGTATGACACGTATGGAATGAAATGATGTATAGAAATTAAAGAGTGTTATGTGTTAAAGATATGCAAAGATTTGGATAGATAAATATATAGAAACATGTCACTTTGCTATATAATCAGTGCTTTGTGTGTTTTTTTTCTTTTTTTATATTAATAAATAATGAATAAAAAAACTGCATGACCTCCCATGTAATTTTCAAAACCAGAGGAGGGAAATTCAACGGCTGGAGGCTGATATTAATATTTTGGGATAAAGGCCATTAGCCCTAAATGTTCCTAGGTGTTTGTTTAGCCTTTACTGGTTTATGGGGGCTTCAGAATCAAAATGAAAATTCTAACTAGCAAAGGCTAAACAAACAGATGTTGGTTAATATTAATTGCCTCGGTAGTGGCCAGGGATATTGTCCCTCCTCCCAGGCTATCAACATCAGCCCTCAGTCACCCCAGAAATGCGGCATACATAAGATCCGCCAAATCTGGTGCATATCCTCACTCTTCCCACTTGCCCTGTTGCGGTGGCAAGTGGGGTAATAGGGTTGGGGTTGATGTCAGCTTTGTATTGTCAGATGACATTGAGCTCAGGGGTTAGCAATGGAGAGACATCTTGATATATATCTGTGTGTATGTGTATATATACAGTCATATGTAAAAGTTTGGGCACCCCTATTAATGTTAACCTTTTTTCTTTATAACAATTTTGGTTTTTGCAACAGCTATTTCAGTTTCATATATCTAATAACTGATGGACTCAGTTATATTTCTGGATTCAAATGAGGTTTATTGTACTAACAGAAAATGTGCAATCTGCATTTAAACAAAATTTGACCGGTGCAAAAGTATGGGCACCCTTATCATTTTCTTGATTTGAACACTCCTAACTACTTTTTACTGACTTCCTGAAGCACTAAATTGGTTTTGTAACCTCATTGAGCTTTGAACTTCATAGCCAGGTGTATCAAATTATGAGAAAAGGTATTTAAGGTGGCCTTAAGGTGGCCACTTGCAAGTAGTTCTCCTATTTGATTCTCCTATGAAGAGTGGCATCATGGGCTCCTCAAAACAACTCTCAAATGATCTGAAAACAAAGATTATTCAACATAGCTTTTCAGGGGAAGGATACAAAAAGTTGTCTCAGAGATTTAACCTGTCAGTTTCCACTGTGAGGAATATAGTAAGGAAATGGAAGAACACAGGTACAGTTCTTGTTAAGCCCAGAAGTGGCAGGCCAAGAAAAATATCGGAAAGGCAGAGAAGAAGAATGGTGAGAACAGTCAAGGACAATCCACAGACCACCTCCAAAGACCTGCAGCATCATCTTGCTGCAGATGGTGTCACTGTGCATCGGTCAACAATACAGCGCACTTTGCACAAGGAGAAGCTGTATGGGAGAGTGATGCGAAAGAAGCCGTTTCTGCAAGCACGCCACAAACAGAGTCGCCTGAGGTATGCAAAAGCACATTGGGACAAGCCAGATACATTTTGGAAGAAGGTCCTGTGGACTGATGAAACAAAGATTGAGTTGTTTGGTCATACAAAAAGGCGTTATGCATGCGCTGTATTGTTGACCGATGCACAGTGACACCATCTGCAGCAAGATGATGCTGCAGGTCTTTGGAGGTGGTCTGTGGATTGTCCTTGACTGTTCTCACCATTCTTCTTCTCTGCCTTTCGGATATTTTTCTTGGCCTGCCACTTCTGGGCTTAACAAGAACTGTACCTGTGTTCTTCCATTTCCTTACTATATTCCTCACAGTGGAAACTGACAGGTTAAATCTCTGAGACAACTTTTTGTATCCTTCCCCTGAAAAGCTATGTTGAATAATCTTTGTTTTCAGATCATTTGAGAGTTGTTTTGAGGAGCCCATGATGCCACTCTTCATAGGAGAATCAAATAGGAGAACTACTTGCAAGTGGCCACTTTAAAAACCTTTTCTCATGATTTGATACACCTGGCTATGAAGTTCAAAGCTCAATGAGGTTACAAAACCAATTTAGTTCTTCAGGAAGTCAGTAAAAAGTAGTTAGGAGTGTTCAAATCAAGAAAATGATAAGGGTGCCCATACTTTTGCACCGGTCAAATTTTGTTTAAATGCAGATTGCACATTTTCTGTTAGCACAATAAACCTCATTTGAATCCAGAAATATAACTGAGTCCATCAGTTATTAGATATATGAAACTGAAATACCTGTTGCAAAAACCAAAATTGTTATAAAGAAAAAAGGTTAACATTAATAGGGGTGCCTAAACTTTTACATATGACTGTATATACATACATATATTTATATGTATATATATATACTGTATGTATACAGTTGTGTGAAAATCTGTACTGTATATATACAGTTGTGTGAAAAAGTGTTTGCTCCTTCCCTATTACTAATTCTTTTGCATGTTTGTCATTCTCAAAGGTTTCAGATCGCAAAACATATTTAACCCCTTAACCCCCAAGGGTGGTTTGCACATTCATGACCGGGCCAATTTTTACAATTCTGACCACTGTCCATTTATGAGGTAATAACTCTGAAACGCTTCCATGGATCCAGGTGATTCTGACAAGGTTTTCCCATGACATTTTGTACTTCATGTTAGTGGTAAAATTTCATTCAAATAACTTGCGTTTATTTGTGAAAAAAAAGGAAATTTGGCAAAAATTTTGAAAATTTCGCAATTTTTAAACTTTGAATTTTTATGCCCTTAAATCACAGAGATATGGCACACAAAAAACTTAATAAGTAACATTTTCCACATGTTTACTTTAGATCAGCACAATTTTGGAACCAAAATTTTTTTTTTGTTAGGAAGTTATAAGGGTTAAAATTTGACCAGCGATTTCTCATTTTTGCACCATTTTATTTTTACGGACCACATCACATTTGAAGCCACTTTGAGGGGTCTATATGATAGAAAATACCCAAAAGTTACACCATTCTAAAAACTGCACCCCTCAAGGTGCTCAAAACCATATTCAAGTAGTTTATTAATCCTTCAGGTGCTTCACAGGAATATTTTGAATATTTAAAAAAAAATTGAACATTTAACTTTTTTTCACAAAAAAATTACTCCAGGTCCAATTTTTTTTTTAATTTTATCAAGGGCAACAGGAGAAATTGGACTGCAAAAGTTATTGTCGAATTTCTCCTGAGTACGCTGATACCTGATATGTGGGGGGGAACCACTGTTTCGGCACATGGCAGAGCTCAGAAGGGAAGGAGCGCCGTTTGACTTTTTTAATGCAAAATTGGCTGGAATTCAGATTGGACGCTATGTCACGTTTGGAGAGCCCCTGATGTACCTAAACAGTGGAAACCCCCCACAAGTAACCCATTTTGGAAACTTATCTAGATATGTGGTGAGAACTTTGAACCCACAAGGGCTTCACAGAAGTTTATAACGTACAGCCATACAATTAAAAAATTACAGTTTATCCAAAAAATTATCTTTTCACCCCCAATTTTTATTTTCCCAAGGGTAACAGGACCCTGAAAGTTATTGTGCAATTTGTCCTGAGTACGCTGATACCCTGTATGTGGATGTAAACGACTATTTGGGCACATGGCAGAGCTTGGAACGGAAGCAGCGACATTTGACTTTTTGGCTGAAATTGAGATCGGACACCATGTCGCGTTTGGAAAGCCCCTGATTTACGAAAACTGTGGAAACTCCCCACAACTGATACCATTTTGGAAACTAGACCCCCCAAGAAACTAATCTAGATGTGTGGTGAGAACTTTGAACCCACAAGGGCTTCACAGAAGTTTATAATGTACAGCCGTACAATTAAAAAATCATACTTTTTCCAAAAAATGATCTTTTCACCCCCAATTTTTATTTTCCCAAGGTTATCAGGACCCCAAAAGTTATTGTGCAATTTGTCTAGAGTACGCTGATACCCAATATGTGGGCTAAAGCACTATTTGGGTGCATGGCAGAGCTCGGAAGGGAAGCAGCGCCATTTGACTTTTTGGCTGGAATTGGGATTGGACGCCATGCCGTGTTTGGAAAGCCCCTGATGTTCTTAAACAGTGGAACCCCCTCCACAAATGACACCATTTTGGAAGCTAGACCCCCCAGGGAACTTATCTAGATGTGTGGTGAGCACTTTTAACCCTCAAGGGCTTCACAGAAGTTTATAATGCCCGGGCGTGATAATAAAAAAATCATATTTTTTCCACAAACATGATCTTTTAGTCACCAATTTTTTTATTTTCCCAAGGGCAACAGGAGAAATTGGACCACAAAAGTTGTTGTCCAGTTTGTCCTGAGTACGCTGATACCCCATATGTGGGAGAAAACTACTGTATGGCCAAACGTCGGGGCTCGGAAGGGAAATAGTGACCTTTTGGAATGCAGACTTTGATGGAATGGTCTGCGGGTGTCATGTTGCCTTTGGAGAGCCCCTGATGTACCTAAACAGTGGAAACCCCCCACAAGTGACCCCATTTTGGAAACTAGACCCCCTAAGGAACTTATCTAGATGTGTGATGAGCACTTTGAACCCCCCAGTGCTTCACAGAAGTTTATAACACCCGGGCGTGAAAATAAAAAAATCATTTTTTTCCACTAAAATGATATTTTTGCCCCCAATTTTTTATCTTCCTAAGGGTAACAGGAGAAATTGGACCCCAAAAGTTGTTTTGCAATTTGTCCTGAGTAGGCTGTTACCCCATATGTGGAGCTAAAGTACTGTTTGGGCACACGGCAGAGCTTGGAATGGAAGGATGGAAGGAGCACCATTTGACTTTTTCAATGCAAAATTGGCTGTAATTGAGATCAGATGCCATGTTGCGTTTGGAGAGCACCTGATGTGCCCAAACAGTGGAAACCCCCCAATTCTAACTCCAACCCTAACCCCAACACACCCCTAACCCTAATCTCAACCCTAACCCTTGCCATAACCCTAGCCCTAACCCTAATGGGAGAGTGGAAATACATTTTTTTAATTTTATTATTTTTCCCTAACTAAGGGGGTGGTAAAGGGGGGTTTGTTTTACTATTTATAGCGGGTTTTTATGTTTGGCAGCTGTCATATGCTAAAAGACGCTTTTTATTCTAAAAATAGTTTTTGCATCACCACATTTTGAGAGCTGTAATTTTTCCATATTTTGACCCACCGAGTCATGTGAGGTCTTATTTTTTGTGGGATGAGTTGATGTTTTTATTGGTACCATTTTTGGGCATGAGACTTTTTCTATCGCTTTTTATTCCGATTTTTTGAACGCAGAATGAACAAAAATCAGCATTTCAAGAAATTCTTTTGGGGGGTGCGTTTACACCGTTCTGCGTGCGGTAAAATTGATAAGGCGGTTTTATTCTTCGGGTCAGTACGGTTACAACGATACCTCATTTATGGTTTTTTTTATGTTTTGGCGCTTTTATGCAATGAAAACAATTTTATATAAAAAATTATTATTTTTGCATCGCTTTATTCTGCGAGCTATAACTTTTATATTTTTTTACCAATGATGCTGGGTCATGGCTCGTTTTTTGAGTGACAAGATGATGTTTTCAGGGGTACCATGGATATTTATATCCGTCTTTTTGATCGCGCGTTATTGCACTTTTTGTTCGGCGGCATGATAATAAAATAATTATTTTTTGCTTTGATTTTTATTTTTATTTCTTAACTGGTTCGCTAAAGGGGTTAACTAATGGGACAGTTTTATAGGGCGGGTTGTTACGGACACGGTGATACCAAATATGTGTACTTTTATTGTTTTTTTTTATTTCCAAAAAATGGATTTATTAGGGAATATTTTTTTTTTTTTTAATTTATTTAGCGATTTTTTTTTTTTATAAATTATTTTTACACATTTTTGTAACTTTATTACTATGTCCCGGGGGGACATAACTGTCATGTGACAGATCGCTGATCTGTCACATGACAGATCGCTGTGACTGAACTGCAGGGAAGGAGGCCCCCGAGGCAGCGCTGCACATTGCGCTGCTGCAGGGGTCTCAGGGAAGCACGGAGGGAGCCCCCTCCCTGCCGATGCTTCCCTAAACCCCCGGTACACTGCGATCGTGTTTGATCGCAGTGTGCCAGGGGTTAACGTGTCGGGGCAGTCCGTGACTGATTGCCCCCTTAACTTAATGACTAGGTGTGTCACCCTTAGCAGCAACAACTGCAATCAAACATTTGCATTGCTTGCAATGATTCTTTTACAATGCTCTGGAGGAATTTTGGCCCACTCATCTTTGCAAAATTGTTGCAATTTAGTCTCATTGGAAGGTTTCCATGCAAGAACCGCCTTTTTAATGTCATGCCACAGCATTTCAATCATATTGAGGTCAGGACTTTGAGTAGGCTACTCAAAAGTCTTAATTTTGTTCTTTAAGCCATTCGGAGGAGGACTTGCTGGTTTAATAGGATCATTATGCCCTTCAGCTTGAGGTAACAAACAGATGGCTGGACATGCTCCTTCAGGATTTTTTAGTAGACAGTAGAATTCATGTTTCCGTTTACTACAAGTCTTTCAGGTCCTGAAGCAGCAAAACTGTCCCAGATCACCATTTTACCAGCACCATATTCTATTGTTAGTATGATTTTCCTTTCCTGAAATGCTGTGTTACTTCTATACTAGATGTAATTGGACATACACTTTCCAAAAAGTTCAACTTTTGTCTCATCAGTCCACAAAGTATTCTCCCAAAAATCTTGGGGATCATCAAGACGTTTTCTGACAAAACTAAGACGACTCTCTCTGCTCAGCAGTGGTTTTCATCTTGTAACTCTGCCATGCAGTGTTGTGGTTTTTTTTAGATGAGTCGTTGCTTCACTCTTGGGGTAATTTTAGTCGGCTGACCACTCCTGGGAAGGTTCGCTACTGTTTTAGGTTTCTGCTACTTGTGGTTCGCTGTGATAAACCACTGTTTCTTTTTCCCTTAATAATAAAGAAGACCTTAATTTAAAAACTGCATTTTGTGTTAACTTGTGTTATCTTTGTCTAATATTTAAGTTTTGTTTTGTGATCTGAAACATTTAAGTGTGACAAACATGCAAAAGAATAAGAAATTAGGAAGGGGGCAAACACTTTTTTACACCACTGTAGGCCTAATACCTGTACCTCTGTACCTGTGCCCATCCTGTTTTACCTCTCTGTGTGGGCGTTTAAGTGTTTTTTGAAGTAAAATAATTAATTAAAATGATTTATTTTCAAGTCTTTATTTGTTGTTTTTGGTGATTTTAGATTTATTGGTGAATGAGTTTAATAATTGGTATTAAATATACTTACTTTGACATTTTATATGACAGTCCTTATTTTCCGCAATAATATTATTATAGACTACACATAACGCGACTGCAGCAGGTTTTGCTTGGTGACAATACTCTGGGCAACAGCCCATGATTACCTTGCGAGTACCATCCTTTCTCTGATAACAAGTATCCCAGCAATCAGCTTCTGAAACAGCTGTTATTAGCAGAGGGGTCTCAATTGACTACATGCTTCCTGCAGGAGAAATGTATCTTTGCACAGTGGCCAATAAAAGGCGAACTGGGCCCACACGTTCAAAGTACACATGTAAAAGTGTTTTTTGATAAGACACGCACTTTAAGTTATACACTGTATGAGAGAATAACTGTAAAGTGCCCAATCGATCTAGTCATGGGCGAGTTGCTGCTTCCATTTGCTCTGGTACTCTACAGACAACACGGGTCCTTGTCACAATGTGCTGCTTTGTGTGGGGTGCATTACACTTCCTCTGGCCCACAGGTCTCCTTTTGGCTACAGGTTTTCCTCTTCCGGAATCTTGCCAGCAATCAATCTGGGGGACACAAGGTTCGTAAAAACAGTCAAACTTTTACTGGACAAATGGCAGTATTTACAAAAAGGATAGGGCCGGAAGGGTTGACGTCTTTCCCACAGGTACTGGACAACTTCAGCCCTGCTTCATGATATGGGTAGAATGTTCCTCTTGCTATCTTCCCTAGCACTAGGATTTTTTCTCTGCCACTAGCAGTGCACCCGGATTGCAACACCTCATAGAGTCCCTGTAGCTTCACAGGCTTAGTGTACCCAAGGGCTCCAACGTCCATCTTGAGGGTCCCCAAACTTGCAGACGGAATCACATTGAAGGGTATTTTTAGCAATCCACTACCCCGATTATTAGGCCCACATTGTCCCTAGCAATCTATTGCGTAAGGCTCCTGATGTCATTTCTCCCGTGAACTTCATGAAATTAGCAATAACTCTCAGTTCTCCCTTCCCAAACTGGGCTGGCCATTACATTTAACCCTGCCTATATTATACACCAGCCCCAGTGGTTGTTACCTTAGACAACATGCATGAATATAAAATACATTTAATCCCTTAGAGTGTCAGGCAGCAGACTATCAGCTCCACCACTCCAACACATCAAAGATCATTTATATTGTCGCAATATGCTTTAAAAAAATTATGAATGGCATTGCAGTCTCTAACACTAATGAGTCTTCAACTATCTTCCAAAAAATGTTTTCCGCTGTGGTGATTCTATGCTGCCACATCTAGATAGACGCTGCACTCCACCAGATTTTGCTCTCCTGCTAAAAGAACAAGATTATTCATTTATATTGTTAAAATGGTTTAAATGGTACTCAGAGTATAATGTTACATGTAATAATAGAAGGTTCTAAAATCACAACTTACTTTAGGAGTCATGTATGTGACCTCAATAAAAGTAAAAAAAAAGCCAAAAGCATGTTTTTTTAGAATTATTTTTGTGGGTTTTATTGTTTATTGCTGTGAACAGCCCTTGATGCCTATTGCTGACTCGTATTTTTCAGGCCCCTAAAGTATTGTGATGTTTCAGCAACTTACATGACAACTCTCCTGTAATGATAAGAAGAGAAAAAAAAACTATATCCAAAATTTAGGTACAGCTACAATAAACAATGAAATATCATAAATAGTGTTTTATTATACCTTGAAAATAATCATGACACACAGTCCTACAAAGATGTAAATGCATTTTAAACCACACAAAAGGTATTAAATAATCTGTACAATGATAAAATATCTAACACAGATGAAGTAAGAAACCTCAATTCATGAGGACATTAATATAATATACCCTCCTGTAGAAGGGAAAGTAAAAATTCCAAATTCACAGCAACTATATTGAAATATAAAGTACATAAATGAATAAGAGCTGCACGTTTAATGCCTTTCTGCCATATGACGTACTATCTCGTCCATGTGCCCTGGGACTTAATTCACAAGGACGGGATAATACGTCATAGCTGGGTGTCAGCTGATTATCACAGCTGACTCCTGGCACTATGTGTCAGGGGAGGTCACGGACCGCCTCCGGCACATTAATCCCTGGCACAATGTACCTGGGGCATAGGGAAGAATCGCGCAGGGAGGGGGCTCAGCGATCTGATACTTTATTGTAATGTCCCCCCTGTGACAAAATAATAAAGTGTAAAAAACAATCATGTATAAAATTAATTTATAAAAAATTCCTAAATAAATAAATTTCCCTAATAAATTCTTTTTTGTAAATAAAAACAAAACAATAAAAATACACCTATTTAGTATCACCGCGTCTGTAACGACCCGCCCTATAAAACTGTCCCACTAGTTAACCCCTTTAGTGAACCCCTTAAAAAAAAACAAGGCAAAAAAAATGCTTTATCATCATACCGCTGAAGAAAAAGTGCAATAACACGTGATCAAAAAGAGATATATAAATAAACATGGTACCGCTGAAAACGTCATCTTGTCCCACAAAAAGCGAGCTGCCATACAGCATCATCAGCAAAAAAATAAAAGTTATAGCTCGCAGAAAAAAGCAAAGCAAAAATAATTATTTTTTATATAAAATTGTTTTTATTGTATAAAAGTGAATATCATATATTTACCCTACAACAAAATATTTTATTAATAAAAGAACCAAAAAATAGGTTCACACCACAAGTGAACAAATCAAAAACAACAAACAAAAGTGCTCAAAAAAAACAGTTTAAAATGGGGATGAAAAGCTAGAAGTCCCTGGTGTAGACTAAGCTCACACCTTCCTAGCTGCAGAGGTTGGCACTCTAGGGGGGAACATTGTGGCACCCCTGCTCCACGATGGCTGTCCCTAGGGACCCTGATACACCCTGCAGCCACTAGGAAATCCCTCTGCCCGATATCTAGAGGGACCCCTAGCAGTAGACATAGACAATCCTATGCTAAAGACGACCCTATACCCCCAAAATTTAAAACCATGTATAGGAACACATAAGGCAGTAAATTGGAATAAATGGTGAAGACACTTAAAATAAGAAAAATCCTATTTCCATCAAGGACTCCCAAAATTTATGATGAACACAGAACATTTCCTTGATGGAAATAGGATTTTTCTTATTTTGAGTATCTTCACCATTTACACCAATTTACTGCCTTTTGTGTTCCCATACATGGTTTTAAATTTTTGGTGTATAGGGTCCTCTTTAGCATAAGATTGTCTATTACTAGTGATAGGGGTCCCTCTAGATATCAGGCAGAGAGATTCCCTAGTGTCTGCAGGGTGATCAGGGTCCCCCCTAGGGTGCCAACCTCTGCAGCTAGGAAGGTGTGATTTTAGTCTACACCAGGGACTTCTAGTTTTCCATCCCCATTTTAAACTTTTTTTGAGCACTTTTTTTTGTTGTTTTTGATTTGTTCACTTGTGGTGTGAACCCATTTTTTGGTTCTTTTACTAATAAAGTATTTTGCTGTAGGGTAAATATATGATATTGGTTTTGAGACCCTAAACATATCTTCTATGAAAAATTTTTGTATAAAAGTGCCAAAACATAAAAAAAGACATAAATGAGGTATCGCTGACCCAAAGAATAAAACTGCCTTATCAATTTTACCACACGCACCTCCCAAAAGAAATTCATGAAATGTTGCTTTTTGTTCATTCTGTGTCTCAAAAATCGGAATAAAAACAATCAAAAAATGTCACGTGCCTGAAAATGGTACCAATAAAAATGTCAACTCGTCCCACAAAAAATAAGACCTCACATGACTCTGTGGGTCAGAATATGGAAAAATTGTAGCTCTCAAAATATGGTGATGCAAAAACTATTTTTCAACAAAAAGCGTCTTTTAGCGTGTGACGGCTGCCAAACATAAAAACCGCTATAAATAGTAAATCAAACCCCCCTTTATCACCCCCTTAGTTAGGGAAAAATAATAAAATTTAAAAACAGTATTTATTTCAATTTTCCCATTAGGGTTAGGGTTAGGGCTGAGATTAGGGTTAGGGGTGTGTTGGGGTTAGGGTTGGAGTGAGAATTGGGGGGTTTCCACTGTTAGGCACATCAGGGGCTCTCCAAATGAAACATGGCATCTGATCTCAATTACAGCCAATTCTGCGTTTAAAAATAATCAAACAGTGCTCCTTCCTTTCCAAGCTCTGCCATGCGCCCAAACAGTGGTTTTCCTCCACATATTGGGTATCAGCCTACTCAGTACAAATTGCACAATAACTTTTGGGGTCCAATTTCTCCTGTTACCCTTGGGAAAACAAAAAATTGTGGGCAAAATTATCATTTTTGTGGAAAAAATTTTTATTTTTATTTTTATGGCTCTATGTTATAAACTTCTGTGAAGCACTTGGGGGTTCAAAGTGCTCACCACACTTGTAGATAAGTTCCTTGGGGGGTCTAGTTTCTAAAATGGGGTCACTTGTGTGGGGTTTCCACAGTTTAGGCACATCAGGGGCTCTCCAAACGCGACTTGACACCCGCAGACCATTCCATCAAAGTCTGCATTCCAAAACGTCACTACTTCCCTTCCGAGCCCCGACGTGTGCCCATACAGTTGTTTCTCCTACATATGGTGTATCAGCGTACTCAGGACTAATTGGACAACAACCTTTGGGGTCCAATTTTTCCTGTAACCCTTGGAAAAATTAAAAAATTGGGGTGAAAAGATCATTTTTGTGGAAAAAATGTGATTTTTTAATTTTACTGCTGTACGTTATAAACTAATGTGAAGCCCATGGGTTTTTGAAGTTTTCACCACACATCTAGATCAGTTTCTTGGGGGGTCTAGTTTCCAAAATGCTGTAATTTGTGGGGGGTTTCCACTGTTTAGGCACATCAGGGGCTCTCCAAATGAATAAGTCCTGCCCATCGGATCGGACCGCGGCAATTTACATACATCTGAACCGATATAAAAAAAGGTATTTATGCATGAAAGGTGCGGGTTCAGGGGGAAGCAAAAGTACTAAGAGAATCCTTATGTGACACACAATTCAATTATATCATTATATGATATCTCAAAAAAGGGGTGACAGATTCCCTTGAAGGGCATAAAAATTCAAAGTTGGAAAATTGCGAAATTTTCAAAATTTTCACCAAATTTCTATTTTTTTCACAAATAAATGCAAGTTTTATGAATGAAATTTTACCAGTAACATGAAGTACAATATGTCTCAAGAAAAACAATGTCAGAATCATCAGGATCCATGGAAGCGTTCCAGAGTTTTTACCTCATAAAGGGACAGTGATCAGAATTGTAAAAATTGGCCTTGTCATTAACGTGCAAACCGCCCTTGGGGGTAAAGGGGTTCAAACCAAAAAGCCATATAAACAGACAATATTGGGACTCTATGAAGAGAAAAAAAAATAAATGTATTGTGAAAAATCTGCAACATGAAGAACTAGAAATCATAGTGTGATTATATTAGGTGAATGAAAAATAAGAAAAAAAAAAAGTACAAACGAGGTGGTGGAAGTGTTGGAGGCTCGCCTTCATATGTTGAGCTTAATATAGATGTAAGAGGTTGGAATATATGTAGCACTTTTTCCCCAACCCCTTTAATTATACATTATTTGCCATGCTGCTATGATGTGTATATTTAATGTTACTGCTATTGTGTATGTCTTATCTAAAATGTTATATTTAGGGAAAATGTATTACCCCGGGTTGGCCAATAGGTGGGGCACAATACAGATGGTTAATATAGGAGGGGCATGGTGGGATAAGGTGCAGGTTACTTCCCGATAGCAGTCAGTCGGGGTGGCGGTGCCCATTAGCTCCGTAGGGCTGGCTAGCCCTGGGCAACATCGTGCCCCATAACATTTGACAAGTTCTAGGCCCAGCATATATTCAAGAAATAGTCAGAGTGAGACAGATATATGGAGCGCCAGGCTGGCAGGTCTCAGGGCGCTGGTAATAGTAATCCGATGCTGCTCCTGTCGGGTGCATCTAGAGAAGATATAAACATGGGAAGCAGGGTAACCTGATCGCAGGGAGCGCAAAGGAAAGGGAGAAGCTTGAAAGGTTTTCTTCAAGTTCCACTACGCATTTCAAGTACTTGCCACCTGATGAAGACGGAGGTTATCCGTTGAAATGCGTAGTGGAACTTAATAAAGAAGAAAACCTTTCAAGCTTCTCCCTTTCCTTTGTGCTCCCTGTGATCGGGTTACCCTGCTTCCCAGCATATATTCATGACCTGGATCATCTAAGAAGGATTTACAGCAGCAGGGCTGGCAATGCAGTTAACGTGGATCTGCTGTTGCTAGTGAAGACTAAGCAGTATGGGCTCATCACTTATTATGTGGCAGCTAATTCTGTGGGCAGACACCCTAAAAAACAGGGCTAAATGGCTTAGGGAACACCCAAATGGAGAGAGGCTAGGCACTGAAGATGCTGTAGGACCGTTCGGCATGGTCCGTCCCAGTAGCGGGCTTAATGACAGGGAGAGGAGGAAAGGGACAGAAGAGAAGCTGTATGTTGTGAAGCCTGATGATGATGATGGAAAGAATATGAATATGCTGTGTACAAGTCTCAGTAAAGTTGCTCAGTTTAAAGTTGAACTGGACTGTGACTCTGTTATTTCCAAAGTGGATCTTGAAGTCCTCCAGAAACGTACAGCGTACTCTGATGAAGCTGAGACAGGTGCTGCAGGTATGCTGAGGGAAGGGCAGCGTGCTTATGTGATGGGAGCCCAGGGCACACTGATGCAGATGTCGGTGGCCATGACTACGGCCCTGGCCCTCCCTCACATAAGTACAGAACAAATATTGTACAGGAGGAGGGTTTTATGCAGTCAAAGTCCTGAACCATGTAGTATGAGTCGCCAGACTCCACCAACAGAGAATTAAATAGGTTTGTGCATTCTACTAAATCCATGTATTGGGTGTATTGTGTTACTGCTGGAAGGGACATCTGTTTTGCTGCAAACAGTATCTACAATAAGGCAATTTTCGACTGGTTGAATTTAAAGCAATAAAGTCTTCAGTGTTGGAGAATAAATAAGTGTAGTGTCGGAAACTGAAGTATTAGGGGTTAAAAGCAAAGGTTTGTTTCTTCTTACCCCTGCTACCCACATTTCTATTTCTATCCATTTTACTCCCAAACAGTTGTCCCTTCCAGCACTTTGACAATGCATGGATCCTCAGAATACTCCTTTGTGAATAAGTATATTTGTAATTTCTAATAGAGTAAAAATTATGCAAACAAGTGGAAAATCAATTCATTTTTCTTCCACAAGTGAGAGACGTTATAATCGCGCTCTGGGGCTGGGTGAGGGCTTATTTTTTGCGCACTGAGCTAACGTTTTTATTTATTCCATATTGGTGTAGATAGCACGCTTTGATAGCCTGTTATTGCAATGTTGCGGTGACCAAAAAAAAATGTAATTTTGGCACCTTGATTTTTTTTCCACTATTTATCTATCGGAATAATCCTTTTTACATTTTGATAGATCGGGAGTTTCTGAATGCGGCGATACCGAATATGTGTATTTTTTTTTTGTTTATTGTTTTATTTTGAATGGGGCGAATGGGACATGCGACACTGGCGCTGATGGGCGGGGATTGTGGCGTGCTTCTAGCTCGATCATGATAAATGCTGATGTCAGAGATTAACAAGTTAATAGCTGCAAATGGATCGCGATTCTGCCTGTGGCTGTAAGGAGCACATGTCAGCTGATGAAATCCTGCTCCGGCGCTGAGCCTGCATGGAGTGTGGCGATTCGACCTATGACTTACCTATACGTCACAGGTCGTGAAAGGGTTAAAATGTTCATGTTCATGTAAAAACTGGATTCCATATAGATGTAAAAAAAACAGCCATGCAGATTTCATATAGATTTCATATGGATGAAAAATGTTCTGTTTCTTTTCTGGATGAAAAATGGACAATTTTGCATACACTCGTCTGCAGTCGGCCTTATTGATCACAGCATGTAGGCATAAGTGAGGGTCCCTACATTCCTGTGTTTCAGACAATAAAGACAATCAATGCTTACACCGGAAAGGTACCATTAACATCATGGCACATTATGCACAGTTTGAAGGTTTTATTTATTTTTCAATTGATCAGTGTTATGAAATGCATAGCCAATCTGCAACACAGTCGTTTTTCTCTATTATGTATAGCAATAAGGTATTCCTTCTAAGCCATTTTAGATCCAGTTTATAGCAAAAACTGCTGCTATTTACTAAAAAATGTTGCTGTAGTTTTCCTAGTTGCGTCACTACCAGTCATGTGAACTGCTTTTTATTGCCAATTGAGCTAATAAAGTAAGAACACAGACAGAAAGTCGAATGTTAATGAAAGTGTTTGGATGCCACCTAGTGGATTCTGTTTGATCCTTCAGTTAGGTAAATGGTATTTCCAGGCTTGTGGAAACATTGAAAGAAGTCATGAAATTAAAACAACAACAATTATTATACAAAACAACAGAAATGAATCTAAAGGTATAAATGCAAAGCAGATCCAGACTGAGGAGCATGAGCACATCTTGAGAGTATCAGCATCACAGACTGCATATTTCACATTCCGATGTCTCTCTGAAAGCAAAAATAATTGAAGCTGACATATTTTGACATGCAGTGATTCATTTTGTATGTCGGATTTCAGATTACTGCTAATTTGCTCTCCTCTTACATGGTGATTTGCGCTAAATCCTCTTACATTTCTTACATGTTACAAATGTGCATTGTACGTGATTATCTGAAAATGAACAGACCTTCAGTCTTTTACTCCAGTTTAGTATAAATGGAATCTACATTGCCTAGACCTTCTTATGATATGAAGTATGTGACAACTCTATATTCACATCCATGACGCTTTTGTCTTATATTTTGTTGCATAGTACAGCAGTGCTCACCCCAGCTAGGCGTCCCAGGAAGCACGGATCGGTAAGGAACCACTTGTAGATATGAAGAAAGGAGATGATCCGGCTTCTAAGCTTGCAAAAATTAGATTAAAAATGAATAATAAATTCCATCATGAGTGTAGACACAGCTACGCGTTTCGAACATCCATTGTGCTCTTTAGCAAAAAACGCAATGGATGTTCGCAACACGTAGCTGTGTCTACACTCGTGATGGAATTTAGTATTCATTTTTAATCCATTAAATTTTTGCAAGCTTGGATGCTGGATCATCTCTTTTCTCTCTGTTGTGTGCAGTGATTGACTGATTTTAGGACAAGCCAAACCGGAAAGCTGTTAGTGGTGTGATGCCCCCACTCCTCTTTTTTGGATGCAGTTGCTTGGAGGGCATTTTACACATTACACAGAATAGATGTTGTGTGCACATGCAGCTATGTGGAAAACATTTCCAATTGTCTCCCGACTGTCCAACTGATTATAATACATCCCATTTAGAATTGAGCAAAATGATTCACAGGACCCTGTTCCCGAGGTCACATGGTGAAACCAGGACGGCCAGATAAGAGCACTGTGAATTGTCTACTACCTGCCAGAGCCTTTTCTGAGATAGTAGGCAGATTACAGTTCTATGGTACAGATGTCAAGAAGTATTGAAGTGACTGATGGATCAGGGACCTACTAATTATTTTGCTCAATTCTACTCCTATTGATTAATAATTTAGTCCATCCATTTTTTAGCATTTATTGAGCAGCATTTTTTGAGTCTATTTGACACTTTTTGTCAACAACAGCACCACAATGCCTAACGGAAAGGACAAGGCAGATAGGAACAGAGCCAGAGGCAAAATCTCTATTGTAGCTGTATTTTAAATAGTCCAGTCCATATCTAAGTCCTATGTATGGGATATTATCTTACTTTGTTATCTAGATAATTGTTATTACTCGCTAATTTGGAGTTTTGCTCAGCAGGCGGAATAGATGCAGTGTTGCATTATGAGATTTCCCGCAGATTTATGCTTTATCTGTATCTATAAGTCAGCATGCATATTCATGATCAGGCACTGGAATGATTCTAAACTCAATTTAAAAATGTAAATTTTATGTTTGCATGGAGTTAACTCCAATCACCTGTTTGGTGTCCTGAAGTGATTCTAAGGGGCACTGCAAATTAACATCGCGGACCCCTCTGGGCATAGATTATAGGGTGCTATAGATCCACCCATGAGATTGGCCATGCCTTAAATCATGTAGACTTTTATAATGTTTATCAGTGATTAAATAATAAAGCAGAAAATGGAGATACTGTAAGGCTTTCATTGTCCGAGTGTAGCTTGGAAACCCTAAACAATTGTAACAAATGTGATGTGGTGACTACTACCACTGTAGGGAAGGTGACCTGACGGACAGACTGACTGGTCAGATTTCAAAAGGGAAAACAGCTAGGAAAGTGTAGGTGACGTGCAGTACCTTGAACTGACATTAGAGGGCAGGGAGGAGTGTGAGCATAGGACTTGACATCAGCTTAGGGCTAAGAAACCGTTGGTCATGGGGGGCGGAGTTATAGGGGCCCGGGAAAGCTATAAATTTGACAGGAGGGTTCCAGAAAGTTCCAGTCCCCAGGGGGAGCTCAAGTGACGAGGAGACTGTGACAGTTGCTGCACTGTGAGGAAAACCCAACCAGGGGGACTTGTTATGATTGAGTCACCGTAGGAGGCAAAAACAGAAATGCTAGCTAAGTCCAGAAAACCAGAGAAGTTGGCAGCTATCGGATTGCAGACCCCTGAACCTATCAACACAACTAGCAGTAGCCGTGGGGGGTTCCTACGATGTCCTAGACCCCTCGATCACAGCCGGAGAATTAAATAGGCCTAAAGAAAGAAAGGGGAAATCTAAACTGCCCCAGAGCAGACCCCAAAGCAATAGGCAGCCCCCAACATATAATGACGGTGAAGCAAGATGAAAATACTAACACAGACAGAAAGATAGACTGAGCAAAGACGGGGCCCAAGCTAACTAGATAGAAAAGGACAGGAAGGCTGCTGTCTGCAATCCATGAATAACCCTATGAAAATAAGAGCCAACAGACTGACAGTGAAAAAGGCCCTGAAGACGCTAGGCTTCAAAAAAGCTATGTCAGTACTCAGGAATATTCTGAAGACAGAGCTACAGGCAAAAGGAGATTCAGCTCACCCCAGCAGGGAATGGCAGAATACAGAAAAGCAAGGAAAACAAAAAAACAAAACAAAAATGCCAACAGGCAAAACAGAAAACTTAGCTTTAGAGGAGCAGGAATCAGACTGGTGTCCTAGAAGTCCACAGAGAAATCACCCGCAGGGCAGAAGGGCGTCGGCAGCCTTATATCCAGTCCGTGACTCCACTCAGCCAGTCGTCCTCATTAGGCTCAGGTGCCTGATAATCAGGCTCATTACCTTCCTTTACCAGAATAGGGAGTTCACCAGACCTCAGTGACGAAGGGGAAAATGAACTCACAACAGTACCTCCCCCTTGAGGAGGGGTCACCGAACCCTCAACCACGCCACCAGGGTGATCAGGGTGAGTCTGATGAAATGCACGCACAAATCTTTTGGCATGAATATCAGAGGCAGAGACCCAGGAATTATCCTCCTGACCATAACCCTTCCACTTAACCAAATACTGGAGTCTCCGTCTAGCCAGACGGGAATCCAGTATTTTCTCTACCTCATATTCCATGTTACCTTCAACAAATACAGGGTCTGGAGGTGCCACCCCAGGAACAACTGGTTCAACAAACCTCTTCAACAAGGACTTATGGAGCACATTATGGATTTTAAATGTGACAGGAAGAGCCAAACGAAAAGAGACCGGATTAATAATCTCCAAAATCTTGTAAGGTCCAATAAATCTAAGCTTAAACTTAGGAGAAGCCACCTTCATAGCAATATTTTTTGATGATAACCACACCATATCACCAATCTTAAACTGGGGACCAATGGTCCTATGTCGATATGAAAACCGCTGGGCCTTTTCCTGGGAGAGAGACAACTTAACCACCACTTGATCCCAGATCTGGTGCATTCTCTCCACCACAGTGTCAACACCTGGGCAGGCAGAAGGCTCCACCTGCCCTGAAGAAAATCGAGGATGAAACCCAAAGTTACAAAAAAAAGGTGACATCAAAGTGGCAGAACTAGCTCTATTATTTAAAGCAAATTCGGCCAAGGGCAAAAATGAAACCCAATCATCCTGATCAGCGGAAATAAAACATCTCAAATACGACTCCAAGGTCTGGTTTGTTCTCTCTGTCTGCCCATTGGTCTGAGGGTGAAAAGCAGAGGAGAAGGACAACTGAATTCCCAGCTTGGAACAGAAAGTCCTCCAAAATCTAGACACAAACTGAACTCCTCTGTCAGATACAATGTTCTCAGGAATCCCGTGTAAGCGAACCACCTGTCGCAAAAACAGGCGCACCAACTCAGAGGAAGATGGCAACTTAGGGAGTGGTACAAGATGAACCATCTTAGAGAACCTATCACAAATCACCCAAATAACAGTCATTCTTTGAGAGACCGGCATATCAGAGATGAAATCCATTGAAATATGGGTCCATGGCCTCCTGGGGACCAGCAAAGGCATCAACAACCCACTAGAGCGAGAACAAGATTTAGACCGGGAGCAAGTCCCACAGGACTGCACAAAACTCCTGACATCATGAGACAAGGTGGGCCACCAAAAAGAGCGACTCACCAGATCTCTAGTACCAAAAATACCTTGATGACCAGCCAATGCAGAGCAATGAACTTCAGACATCACTCTCTTCTTCCACTGGTCAGGAACATACAACTTTCCACTGGGACAACGCTCAGGTTTGTCCTCCTGGAACTCTTGCAGAGCAAGTCTCAAATCGGGCGAGATGGCAGAAAGAACTACCCCTTCGCCTAAGATGGTAGCAGGCTTGGTCACCACAGGAGAATCAGCAAAGAAACTCCTAGAGAGGGCGTCTGCCTTGACATTCTTAGTTCCAGGAAGAAAAGAGACCACAAAATCAAAACGTGTAAAAAACAATGCCCACCTAGCCTGTCTAGGGTTCAAGCGTTTAGCCGACTCTAGGTAAATCAAATTCTTGTGGTCAGTGAGGACCACAACCAATGTCTCCACTGCTCAAATGCCCATTTCATGGCCAACAGTTCCCGATTCCCCACATCATAGTTACGTTCAGATGGAGAGAACTTTCGGGAAAAGAAAGCACAGGGATTCATTTTAGATGATACAGGATCCTTTTGGGACAAAACAGCTCCTGCACCAATCTCAGAAGCATCCACCTCTACCTGGAACGGGAGTGAGACCTCAGGTTGCCGCAAAACCGGGGCGGAGGTAAATCTTCGCTTCAGCTCCTGAAAGGAAGCAACAGCCTCAGGAGACCAATTCAACACATCAGCACCCTTCTTAGTCAGATCAGTCAACGGCTTGGCAATACTAGAAAATTTTGCTTTAAATTTCCGATAAAAATTAGCAAAACCCAAAAACTTCTGGAGGGCCTTCAAAGAAGTGGGCTGAACCCAATCATAAATGGCCTGTACCTTGGCCGGGTCCATTTCAATAGTTGACGGAGACAAAATAAATCCCAAAAATGAAATCCTCTGTACTCCAAAAAGGCATTTCGATCCTTTGACATACAGGGAATTCTCCCTCAAGATCCAGAACACAGTCCGAATATGTTCCACATGAGAATCCCAATCCTTGGAGAAGATCAAAATATCATCCAGATAGATAATCAAAAATTTATCGACAAAGTCTCGGAAAATATCGTTCATGAAGCACTGGAAGACAGAAGGGGCATTAGTGAGCCCAAAAGGCATCACCAGATACTCAAAATGTCCATCCGGAGTATTAAACGCCGTCTTCCATTCATCCTCCTGCTTAATGCGGATAAGATTATACGCCCCCCTGAGGTCAAGCTTGGTAAACCAGCAAGCACCTCTAACTCTAGAGAATAGATCCGAAATCAGGGGTAACGGATACTGATATTTAATAGTAATTTTATTGAGGGCACGATAATCAATACAAGGCCTTAAAGAACCATCCTTTTTGGCCACAAAAAAAAAAACGGCACCTAAGGGTGAAGAGGATGGTCTAATATGACCTTTCTCCAACGCCTCCTTAATGTACGACCGCATAGCCTCGTGCTCGGGTACAGATAAATTGAAGAGCCGACCCTTGGGAAATTTACACCCCGGGCTTAGTTCAATTGCACAGTCATAACTCCTATGAGGAGGCAAGGACGCAGACTCATTCTCACTAAATACATCATAAAAGTCCGCCAAATAGTCAGGAACATCATGCGACTGAGGAGAGGAAGAAAAAACCGGAGCCTCACTAAAGGCACACCGACAACCCCAACTCACCACAGACACAGATTTCCAATCCAAAACTGGATTATGAATTTGCAACCAGGGAAACCCCAGAACAACGGCATCATGCAGACCATGCAATACCAAAAATCTGCAATTTTCTTGATGGTCTGGGGCGACCCGCATGACCACCTGGGTCCAAAACTGAGGTTTATTTTTAGCCAAAGGAGTAGCATCAATCCCCCTCAAAGGGATAGGTGTCCGCAGAGGTGTCATAGGAAATCCACAACGTTTAGCAAAATCCAAGTCCATCAGGTTCAGAGCTGCTCCTGAATCCACAAAAGCCTTGGCGGAAAATGTGGACAGGGTGCAGATCAGAGTAATTGCCAGAAGAAACTTAGGTTGAACACCACCAACAGAAAACATGTGTGCAAAGCGTTTCTCTCGTTTAGGACAAACAGAAATAATATGCGAGGCATCTCCACAGAAAAAACACAGCTTATTACGCCTTCTGAACTCCTGACGTTGCGCCTTAGACAAAACTCTATCACATTGCATAGGTTCAGACGTCTGTTCAACCGGTGGCAACACCTCTCGTGCAATCCTGCGTTCACGTAAACGCCGATCAACCTGAATGGCTAATGACATAGAATCGTCCAGACCAGAGGGAACAGGAAATCCCACCATAGTATCTTTTACGGCTTCTGACAAACCCTTCCGAAAGAGAGCAGCCAAGGCATTATCATTCCAGGTAGTAAGGACCGCCCACTTTCGGAACTTTTGACAGTACAACTCTGCAGAATCTCGACCCTGGTTCAATGCCAACAGGGTCTTTTCAGCCTGATCAATAGCATTAGGTTCGTCATACAACAACCCCAAAGCTTGAAAGAATGCGTTCACATTAGTCAGAATAGGATCATCTGGTTTCAAAGAAAACGCCCAATCCTGGGGATCGCCACGCAGCAAAGAGATGACAATTTTAACCTGCTGCGCGGAGCTCCCTGACGAGTTAGGCTTCAAGGCAAAAAATAATTTACAATTATTTTTGAAACTCAAAAATTAGATCGATCCCCAAAAAATACATCAGGTGTAGGGATCTTTGGTTCAACAGCATGCGAACGAGCAAGGTAGGCGGAAATTCCCCGCACTTCCGCAGCGAGCTGCTCCACACGATCAGACAATTGCTTTATCTCCATTGAGAGAGAAAAAAAAAATTCCCCCTACGGCCTCAGAGATATAGAGGAAAGAAAATACACACACCAGAATAGGGAGTTCACCAGACCTCAGTGACGAAGGGGAAAATGAACTCACAACAGGGACTGAGGAGAAAGGAAGTCAGGGGGGTGGTCCTGACACGAAGCTCCACAGTATAGACGAGGCTCCGGGTGTGGGACACCGTATTGGACCGACGCTTGACCAGTAACATTACTGTTGGTGCACAAAATTCCCAAAACATATTATGGACAGCTAGATCTCAACACCAATCCAAAAGGAGAAGAAAGCACCAGCTCAGAGACAATCAATGTCATAGGAGAAAAAAGGGAGCCAATAGTGTCTTAAGATAAAAGTCAGAATTTATTTATTAATAGTTAATAATCATAGTTTATATTTAAATAACCATACACAAGTACCAGTGAAAATGCAGAAAAAGGAGCCTATCCCCAAGTGCCCCATTGCCTCTCAAATAGATTAGGGACATAACACATGGTTGTTAGGAATAAAGTAAGCCAGAACATTAGGTGTTAAATCAGAGAAAGTAGCAGCAGAAATAGTGCTAGGCGCACCAAGCGTTTGGTCATATCAGATAAGTCACAGGCTCAATGTGCAATGGAGCAGGTTATCAGGCTTACCGAGAGGAGGCAGCGGGCACCGGATGGAGGGTGTGGGGCTCCCCGACGCGCGTTTCGCGGCCACGCAGAGCCGCTTTCTCAAGGGGAAGTGAAGCAAAGATCCAAACAGGACCTTCATATAACCCGGTGAACTGAGTCACATGATCGTATGTGACCAATGACGGTGATCCCAACGGCGCATGCACAGTGCGCCGAAGAAGCCCTGTGTGCATCAGAGGCTTCACGTACATGGAATCCGCCACGGAGGGTTAACCCCATGTGCGGCACACATGATGTGTAGATGCCCCGATGCAGACCGGGCCCCAACAGAAGCAGTGCCAAGCGCACTGTCATCGCCATATGAGGAAGGGCCATATAATAAGTATATAGAGAAGGAACGGAAAGGGGAAAAGAGGAAAGAAAGATGTAAAAGAACTGATATTAGATAAGAGGTAAAGCGCATGTGTAACAACAGTACATTATAAAGAACCCCCATATATATGTAGGTAACTACAGTACAAAAACAATTGTGTCTTATGGGAACATTAATAATGGAAAAAGCTGATACACATGAATCAATGTTTCCGCAGAAGATAATAAATCAGCTGTATGTATCCTCCATGATGGAAAATCCACAGTTCCTTCCATTGAAACAGTTAATTTCAGAAAAGTCCCACCGGAGCTAGATGAATGGAAATGTTGGAGCATCAACTGAATCACTAGTAGAATAAAAACAAAAATAACAAAAATCAAAACATGTGAAAAAATATTAAAATAAAAACACACACATCCTCCAATCTGGAATAGAGTGTTGTGGTTGGGAATGGCAGGAGAAAAGGACGCCGCAAGGACTGCTGACGAGTTTTAGAGAAATGGGGCAAAGCTTAAGGACTCGTTCAGACCATTAGGTGTAACTGTGTCGAAAAGCACAATCCACCTGGATTCGATTTGGGCAAGGAGTTTTTTATTATCACCACCTCTAATCCCGAGATGGAGGCCTCGATCCCCCTGACACCAAGTAAATTAGCATCACAATTCTGGTGGGCCTTAAAGTGTCGAGGGATCGCCTTTAGTTCTCTAATGTCAGTCACCGTTCTGGCTTCGCCAATGTCCCGCACATGCTCCCGAACCCTGACTCGGAGCTCCCTAGTAGTGAGACCCACGTAGATCTTGGGGCATGGACAGGTGGCATAATATATAACATTAGTAGTACCACAAGAAATACGCTGTCTGATGGAAAAAATTCTGGAGCCATCCGAGGAGGAGAACGTGGAGCAGCGCAGGACATTGTCGCAGGCCAGACAGTGACCACATGAGAAGGAGCCAACCTGTGGGGTATAAGTGCTCAAAAAAGTACTGGGAGCCGAAATGTAATGACTTCTTACTAGGAGATCCCCAAGATTTTTAGATCTCCTCGATGTCATACTGGGAAAACTTCCTAGGGCAGACCCCAAGATTTGATCAGATTCCAAAATGGGCCAGTGTTTTTTGAGGATGGCACGCATATTCTCCCACTCGTGGTTAAAGGTGGAAATAAATCTTATGGGGCCTTCAAAGTCTGTCCCAGTACATCTTTTTTTAGAATTCAACAAGTGATTGCGAGATGTTTTTCTTGCCCGGTCATACCTAGTTTTCACACACCTGTGGCTATAGCCGCGTGCGTGAAATCGGTCCTTAAGGTCCGAAGCCTGCGCCTTGAATCTGTTGTCTGTGGAACAGATTCATCTCATCCTAAGGAACTGTCCGACCGGGACAGCCCTAATGGTGGCCGGATCATGTGCTGAGGACGCATGTAACAATGAATTAACTGACGTTGGTTTCCTGAAGACATCCGTCTGGATGCGTCGAACTAGGTCGACCTCCAGACGGACGTCCAGGAAATCAACCGTAAAATTATTAGCGGTATATGTAAGTTGTATTTTAAAATTGTTTTCATTAAGCGTCCTCATGAAATCCTCGAGCTGGTGTGCCCCCCCATCCCACAACAACAGTATGTCATCAATATAAAGATATCAGCACAGCACATGGGAGGCGGCCTGTGGGCCCCCATGGCCAAAAATGCATCTCTCCCAGGCTCCTAGGAAGAGATTAGTGTATGAGGGCACACAGGCCGCGCCCATGGCTGTGTCTTGCCTCTGTAAATAGAAGGCATCCTTGAAGACAAAGAAGTTATGGGTGAGGATGTAACCCACCAGCTCGATTCTCAGCTCACACAAAGGGCCGTCCAGGTCGGAGGCCCCCAGGAAGAGACCAACCGCATCCAGGCCCTGGGAATGATCAATGCAAGTATACAAACTCTCGACATCAGATGTAACCAAAAGAACATGGGGATCCACAAGGACGCCATCGACCCGGGACAGGACGTCCGTCGTGTCACGGATGTAGGAAGGTAGAGTCTCCACCAAGGGTTTAAGATAATAGTCAATAAATTGACACGTGAGATCACAAATAACTCCAATATCTGACATGATAGGGCGCCCTGGTGGGTCATGGGCGTCCTTGTGGATTTTCGGTAATAAATAAAATGTTGGGACTCTGGGGGACCTGACCATAAGGCCATCAAAGACCTTTTTAGCCTTTTTAGTAATTATGTTATTATCCACAGCCCTCATCAGGATCACCTGTAACTTGCGCAAAAAGGAAGACATGGGGTTGAAAGACAGCTTGGAGTAGGTACTAGAGTCTCTTAACTATCGGAAGGCCTCCATCTCATATTTTGAACTAGACCAAATCACTATGTTCCCCCTCTTATCTGCTGGTTTAATGACAACATGTTTATGAGTTAAATTATCAAATTTGCGCCTAGTGGAAAGCTTCTTAAAATCATCACTAACTAATTTTGTTAAAATCTCCACATTGGAGCTCAGAGACAAGGGGGGAAACCTAGTAGACTTTGGAAGGACATGAGAAGGAAATTTACTTGCCTGCGGTGCGTTCTGTTCCTCCAGGAGGTCCTCCAAGTCATGAAGTGCCTGTCTCTCAACCTCCGTCATAAACTCAAATATCTGTTTTCTACTAAGGAGTTTCTTTAATACCAGTTTGCGAGAAAAAAGATGTAAATCCTTCAGGGCTGTGAAATAATTAAAATGATTAGTAGGTACAAAGGTCATGCCCGTGACCAGAACCTCCAACTGAAAGGAAGTGAGCGTATGGGAGGAAAGATTGACTACCTGGAGTCCCCCTTGGGAATTGGACTGGGATGTAATAGTACCAAGGTTCTTAGTTTTGGTAAACTGTCTTGTCACAATCCTTTTGCCAGAGGACTCCATAGCCAAGGCGCCCCCAGTTTGTGATTTCATAGGTACAATATCTTCCTCATAAATAGATCTGTTAGATCGTGTGGAGGTGGACCTTGAACGTGAACGTAATTCGTTCCTAAATCGGGAACGGGAGCGACCAGATGGATTCCGCCATCTATACACTCTACCCATCTGTTTGTCCTGTATATCCCTTTTGAATTTTTTGGTTTTGGTGGTCTGTACGTCCGTGACCCACTTCTGCATCTCTACATCAATCTCATCATTAAGTTTCTTTAGGGAATCGCTGGTCATGTCCCTTCTTAGGATTGTTTGTAAGTTATCGATTTCAGTTTCAATAGATGTCAAAGATTTGTAATTAATTTGTTTAAGAAGGGCCATGAACCCCCTGGAACAGGTATTTGCCAAACCTTCCCAATTATTTTTAAATTCCTCATCTAATACTGGGAAGGAGGGGAAAACCTGTATCCGAAGGCCTCTGAGAATGAGGTCCTTCTGCAAATATTTATCCAGGAATTCATGATTCCACCATTTACGTAGCAACTCCTTGAAGCGTACAATGTCCTCCTGCAGATCTTTATTGGACCCACCAACACCCTCATCTGCATTTTCCTGGATAACATTATTGATTTGTGTGCGCCAAGTGCCATCACGGGTGCGAAAGTCCATTTTTGGAAAGGTAAAAACTGTGAGAAACATAGAAAAACTTATTAAAGCACAATTTTCCCAAAACATGTTTTGGACAGCTAGATCTCAACACCAATCCAAAAGGAGAAGAAAGCACCAGTTCAGAGACAATCAATGTCATAGGAGAAAAAAGGGAGCCAATAGTGTCTTAAGATAAAAGTCAGAATTTATTTATTAATAGTTAATAATCATAGTTTATATTTAAATAACCATACACGAGTACCAGTGAAAATGCAGAAAAAGGAGGCTATCCCCAAGTGCCCCATTTCCTCTCAAATAGATTAGGGACATAACACATGGTTGTTAGGAATAAAGTAAGCCAGAACATTAGGTGTTAAATCAGAGAAAGTAGCAGCAGAAATAGTGCTAGGCGCACCAAGCGTTTGGTCATATCAGATAAGTCACAGGCTCAATGTTCAATGGAGCAGGTTATCAGGCTTACCGAGAGGAGGCAGCGGGCACCGGATGGAGGGTGTGGGGTTCCCCGACGTGCGTTTTGTGGCCACGCAGAGCCGCTTTCTCAAGGGGAAGTGAAGCAAAGATCCCAACAGGACCTTCAAATAACCCGGTGAACTGAGTTACTTGATCGTATATGACCAATGACGGTGATCCCAACGGCGCATGCGCAGTGCGCCGAAGAAGCCCCGTGTGAATCAGAGGCGTCACGTACACGGCAGCTGCCACGGAGGGTTAACCCCGTGTGCGGCGCACATGACGTGGAGATGCCCCGATGCAGACCGGGTCACAACGGAAGCAGTGCCATGCACAATGTCATCGCCATATCCCACCTGTCCATGCCCCAAGATCTACGTGGGTCTCACTACTAGGGAGCTCCGAGTCAGGGTTCGGGAGCATGTGCGGGACATTGGCGCAGCCAGAACGGTGACTAACATTAGAGAAATAAAGGCGATCCCTCGACACTTTAAGGCCCACCACAATTGTGATGCTAAGTTACTTGGTGTCAGGGGGATCGAGGCCTCCATCTCGGGATTAGAGGTGGTGATAATAAAAAACTGCAAAAAAGCTGCACCAATGTCCCAATGCCAACCTTAAGATTTCATGTACGCAGTCAAGGCACCCATTGCTAGAGGTATCAAAACAACACAAAAACATCTTTGAACCTCCACCATATTTGACTGTAGGTACTGTGTTCTTTTCTCATTCCATTTTTAGTAATAGTAGAATGAGAAAAGAACACAGCCCCCTCCAAATATGGTGGAGGTTCAAAGATGTTTTTGGGTTGTTTTGATACATCTAGCAATGGGTGCCTTGACTGCGTACATGAAATCTTAAGGTTACCAAAGCTCTATCTTGGTCTCATCTGTCCAAAAGATGCTTTCCCAGAAGGATTTTGGTTTACTCACAAACATTTTGGCAAACTGCTGTTTAGCTTTTTAATTTCTCTGTGCAGTCCTCTGGGGTCTCATGCTATAGCGTTTAATTTTATTCAAATGTTGATGAATAACTCACACTGACATAGAAGCACCCTGAGCCTGCAGGACAGCTTGAATTTCTTTGGAACTTGACTGGGGCTGCTTATCCACTATCTGGACTATCCTCTATTCTAAACTTTCATCAGTTTTTCTCTGCCTCTACGCTGACAATGATTTAGGGCTTTGTTCAGACACATCGGTCTAGAATACTGGATCAGGTTTTGGACTTACATAGACCAAGGGATAATGTACATGCATTGGCCGCACTGGGACCAGAGGGCTTTGGGAACAGGACTGGCAGCACCGGGACAAGGGGACTTTGGGTACAGGACTAGCCACAGGTCCAGGACCAGGGGACAATGTTCATGCACTGGCCGCTCACTGAGGTTCAGGCACTAGCCACTCTGGGACCATGGGATTTCAGATACAGAACTAGCCATACCAGGACCAGGGATACAGGTTCAGAACTGGCGGGCACGGCTGGCATGACTGGTATACTGGCAAGCACGGCTGGCAGGCATGGCTGGCACTCGCGCAGGCAGGCGGGCATGGCTGGCACTCTGGCAGACAGGTGGGCACGGCTAGCACTCTGGCAGGCAGGCGGGCACAGCTTACACTCTGGTAGGCAAGCGGGAACGGTTGTCACTCTGGCAGGCAAGCAGGCATGGCTGTCACTCTGGCAGGCAGGTGGGCATGCCTGGCACTCTGGCAAGGAGGCACTCTGGCAGGCAGGTACAGGTAGAAACCAGTTCAGAGTGGAGATGCAGAACGGGAGCGGAGCATAACCTCAAGGTGCGGAACGGGAGTGGAGCAGAACCGCTGGTTGCAGAGTGGGGATCAGAGCTGAGCCGCAGGGTGCAGAGCGGAGAGCAGAGCAGAACCGCAGGGTGTGGAGCGAGGAGCAAAGCAGAGCTGCAGGGTGCGGAGCAATGAGCAGAGCAGAACCGCAGGATGCAGAGGGAAGAGCAGAGCCGCAGGGGTGCGAAGCGAAAAGCCAAGCAAAGAGCCGCATGGTGCGGAACGAAGAGCAAAGCAGAGCAGCAGGGTGCGGAGCAAAGGGTAGAGTAGAGCAGGAATAGACACAAAGCTACACACAGCTGAGTGGGGAAAGGAACAGACACGGACACTAACAGGTACAAGAAACGGACTTAATACAGACAAGAACGGATGCGGGAACAAGTACAGGATAAAGTATTCAGACCAGGGCATGCAGACCCCAGGGAGGTGGAACACAAGACACAAAGAGCACAGAAACGGGTCTGGGAATGCAGCCCCCAGGACAGGACCTGGCAACTCAGCAGCAAAGTAAAGACTGACAGAGTTTGTTGCTTAGGCATCTCCCTATGGGTGGAGATGCCTAAAGTACCCGATACCTCTTGGCAATTGGCTGGGACCAAATTAGAGGTGTGCACTCTGTCTCTATAATGTCAGGATCACACTAACGTGTGTGATGCGAGAAACTCGCACGAGTCTCTCGCATCAACACCCACGGCTGCCGCCAGCTCTCAGGTACGGAGCTGCGGCTGCATAGAAATACATGCAGCCACAGCTCCGGTCCTGAGTGCCAGCGGCAGCGTCAGATGTTGATTTGAGAGAGTCATGTGAGTTTCTTGCATCACACATGGTAGTGTGATTGTCATGATCCATGCTGGATCAGGACTGATAAAAAGCACAGGTAACCTTTTTTTCTTAGTCTGTGCTTAAGCTTGGTTTTTGCCCCCGGTGGCCATTAGGATTATTGCACTGTGGTGTCTTTTGTTCTAAATTTGCTCCCGGTGGTGGTGAGCGTCATTGCACTCTGTTTTCTTTAGCTAAGTGCACATGATTGTAATGCAGGTGTGGTTGCTCTGCCTCTGCTATAAAAGAGTCACAGGTGTTGCAATCAGTGTTGGTGATAGTGTTCATTTCAACCATCCTTGGTGGAGGAAGGAGCTGGAGAGCGTTCCTTGCAGCACTGCCTTAGCCCTGGTGTGGAAGGAGTCAGAGGGGATTTCCTTGTCGCTCTGACAGAGCTTGGTGGCAGCTATTCAGGAGGAGAGCTGCATTCTGGTGGTGGACTCTGTTGCCAGGAGCAAGTGCAACAGAGTAAAGCTAAGTGGTGTTTCCCTGTTTGTGTTTTTCCTTAGTGTGTATTAGTACAGCGGTGGGGCCAGTGCCTGTGCCACCCAGCTCCCTAGTAAGGGACAGGTGTAGGGTGTGCTAGGGCGACAGGATCCTGATCGGCGCCCGGTGCGGAACCGGTATAGGGAACGTTAGGAGTGTGAGGGACACTGACTCAGGGGAGTGCAGGAGGTCTCCACATCCCCTTTCCCTATCGCAGGGCCCACCATTGTAACTGTTTCCCCTTTCCCCATGTCTTGTCGTTGTAGTACCGGCCGGCTGGCCGTGTCACACAGGACAATATCACGTGCCGCGTCTTGTAGTTTTAGTTACCGGCCTGCAGGTTGTGTCACACATGACGGGTCATCATGACAGCGATCCTGGCCTAAGACTCAGGAAGTGCCGCTGCATACAGCCAGGAAGTATGCAGCAAGTAAGTACATGAGGCCCACAGCATGGAGCAGGCAGAGGGCAGGACTCACAGCATGGCCCGGAGACGTAAGTAACATGGGAGATGGGAAGCCATGCAGTGATACTGGCAGGGATGTTACACTGGCCATACCAGGACCAGGGATACAGGTTCAGAATATTGGCTGCACCATGACCAGAGGAGATAACAACTCACTAGCAGTACACCTTACTAATGATTTAATAAGTTTCTTGGTGACTGCCTAGGGGAGAGGGAGTCTTATATACAAGATGCCTCCCAGTTATTGGCTGAGAGCCATCTTGCAGGTGTACTACATTATTCTAAATGCCTTTCTGCAACAAGCTGAGGGCATTTAGAATATGCACAGGCTGCCCCTTAACAGCAGGGGACCATGCACACATGAGTACTAAGCGCACCTCCAGTAATGTGGCAAGCATACTAGGAAGCAGTAGGGACACGCCAGGAGACCATGCCGTGGGACAGGGACGGTGAATAAGCTGGAGTCCCTGCATGGAAGGGAAAGGGGACACTGTGCAGACAAATCAGCAGCAGCTCTACAATTGTAACCTTGACATTGTTGATATTGTTCAACAGTTTTGATTACACTGGTCAACAGCATTTTTGGTGCCAAAGATATTTCATCGAATTTGGGGTATTTTTGGGGTGCAGATTCTGAATATGTCATCAGTTTTGCCAGATTGGCTCAAGTTTTTGAGATTTTTGGTATCTTATTTATAGCACTTGTTGGTAAATGCGACGCATCATCTCATTAATTTCTTTGGATTAGTACTTGAACTGAGCAGTTCTCAATATAGTTTTGTGTTAATTAGTGTTCTAAAAGTTTGTTCATAGCTTGATTTTTGCACTAACTTTATGTTGTTGTCTGTTTTCCAGTGAAAAGCATGAACTCATCAAGAAGAAGTTGTCTTAACGATCCAGACTCATTCTGTTACATTTGTGGTGAATACACACTGCCAAAACATAGAAGAAACATAACAGACTTCGTAAAAAAAGTGTATTTTGCCTATTTTGGGGTTATGCTTGGGGACCAAGACAAGTTTTGGGCACCACACATAGTGTGCAAAGCATGTATCGAATTATTACGAAAATGGAGCAAAGGACAAAGAAAAAGCTTCAAATTTGGTGTTCCAATGGTGTGGAGAGAGCCAAAAAATCATCATGATGACTGTTATTTATGGTAAACACAGGTACAGGCACATCTTCACAATGAGGGACAGGCCTTCTTGCAGATTCCATGTTACTCCCATTTTCGTTTCTTATGCTTATTGAATCCTTGCACTTGCACTGCACAGAAATAACAGTCATCATGATGATTTTTTGGCTCTCTCCACACCATTGGAACACCAAATTTGAAGCTTTTTCTTTGTCCTTTGCTCCATTTTCGTAATAATTCGATACATGCTTTGCACACTATGTGTGGTGCCCAAAACTTGTCTTGGTCCCCAAGCATAACCCCAAAATAGGCAAAATACACTTTTTTTACGAAGTCTGTTATGTTTCTTCTATGTTTTGGCAGTGTATATTCACCACAAATGTAACAGAATGAGTCTGGATCGTTAAGACAACTTCTTCATGATGAGTTCATGCTTTTCACTGGAAAACAGACAACAACATAAAGTTAGTGCAAAAATCAAGCTATGAACAAACTTTTAGAACACTAATTAACACAAAACTATATTGAGAACTGCTCAGTTCAAGTACTAATCCAAAGAAATTAATGAGATGATGCGTCGCATTTACCAACAAGTGCTATAAATAAGATACCAAAAATCTCAAAAACTTGAGCCAATCTGGCAAAACTGATGACATATTCAGAATCAGCACCCCAAAAATACCCCAAATTCATTAAAATATTTTGGACACCAGAAAAAAATTTTTTTTTCGTTGACCTGTGTTATCAAGTCCTGAGACAGTTCTCTTTTCCTCTTTCTGCTCTCCATGCTTAGTGTGGCACACAAAGACACACAATGCAAAGATTGAGTCAACATCTCCCCTTTTCATCTGCTTTTAGGCGTGATTTTCATATTGCCCACATGTGTTACTGTTATGGGCTGGCGGAATGCACCAAATAATAGAGATGAAATAAGATATGAGGTGCATTCTCAGCCCGGGGCCCACTGTGCAGAGGTGACAAACTGCAGCTAAGCAATGAGGAGAGAGGTGTGCAGGAGGAAGCCGGACACCGGTGGGTAACCACTGACCCGGTGCTTGCAGGGACAAACTCCGTTACCTCACGGAGTTCGCACCAGCCAGCGAATAAATGAGACCTGTTAAGATCACAGGTCACAGCAATGTAAACCACCGCTCTGAGCGGGTGCAATGTCTGCCCTGGCCCTGGCCACTAACCAGGCTGACGACTGAGCTAGAAAGCGCACAAACGGCGCACAGCGCTACTCTGGCGGACACTGCGGTAGCAGTGGTTCAAGAGGCCTGTACTGGCCGATGCCCCAGGGCGCTAGAGAGCGATGAATAGTTGCACTGCAGTGCTAAGCAGTGTCAGAGCAATGATGCTGACTCGGATTCCTAAAGCCTAACTCATGCGTAATATCCAAGGAGGGGGAATCTTACTGAGTCAATCACCAGTCTCATACATCCATCATCACACATACACTAAACACTATAGCCTCAGAGTCTATCATAGCGCATGGCGGGGCGGCCATGCGAACCTTTTATGGCGACGACCTTCCGGGACCCTCCTGAAGATCCAATGTGAGCAGGAGAAGGACCTGAGCATGTGACTCCTGATCCCCAATGGGAGATCGTCCCACGAGTATGCTCAGTGGACCGAAGGAAGGACTTAGACTCTGGAGTCTTTTGCTGCTGGCCAGGCTGCATTGCCATAACTGGACCAGAGGTGGCAGCAGCAACCGAACCCAAAATGCTGGTGTGAGCAGGACGCCGGGATCGAGGAGTCTGCTGAGCAGGGTCCACTGTGGCTGAAGGGGAATGGGAGACTGTCGATGGCAAGGCTCGGGATTCCCGCTGTGCAGTGCCCGGAACCCAACGCCTAACATTACCCCCCCTCCCCTCTGAGCCTTGCTGCGCTCAAATGACGCAAAAAGAAGCGGGGCATGGATATTCTCCACTGACTCCCAGGTCTGAGCCTCTGGGCCATGACCCTTCCAGTCCACCAAATAAAACTTTTTGCCATGCACTACCCTGCATCCCACGATGGCGTTGACCTCAAACTCGTCCGAAGGCAGGTCAGATGCCCTGGCAGATGACTCGGAAAACCGGGACTAGTGAGCAGGCTTAAGGAGGGACACGTGAAAAGTGTCATAGATGGCCAAGTGAGGGGGAAGGGCCAGGCGATAGACCACAGGATTGACCTGCTCCAGGACCTTGAAGGGACCAATGTAGCGCAGCGCAAACGTGGTGGACTCGGCCCGCAGCCTGATATTATGGGCAGAGAGCCACACCAAGTCACCAGGGGCAAAAGTCGGAGCGGGACGCTGGTGCTGTCGGCAGATGCCCTCATTCTCTCCTTAAAGGCCTGAATGGCATCCTGAGTGCGATCCCAAATGTCGCGAGCCTCCACTGCCCAGTCTGCCACCCTCGAATCAGTGGATGACACTGGCATCGGGACAGGGATGTGCGGATGCTGGCCGTAGTTAAGGAGGAACGGGGTCTGACCAGTGGAACCAGTTACTGCGTTATTCAGGGCAAATTCTGCCCATGGTAGTAAAGATGCCCAGTAGTGTTGAGCATTCCGATACCGCAAGTATCGGGTATCGGCCGATACTTGCTGTATCGGAATTCCGATACCGACTTCCGATATTTTTTCAATATCGGAAGTCGGCATCGGAATCGGAAGTTCAAAGTTGATTGACAGCCGAAATGACGTCATCATGATGCGCGGTGTGTGCGCATCATGATGCGCCGTCATTTCGGGCCTTCCGGGGGTCTCTGCCGGCCTGCCGGGGGGCTGTGTGGACTGCCCGGGGTCTGTACCGGCCTGCCGGGGGGCTGTGCCGGCCTGCCGGTGGTCTGTGCACCCTGTGGGGGTCTGTACCGGCCTGCCGGGGGGCTGTGCCGGCCTGCCGGTGGTCTGTGCACCCTGTGGGGGTCTGTACCGGCCTGCTGGGGGGCTGTGCCGGCCTGCCGGGGGGCTGTGCTGATGTCCGGGGGTCTGTGCAAGCATCGTCCGATGGGACTATAAGTCCCATCTGGCGATGCCTGCTACCATGACAGTGATTGACACATTAGCCAATGATGGGACAGTAGTAGTCCCATCATCCGGCTAATGTGTTAAATGTTAAAAAAAAAAAAAAAAAAAAATACTACATACATACTACATACATACTACATGCATGCTACATACATACTACATGCTACATACATACTACATATATACTACATGCATGCTACATACATACTACATACATACCACATATATACTACATACATACTACATGCATGCTACATACATACTACATACATACTACATACATACCACATATATACTACATACATACTACATGCATGCTACATACATACTACATACATACTACATGCATGCTACATACATAACACATATATACTACATGCATGCTACATACATACTACATGCTGCATACATACTACATATATACTACATACATACTACATACATACTACATGCATGCTACATACATACTACATGCTACATACATACTACATATATACTACATGCATGCTACATACATACTACATGCTACATACATACTACATATATACTACATACATACTACATACATACTACATGCATGCTACATACATACTACATGCTACATACATACCACATACATACTACATACATACTACATGCTACATACATACTACATATATACTACATGCATGCTACATACATACTGCATGCTACATGCATGCTACATACATACTACATACATACTACATGCTACATACATACCACATATATACTACATACATACTACATACAATACATTCATACAATACATACATAGACATACAGTACATATAACATAGAGTAACATACTTACCAATACTTGTCACATTGTTCCCCGAAGCCATTGTCTTTTACGGAATAAATATTAACATAACAAACCACAAAAATACTCACCCACGATCCGAAGCAGTCCACGAGTGTGTCCCACGACGATCTTGGGTAGAGAACTGCAGCATCAGCTGATGCTGCCGTTCTCTACGGGCTGCAGGAATCCAATGACGGAAGGTAGGTATCCTTCCGCACTGTATTCCTCCGCCACTTAAAAAAAAAAAAGTCCCTAGTCTCACTTTATGCCATTGCTGCGTGGGAAATTCCCACACAGCAATGGCATAAAGTGAGACTAGGGACTTTTTTTTTTTTAAGTGGCGGAGGAATACAGTGCGGAAGGATACCTACCTTCCGTCATTGGATTCCTGCAGCCCGTAGAGAACGGCAGCATCAGCTGATGCTGCAGTTCTCTACCCAAGATCGTCGTGGGACACACTCGTGGACTGCTTCGGATCGTGGGTGAGTATTTTTGTGGTTTGTTATGTTAATATTTATTCCGTAAAAGACATTGGCTTCGGGGAACAATGTGACAAGTATTGGTAAGTATGTTACTCTATGTTATATGTACTGTATGTCTATGTATGTATTGTATGAATGTATTGTATGTAGTATGTATGTAGTATATATGTGGTATGTATGTAGCATGTAGTATGTATGTAGCATGCATGTAGCATGCAGTATGTATGTAGCATGCATGTAGTATATATGTAGTATGTATGTGGTATGTATGTAGCATGTAGTATGTATGTAGCATGCATGTAGTATGTATGTAGTATGTATGTAGCATGCATGTAGTATATATGTAGTATGTATGTAGCATGTAGTATGTAGTATGTATGTAGCATGCATGTAGTATATATGTAGTATGTATGTAGCATGTAGTATGTATGTAGCATGCATGTAGTATGTATGTAGTATGTATGTGGTAAGTATGTAGCATGTAGTATGTATGTAGCATGCATGTAGTATATATGTGTTATGTATGTAGCATGTAGCATGCATGTAGCATGCATGTAGTATGTATGTAGTATGTATGTAGTATGTATGTGGTATGTATGTAGCATGTAGCATGCATGTAGTATGTATGTAGTATATATGTGGTATGTATGTAGCATGTAGTATGTATGTAGCATGCAGTATGTATGTAGCATGCATGTAGTATATATGTAGTATGTATGTAGCATATATGTAGTATGTATGTAGCATGTAGTATGTATGTAGCATGCAGTATGTATGTAGCATGCATGTAGTATATATGTAGTATGTATGTAGCATATATGTAGTATGTATGTAGCATGTAGTATATATGTAGTATGCATGTTGCATGCATGTAGTATATATGTAGTATGTATGTTGCATGTAGTATATATGTAGTATGCATGTTGCATGCATGTAGTATATATGTAGTGTGTATGTTGCATGTAGTATATATGTAGTATGCATGTTGCATGCATGTAGTATATATGTAGTATGTATGTTGCATGTAGTATATATGTAGCATGTATGTAGCATGTAGCATGCATGTAGTATATATGTGGTATGTATGTAGCATGTTGTATGTATGTAGCATGTATGTAGCATGTAATTTTTTTTTTTACATTCAACACATTAGCCGGATGATGGGACTACTACTGTCCCATCATTGGCTAATGTGTCAATCACTGTCATGGTAGCAGGCATCGCCCGATGGGACTTGTAGTCCCATCGGACGATGCCTGCACAGACCCCCGAAGCCTGCACAGACCACCGGCAGGCCGGCACAGCCCCCCGGCAGGCCGGCACAGCCCACCGGAGCCTGCACAGACCACCGGCAGGCCGGCACAGCCCCCCGGCAGGCCGGCACAGCCCACCGGAGCCTGCACAGACCACCGGCAGGCCGGCACAGCCCCCCGGCAGGCCGGCACAGACCACCGGAGCCTGCACAGACCCCCTGGCAGGCCGGCACAGCCCCCCGAAAGGCCCGTACAGACCCCAGAGAGGCTGTACAAGGCAAAAACAGGGTTTTTCTTATTCCGATACCGGAAGTCCCATAGACTTGAATGGGACTTCCGGTATCAGAATCGGCGATACCGATACTTTTTTTTAAGATCGGCCGATCCATTCCGATCCGATACTTTGAAGTATCGGACGGTATCGCTCAACTCTAATGCCCAGTCATCCTGCCTGGCCAAGACAAAATGTCGCAGGTATGTGACCAGGGTTTGGTTAGCTCTTTCAACCAACCCGTTCGTCTCGGGGTGATAGGCGGAAGACAAATTTAGCTCAATACTGAGCAGACTGCAGAGCTCCCTCCTAAACCGAGATGTGAACTAGGGACCCGATCATCCTGTCTGGCATACCGTGCAAATGAAATACGTGCTTTATGAACAACGCAGGTAGGCCTCGAGCATAAGGCAGCCGCGCAAGTGGCACCAGATGCACCATTTTAGAAAAATGATCGGTGACCACCCAGATGACCGTGCTGCGGCTGGATTTGGGCAGGCCGACCACAAAATCCATGCCGACCATCTCCCAGGGTCTGTCCGCCACCGGCAAGGGGTAAAGTAGCCCAGCCGCTCTCTGTCTAGAGGACCTGTTCCGGGCGCAGGAGACGTATGCCCGAATGTACTCTCCCATGTCCCAGGCCATATGCGGCCATCAATAATTCCTTGCCAGGAGTTCCATGGTCTGCCTTGTTCCAAAATGACCTCCCACCCTAGTCGCATGAGCCCATGAAAGAACCTCTGGCCGCAGGCGGGGGGAAACAAAGGTCTTGCCTGGCGGCACTGACTCAAGAGCGACCGGGGCCGCGGTCCTCAGACTCTCTGAGGTGACGATTAGCCGAGGCTCAGCCTCCTCCTCTTCCGCTGACACCACCGAGTGAGAGAGGGCATCAGCCCGGACGTTCTTCTCACCGGATATATAGTGCAGGGTGAAGCGGAAACGGGAGAAGAAAAGTGACCACCTGGCTTGGTGAGAGTTCAGCTGCTGGGCTGTTTGCAAGTACACCAGGTTTTTATGGTCAGTGTACACCTGAAAGGGAAACCAGGCTCCCTCCAGGAGATGTCTCCACTCGGAGAAGGCCAACTTCATTGCCAGTAGCTCCCTGTCCCCGATGGGGTAGCTTCTCTCCGCCGGTGAAAAGGTCCTAGAGAAAAAGAAGCAGGGGTGATGCCGGCCTTGGGCATCCTTCTGGAAAAGGACCGCTCCTGCACTGACGGATGAGGCATCTACCTCTAGGATAAAGGGTTTATCCACATCGGGACGATGGAGGATAGGAGAGCCAGCAAAATGGGTCTTAAGGGCAGAGAAGGCCTCGGAGACCTGTTCCGACCAAACCTTGGGATTGGCTCCCTTTTTGATAAGGGCCGCCAAAGTAGAGAAGTGGGGAATGAACTGGTGGTAGTAATTAACGAACCTCAAAAAACGCTGCACCGCTTTGGGGGGTTCCTGCCAGTCCATTACTGCCTGCAATTTGGCAGGATCCATAGCCATCCCCTGGGCCGAGATTGTTAGGGACGGTGGAACGCACTAAATATAAAATAACGTAAAGTGCGTTCGCCGCCCGGGGTCCACCGTGCAGAAGGTGTTAACACTGCTGCTAGATAATGGCAGACATACAATATGGCGGTATGACGCATGTGGGTTGAACGTCACCCGGGTGCGCTGAGTCATCTCTGTTAATTCACAGAAACGTCTATGTGTTGAACACAAAAGGATGAGCCTGTTAACGCCACAGGTCTCAGAGGAGTGCAAGCACGGTATCTGGTCACAGGAGCTGAACCATAGGCAGAGGGTCAGTGTCCGTCTAGACCTACCATGCGTGCGGCGTCGCTACTGCGGACACCAAGGGGAGCTGCAGACTGCAGCATGACAACAGACACTGCCGCTAATCGACAATGCCCGGTAGCACGTGCACTGTCGGACGCTAGCACTGTTGAGGATGCTGCTGTGGCTTGTGGCTTGCCACTGGCTTGCGCTGACTCTAAGCCTAAGTCCTTGTACACACTCGTAATATCAGAGGGAGGGGATCTTAATGAGTCATTTGCAGGTTCATGCATCCATCATCATTCACACAGTAGGCAACTAGAGACTATACTAGAGCATGGCCGAGCGGCCATGCGTACCTTTTATAGCCGGGACCTTCCGGAAGCTTCCAGATCCCTGAGACGGACCAATCAGATCACGAGAAGGACATGGGCATGTGACTCCCAATCTCCAATGGGAAATCGTCTCGTGAGCATGCCCAGTAGAGCAACTGAAGGACTTAGCCTCTGGAGTGGCTCGTTGCTGAGCAGCCTGCGCTGCTATTGCTGGTCCAGAGGTGGCAGCAACAGTGAGACCCACAGAGCTGGACTGAGCAGAGCGTCTGAGACGCCGGGATTGCTGTGCAGGCTCCTGAGCGGTCAGTGGAGAATGGGAGACCACTGAATGCAAGGCATGCAGCTGCAGGAACCAGATGCCTAATATTACCCCCTCCCCTCTGAGCCTCACTATGCTCAATGGTGCGATCAGGAGCAGGGTGTGGATGTTCTCCATTGGTTTCCGGGCCTCAGGACCGTGACCCTTCCAGTCCACCAAATAAATTTTTTTGCCACGCACAATCCTGCGTCCCACAATGGTGTTGACCTCAAACTCGTCGGAAGACAAGTCTGATGTCCCGGCAGATGACTAGGAAAGCCGGGACATGTGAACAGTCTTGAGAAGAGACACATGGAAGATGTCAGAGATGGCCAATTGTGGTGGCAGAGCCAGCCGGTAGACCACTGAGCTGATCCACTCGAGGACCTTGAAGGGACCAATGTATCACGGCGCGAACTTGGAGGACTCGGCCCGCAGCTTGATATTTCGGGCAGAGAGCCAGTCCAAGTCGCCCGGGGCAAAAGTTGGAGCGGGGCACCGATGTGTATCGGCAGACGCCCTCATTCTCTCTTTAGAGGCTCGAATGGCATCCTGGGTGCGATCCCAAATGTCGCGAGCCTCCACTGCCCAGTCTGCCACCCTGGATTCAGTGGAAGACACTGGCATCGGGACGGGGACGCGCGGATGATTGCCGTAATTGAGAAGGAACGGCGTCTGATCAGTGGAATCAGCCACTGCGTTATTCAGGGCAAATTCAGCCCACAGTAGTAAGGATGCCCAGTCATCCTGCCTGGCAGAGACAAAATGTCGCATGTACGTGACCAGAGTTTGATTGGCTCTCTCAGCCAACCCGTTCGTCTCGGGATGATATGCGGAGGACAAATTGAGCTCAATACTGAGTAGACTGCAGAGCTCCCTCCAAAATCGAGACGCAAATTGGGGACATCGGTCGCTGACTATTTTATCTGGCATACCGTGCAAACGAAATACGTGCTTTATGAACAGTGCGGCGAGACCATGAGCGGAAGGCAGCCGCGCGAGTGGCACCAGATGCACCATTTTAGAAAATGATCGGTGACCACCCAGATGACCGTGCTGCCACCAGATTTGGGCAGGCTGACCACAAAATCCATGCTGACCATCTCCCAGGGTCTGTCTGCCACCGGCAAGGGATACAGTAACCCAGCCAGCCTCTGTCTAGAGGATCTGTTCCGAGCACAAGAGACGCATGCCTTAATGTACTCTTTTGTGTCCCGAGCCATGTGCGGCCACCAATAGGACCTTGCCAGGAATTCTGTGGTCCGCTTATTGCCAAAGTGACCACCCACCCTGGATGCATGTGCCCACGCGAGGACCTCTGGTGGCAGGTGAGGAGGGACAATGGTTTTGTCCGGCAGTACTGCCTCAAGAGCAACCGGGCCCATGGTCCTCAGACTCTCAGTGGGGACAATTAGCTGAAGCTCAGTCTCCTCTTCCTCCGCTGAGACCACCGAGCGAGAGAGAGCATCCGCACTGACGTTCTTGTCTCCAGACAGATAGTGCAAGGTGAAGCTGAAGCTGGAGAAGAAGAGCGACCACCTAGCTTGACGAGAGTTCAAGCGCTGGCCCGTTTGTAAATAGACAAGGTTTTTATGGTCAGTGTACACCTGAAAGGGAAAGCGGGCTCCCTCCAGGAGATGTCTCCACTCAGAAAAAGCCAATTTCATGGCCAGCAACTCCCTGTCCCCGATGGAGTAGTTTTTCTCCGCCGGTGAGAAGGTCTTAGAGAAGGAGAAGCAGGGATGCTTCCGACCTTGAGCATCCTTCTGGAAAAGGACTGCTCCTGCACTGATGGATGAGGCATCTACCTCTAGGATAAAGGGTTTATCCACATTGGGATGGTGGAGGATAGGAGCGCAAGCAAAATGGGTCTTCAGAGATGAGAAGGCCGTGGAGACCTGCTCTTACCAAACTTTAGGATTGGCTCCTTTCTTGGTGAGAGCGACCAAAGGAGCTACCAGTGTGGAAAAGTGCGTAATGAACTGGCGGTAATAGTTAGTGAACCCCAAAAAGTGCTGCACCGCTTTCAGGGAATGGGGCTCCTGCCAGTCCATTACCGCTTGCAATTTGGCAGGATCCATAGTCAACCCCTGGGAGGAGATGATATAGCCCAGGAACGGCAAGGATTCCTGCTCAAACTGGCACTTCTCCAGCTTGGCAAAGAGAGAATTTGACGCAAACGGTCGAAGACCTTGCAGACGTCTCTCCAGAGAGAGGTCAAATCGGGAGAAAAGATGAGGATGTCATCCAGATAGACCACCACCGAGGTTGAAAACATATCGTGAAAGATGTCATTTAAGAAGTCCTGGAAGACAGCAGGTGCGTTACAGAGGCCGAAGGGCATGACCAGATACTCATAGTGGCCATCCTTGGTATTAAAGGCTGTCTTCTGCCCACCTCCTTTGCGTATGCAGATCAGGTTGTACGCCCCCGTAGATCTAATTTAGTAAAGATCCAGGCCCCTCGCAACCTGTCAAACAACTCAGAGATCAAAGGAAGAGGGTATTTGTTTTTACTGTAATGGCGTTAAGACCTCTTTAGTCAATGCAGGGGCGCAACTCTCCACTCTTCTTCTGCACAAAGAAGAACCCTGCACCAGCCGGCGACACCGATTTTCTGATAAACCCTCTTGCCAGGTTCTCCCAAATATATTGTGACATAGCCTTCATCTCCGAGAGAGATAGAGGATACACGCGACCTCTAGGAGATTCCGCGCCTGGCAATAGGTCTATCGGACAATTGTAAGGACGGTGTGGTGGAAGCGTCTCCGTTGACTTCTTGGAGAAGACGTCCGCGTACTGCCGGTAGTGACTAGGGAGCATGGAAAGATCCGAGGACACCTCCGTGGAGGCTACTTGCACACTGCCCTTCATGCACCTTCCCTCACAGTCCTTGCTCCAACCCAGTATATTCCCAGAAGACCAATCGATATCAGGGGAATGACAACGGAGCCACGGAACTCCGAGAAGCACCTGGTCGATGCCATCTGCCAAAATGAACAGGGACAAAGTCTCGTGGTGAGATGGTGAGATTGAGAGCCCAAGAGGTGCTGTCTGGTGGGTAACCTGATATGGTAAAGGTGCACCATTAATCACCCTGATGGTCAAGGGATGGGGCAGTAGCATCAGTGGAATAACGTGCTTTTGGGCAAAGGACGAGGACATGAAATTTCCTTCTGCCCCGGAATCCACCGTGACCTCTACCTCCCAGGCGGAAGTGCCGCTATCTAACGTCCCCCGAAATACTGGTTTGGGGGAAAAGGGTTTCATAACAGGTAGACCCCCACCTACTACCATGGTACGTGCTAATTTTTTCGAGCTCTGCGGGCACTTGTTAGCCGGGTGACTAAACTGTCGACACTGGTAACAGCGTGCAAATCTTCACGCCGGACTCGACTTGGAACCGGTGCGTGACACCTCCGTGGTTTCAAGAGGTACAAAGAAGGTAGGGGCCAACCTAATCTTCTGTCTGGATTGAGCTCGCTCCAACCTGCACTCTGCATAACGGAGATCAATGCAGGTGGAGATAGCAATCAGCTCCTCCAGAGTTACGGGAACCTCCCTGGTAGCTAAAGCATCTTTGACATGCTCCGCCAAACCCCTCCAGAACACAGGGACGAGTGCCTTATCAGGCCACTCCAACTCGGAAGCCAGTGTCCGAAAACGGACGGCATAATGGCTGACCGAGCGGGATCCCTGTGTTAGCGCTAATCGCTGGAGTGAGGTGTCGTGAATAGAGTTGAGCGACTTTTGTTTTTTTAGGGTCGCGTTTCGTTTCGTGAAACTCGACTTTTCCAAAAGTCGGGTCGAGCAAGATCGTCCGATTATAGGGAAAAGTCGGGGTCGTCCCGAAACACAAAACCCAATGTAAGTCAATGGGGAATAAAAGTCGGCAGTGAGAGGAGGACAGGAAACAAACCTACAGTGCCCATTTGAATGCCAAAAGCATCAATTCTTCTTACTTAAGTTTGTCAACCTTAATTAACTTCATAATACAAGTTACGCACTGAAAAATGGGGGTTATTTGGCTAAAGTTGAGGGGGGGAGGGCTGGCTGCAGGTTTTCATGTGCCCTGGGCGAAAGAGCGCCCCTTTAACACATACCACAACTCATCATGCTCCGATACGGCAGAGAAATAGCGGTATAGTACAATGAAAAATACCTCACTTTTTACATCTCATGACGAGGCCCATCTATTTCTCCATACAGAATCATTGGTCCCATATAATGTTTGAAACAGTATATGATGAGCTCCACATAATGCTACAGTATATGTTGGTCCCCATGGATGAAGCTCCACTGTCTTATGGGCCCAAATAATGCTCCAAACATAATGGGCCCCATTTCTAATGCTCTAGTGTATAATGGGCCCTGTAAATGCTGCTCCAGTGTCTGATGTCCACCTTTGGAATGTTCCAGTGTATGGTGGGCCCCATCTATCATTCTCCAGAGTATAGTGCTCCCCAAAAATTGCTGTCCCAACATTGAAAACAATCAAATAAGTCTCCTCGCTAGGGAATCCCTGTACTTGTCTGGACTCCTTGTCGTCCCCATCTTCCATCTCACTGCACAGTATTTCAACTTTGCAAGTGCTGTGATCCTGGGCAAGCAGGGGGGGCCCACTCGTTGGCGACGGCACTGGCACAGGGCCCCTGATAGTACGGTGGTGTGTCTGATGGCGGGTGGGCCGAACCTGCACTTTCATCTGCAGCTTCCTCTTTGTCACCGTGTAAGATGGAACTGTATATGGGAAGGGTAACCTGAGTTTCATCAGGGTCAGATTCAGGTCGTGTAGCGTGCGAGGGGAATGTAGTGGTCTGGGTCAATGTACCAGCAGATTCATCGAGCAGTGGCTGGGCATCAGTGCACTTGTGTCGCCCCCAGGAGTACGGTCGCCACAGTGGCATTACCTTCTTCCTAGGGAGTGTGATGTCATGCTTGGGAGCAACGAAGGATCTCTCTAGCAGGTTAACTGATTGGGCGGCGTTATTCCCACGAGTCATGACCCTCCAAACAGCGTTCATGAAGGCAAAGTGTTTGTTTTACGCGGGCAGTATGGTTGCAAAGCTGAACCTTAAAGGAATGTCCAGAAGGGCACCACCAGGAGTGGAGCCTACGGTTAAATTCGACTCCACCTGGGAAACCTCAACCATGCCAGCTACAGAACAGATGCACACATTGCAAGCTTAATTCCGTTAACGAACGAGACTCCGTCATGCCCCGCGGTCTGAGTCCGGCTTACTAGAGGGACACGTGAGGCTCTGGCACATGAGATTGGCCAATAACTGGTGTGTCATGCCCTTACATGTCCGTGGCTGCATGTGCGCTACACTGAAAAGGCCAGCGTTTGTCGCTTACAGGTGCAGATAACCCGCTGAACAACGTTAGTGATGGGGATCACTGATTACAATTATTACCCGCGAACAATGATTTCCCAGTAAGTGCAGGTCAACCGCAGTTCCGGAATTAGGCCTAACCGTCATTCCTGAAAAAATGAAAAACTTACGTGTGCAAACCACAGGTGCTGTAGCTTGCTTAACAGCTCACCAGCCGTTCTCACGCCCAGTATGGATTACACGTGATTGCACAAAGGTTAGAAAGGGTACCGTATCCCCGGATAACATGTATGGATAGCGTACACATTCAAAATATATGTCTCAGGAGGCAGGCTCAGACGGTGTTAGGCCCAGTATGGATTGCACGTGATTGCACAAAGGTTAGAAAGGGTACCGTATCCCCAGATAACATGTATGGATAGCGTACACATTCAAAATATATGTCTCAGGAGGCAGGCTCAGACGGTGTTAGGCCCAGTATGGATTGCACGTGATTGCACTAAGGTTAGAAAGGGTACTGTATCCCCAGATAACATGTATGGATAGCGTACACATTCAAAATATATGTCTCAGGAGGCAGGCTCAGACGGTGTTAGGCCCAGTATGGATTGCACGTGATTGCACAAAAGTTAGAAAAGGTACCGTATCCCCAGATAACATGTTTGGTATCGTACACATTCAAAATATATGTCTCAGGAGGCAGGCTCAGACGGTGTCAGGCCCAGTATGGATTGCACGTGATTGCACAAAGGTTAGAAAGGGTACCGTATCCCCAGATAACATGTATGGATAACGTACACATTCAAAATATATGTCTCAGGAGGCAGGCTCAGACGGTGTCAGGCCCAGTATGGATTGCACGTGATTGCACAAAGGTTAGAAAGGGTACCGTATCCCCAGATAACATGTATGGATAGCGTACACATTCAAAATATATGTCTCAGGAGGCAGGCTCAGACGGTGTCAGGCACAGTATGGATTTGACGGCCCAGATTACACAGCGGAGGAGCAGGGAGAAGTAAAGATTGCAAATGCTGGGGCCCTGCCCAAGCAAGGGGGGCCCACTCGTGGGCGTCGGTACTGGCACTGGGCCCCTCATAGTACAGCGGTGTGTCTGATGGCGGGTGTGCACCATCACCGTCAGAGACACTTGATTGCACTATGAGGGACCCTGTGCCAGTGCCCGCGCCCAAGAGTCGGCCTACCCACCTGTCCAGGGCAACGGCACTCGCACGGTGTCGTGCGCTAGATGGTGACCCCGGCCATGGGGGGGGAGGCAGCACAGTTAGGGAGTTTTAGAAAGTGGCATATGTTGATGTTGGACATTCAGCTGATGCAAAAGGCGAAATAGGTGAAGTACCAGGAAGAGGTGGACCAAAGCAAGCCATTTTTCTGTCACCCTATGTGTCATCAGGGGAAGGTGGGACAAAATCCTTGGAAACCCATGCGTGGTTCATTTTAATGAAGGTTAGATCATCCACATTTTGGGTTGACAGACGGGTCCTTTTTTCTGTCAGGATTGATCCAGCTGCACTGAAGACTCTTTCCGATAGCACAGGGTTCCCCAACTCCAGTCCTCAAGGCCCACTAACAGGTCATGTTTACAGGATTTCCTTTGTATTGCACAGGTGAAGCAATTATCACCTGAGCAATACTAAGGAAATCCTGAAAACATGATCTGTTGGTGGGCCTTGAGGACTGGAGTTGGGGAACCCTGCGATAGCACACTTGCAGCTGGGCAAGCGAGCTCCTGTAAGGCATATTGGGCCAATTCAGGCCAGGTGTCCAGTTTAGCGGCCCAATAGTCAAAGGGGAATGACCTGTGTGGGAGAACATCGATATGGGAGGAAAAGTAGTTTGTAACCATAGTTGACAACTGCTGTCTCCTGTCACTTTCCATCGATGCAGTATTACCAGTTGTGTGAGCGGTATTTGAAAAATCAGTCCACAACATTGTCATGAAACCCCTGTCTCCAACGCCACTTCTGCTGTGTGCACCACGAACACCTCTGCCAAGCTGCCCCCGGCCCGTACGGCTCGTGTGAGAACCATCACCGCTGCTGTGTGCTGGGAATGCCTCAAGCAACCGATTTACCAGAGTTGCTTGTTTATTAGCCAATATTAGGTCAAGGTTCTCCTGTGGCATGATGTTTTGTAATTTGCCTTTATAGCGTAGATCCAGGATGCTGGCCAACCAGTAGTCGTCATCGTTCATCATTTTGGCAATGCGGGGGTCCCTTTTTAGGATCCGCAAGGCATAATCTGACATGTGGGCCAATGTTCCCGGTGTCAATGATGCACTGCGAGTGCTCGGTGGAGGAGCACTTTCTGGCAAATCCACATCCCTCCAGTCACGCACAAACCCTGTACCAGACCTTGCCACGCCAACATTTTCACTTGCCCCACGAGATGCATCCTCCTCCCCTAAGTAATCATCCCCATCATCATCCTCCTCCTCCTCTTCTTCCTCCACCTCGTCCAGGAGAGGTCCCTGAGCAGACAATGGCTGAATGTCATCAAGGATTCCCTCCTCCTCTTCCTCCTCATCAACATTGGCTGCAAACGCCTGCTCCTTAAGGTGCGTCAAAGTTTGCATGAGCAGACGCATAAGTGGGATGCTCATGCTTAGGATGGCGTCGTCTGCGCTTACCAGCCGTGTGCATTCCTCAAAACACTGAAGGACTTTACAAAGGTCTTTCAGCTTCGACCACTGCACACCTGTCAACTCCATGTCTGCTCTCAAAGTGCCTGGCCATGTATCCTCCCACAAATGCATTATGGCCTGCCTCTGCTCGCACAGCCGCTCCACCATGTGCAGGGTGGAGTTCCACCTTGTTGCAATGTCGATAATGAGGCGGTGGTTGGGAAGGTGGAGCAATCGCTGCAGCTTCTGCATACGAACGGAGTGTACAGGCGACCGGCGGATGTGTGCGCACAGTCTTCGCACCTTCTGGAGCAGGGCTGTTAACTCCGGATAATTTTTGAGGAAGCACTGCACCACCAGGTTCAAGGTGTGAGCCAAGCAAGGTATATGGCTGCCACAAAATTACGGCCGTTATCACTAACTACCTTGCCTGCCTCAAGATGTACACTGCCCAGCCATGACTCAGTTTGTCGCTTCAAGTACTCGGCCAGCACCTCGGCGGTGTGTCTGTCGCCCAAACACATCATCTGCAACACAGCCTGCTGACGCTTTCCACTAGCTGCTCGATAGGGGGACACATCGTGTGCAACAGTGGCAGCTGCAGATGGAGTGCTCGTACGACTGAGCTCTGTGGACGAGCTTTCGCTTCTGGAGGAGGAGGAGGAGGAGGAGGGTCGAACGCCTACAGCCAACTGTTTCCTATACCGTGGGCTAGGCAGCACTGTCCCACCACCGCTGTCCCCTGTGGACCCTGCATCCACCACATTAACCCAGTGCGCAGTGATGGACACGTAACGGCCCTGGCCATGCCGACTGGACCATGCTTCAGTTGTGAGGTGCACCTTTCCGCTCACTGACTGCTTGAGTGCATGGACAATGCGGTCTTTCACATGATGGTGGAGGGCTGGGATGGCTTTGCGAGAGAAGAAGTGGCGACTGGGTAGGTCATAGCGTGGTACTGCATAGGCCATGAGTTCGTGGAAAGCTGTGCTTTCCACCAACCGAAAGGGCATCATCTCAAACGAGATTAGTTTGGCAATGTGGGCGTTCAAACCCAGTGTACTCGGATGAGAGACTGAGTACTTTCTTGACCTACTCATAGTGTCTGGGAGGGTGAGCTGGACTTGAGAGCTGCATATGGTGGAAGTAGCGGTGGACAGGGCGGACTGAGAGAGGGTTGATGATGGTGATGGAGTTGGTGTTCTTTCTGATGGCCTAGAATCAGTCTTTCGTTGATATAACAGTGGGATTCCCTGACTGCTGTGGTCTTGCAACGACACCTCAACATTTGCTGCTGTGCTAACCGGTGGGCTTACAGTGGGGGAAACAATGTAGCGTTGCTGACTACCTTCGTTGTGATCAGTTGCACATGTGGCACTTGAGGTTTGGTGTTGTGTCCACGCTTGCAAGTGCATGCTGGTTAAATGTCTAAGCATGCAACTGGTATTCAAATTTTTCAGATTTTTCCCTCGGCTAAAGGTCTTTGCGCACTTCTTACAGATAACCTTGGGCTGATCATGAGGATTTTGTTCAAAAAAGTGCCACACTGCACTCTTCCTACTTTGGCAGACATTTTGCGGCCTAGCACGCTGTGATCTTTTGACCCCCTGGACAAGCTGTCCAGCAACTCTTTTGATGTTTGGAACCTGTATTTGGAGTGCTCCGGGCCTGCCAGATAACAGCTGTTGCGATGTCGATGTCTGCTGGGGATCCTCCTCATCTGAGCTATTGGAAGCAACACCCTCTTCCCCCAATGGATGCCAATCTGGGTCAACAACTGGGTCATCCATCACCTCCTCTTCTATGTCATGTGCACCTTCCTCTGTGTCACCGTGTATGGTGGTATAGTGTGCGGGAAGGGGCACCTGAGTCTCATCAGGGTCAGAATCTGGCTCTGTACACTGCGAGGACAATGTAGTGCTCTGAGTGAATGTACCAGCAGAATCATCCATCAGCGGCTGTGCATCAGTGCACTCCATGTCAGATTCATCTTGGCCTGGGTAATTCACCATTTCACTTGATAATCCAGACATGGTATGTGAAAACAGCTCCATGGAGTAATCAGTAGTATGGCCTGCATCATCCTTCAATCTTGGTTGGGGTGAAGGACACAAGGAAAGGTGTGGTTCATGAACATGAGCCTCCAATGATGACTCAGTGCTTTTACTTTTTACAACTGAAGAAGAGGAGGCGATAGAGCTGGAGGCTGAGTCAGCAATGTAAGACAAAACTTTTTCCTGATGCTCTGGCTTTAAAAGCGGTTTGCCAACTCCTAGAAAACTAAGCGTTCGAGGCCTTATGTAGCCAGAAGATGACGCAGGGTCAGCACCTCTTGCATTCGGTCCTATTTTGCTCTTGCCACTACCATCAGATCCACCACCTACACCATCATTACCAGCTGCCAACCCCCGCCCAATTCCACGGCCTCTTCCACCAGCCTTCCTCATTTTTGGTAGAAATGTAGACAAAATCCAACAAACTATATAGTAATGTAAAACAAGGTACAAGGTGTCTATAGGACAGGGGAGATTTTGAATTTCTGCAGACACTTGTGGACACTGGACACTTTTGGATTGTGTGAGGCCCACTGATATCTGAGCGCTATGTGACAGGCTCGATGGCACAGCTGTGACCAAAGTGACTAGAGGATAAGGGAGATTTTGAATCTCTGCACACACTTTTGGACACTGGATGGACACTTTTGGATTGTGTGAGGCCCACTGATATCTGAGCGCTATGTGACAGGCTCGATGGCACAGCTGTGACCAAAGTGACTAGAGGATAAGGGAGATTTTGAATCTCTGCACACACTTTTGGACACTGGATGGACACTTTTGGATTGTGTGAGGCCCACTGATATCTGAGCGCTATGTGACAGGCTCGATGGCACAGCTGTGACCAAAGTGACTAGAGGATAAGGGAGATTTTGAATCTCTGCACACACTTTTGGACACTGGACACTTTTGGATTGTGTGAGGCCCACTGATATCTGAGCGCTATGTGACAGGCTCGATGGCACAGCTGTGACCAAAGTGACTAGAGGATAAGGGAGATTTTGAATCTCTGCACACACTTTTGGACACTGGATGGACACTTTTGGATTGTGTGAGGCCCACTGATATCTGAGCGCTATGTGACAGGCTCGATGGCACAGCTGTGACCAAAGTGACTAGAGGATAAGGGAGATTTTGAATCTCTGCACACACTTTTGGACACTGGATGGACACTTTTGGATTGTGTGAGGCCCACTGATATCTGAGCGCTATGTGACAGGCTCGATGGCACAGCTGTGACCAAAGTGACTAGAGGATAAGGGAGATTTTGAATCTCTGCACACACTTTTGGACACTGGATGGACACTTTTGGATTGTGTGAGGCCCACTGATATCTGAGCGCTATGTGACAGGCTCGATGGCACAGCTGTGACCAAAGTGACTAGAGGATAAGGGAGATTTTGAATCTCTGCACACACTTTTGGACACTGGATGGACACTTTTGGATTGTGTGAGGCCCACTGATATCTGAGCGCTATGTGACAGGCTCGATGGCACAGCTGTGACCAAAGTGACTAGAGGATAAGGGAGATTTTGAATCTCTGCACACACTTTTGGACACTGGATGGACACTTTTGGATTGTGTGAGGCCCACTGATATCTGAGCGCTATGTGACAGGCTCGATGGCACAGCTGTGACCAAAGTGACTAGAGGATAAGGGAGATTTTGAATCTCTGCACACACTTTTGGACACTGGATGGACACTTTTGGATTGTGTGAGGCCCACTGATATCTGAGCGCTATGTGACAGGCTCGATGGCACAGCTGTGACCAAAGTGACTAGAGGATAAGGGAGATTTTGAATCTCTGCACACACTTTTGGACACTGGATGGACACTTTTGGATTGTGTGAGGCCCACTGATATCTGAGCGCTATGTGACAGGCTCGATGGCACAGCTGTGACCAAAGTGACTAGAGGATAAGGGAGATTTTGAATCTCTGCACACACTTTTGGACACTGGATGGACACTTTTGGATTGTGTGAGGCCCACTGATATCTGAGCGCTATGTGACAGGCTCGATGGCACAGCTGTGACCAAAGTGACTAGAGGATAAGGGAGATTTTGAATCTCTGCACACACTTTTGGACACTGGATGGACACTTTTGGATTGTGTGAGGCCCACTGATATCTGAGCGCTATGTGACAGGCTCGATGGCACAGCTGTGACCAAAGTGACTAGGGGATAAGGGAGATTTTGAATCTCTGCACACACTTTTGGACACTGGATGGACACTTTTGGATTGTGTGAGGCCCACTGATATCTGAGCGCTATGTGACAGGCTCGATGGCACAGCTGTGACCAAAGTGACTAGAGGATAAGGGAGATTTTGAATCTCTGCACACACTTTTGGACACTGGATGGACACTTTTGGATTGTGTGAGGCCCACTGATATCTGAGCGCTATGTGACAGGCTCGATGGCACAGCTGTGACCAAAGTGACTAGAGGATAAGGGAGATTTTGAATCTCTGCACACACTTTTGGACACTGGACACTTTTGGATTGTGTGAGGCCCAATGAATATCTGAGCGCTATGTGACAGGCTCGATGGCACAGCTGTGACAAAAGTGACTAGAGGATAAGGGAGATTGGATTGCTTTTAAAAAAGCAGTTTGCGGAGCAGTGGGTAAACAGCAATGCAGGAATGTCAGGAAGCCTTAGAAGGCAGCCCAACAACCAACACCACTGATACACCACTATATAGCCTCCCCTTGCACTGCACACACAGTGACTGGTGTGTTGTGCAGGCCAAATTGCTAGCAGCAGAAGCAGTTTTTTTTTCTTCTCAGCAGGACAAAAAAAAAAAATTGGGATTGCTTTTAAAAAAGCAGTTTGCGGAGCAGTGGGTAAACAGCAATGCAGGAATGTCAGGAAGCCTTAGAAGGCAGCCCAACAACCAACACCACTGATACACCACTATATAGCCTCCCCTTGCACTGCACACACAGTGACTGGTGTGTTGTGCAGGCCAAATCGCTAGCAGCAGAAGCAGTTTTTTTGTCTTCTTCCCTGCCTAACGCTCTCCCTACAGAATCAGCAGCAACCTCTCCCTATACTAAGATCGGCATAAGTAAGATGGCGGTCGGCGTGCACGCCCTTTTATACCCCCTGTGACGCCCACCAAAGCAAGCCAATCACTTGCATGCCCTTCTGAAAGATGGTGGTGACCCGTGCCTATGTCATCACATTGCCCACAGTGTCCGTGGATCCTGATTGGCTGAAAAAGAGCGCAAAACAAACTTTTGAAACGCGACTTTGGTGCGTAAGTCGCCGACCTCGTGGCCGACCTCATCCTAGGGTCGGGTTTCGTTTCATGAAACCCGACTTTGCCAAAAGTCGGCGACTTTTGAATTTTTTCGACCCGTTTCGCTCAACTCTAGTCGTGAATGACCCGTGGTCCCAAAAAGACCTGCTTTAGAGAGGTTAGAAACTGAGCAGCGCTCAGAACCATGGGGTCACCACGCTCCCACAGCGGCATGGCCCATTCTAACGCCCTGCCCGACAAGAGGGAGACGATAAACCCCACCTTAGCCCGCTCTGTAGGGAATCGCGCGGCCAGTAACTCAAGCTGCATAGAGCACTGGCTCACGAAACCCCTGCAGGAGGCGCTGTCACCAGAAAATTTATCGGGCAATGGGATGCGGGACAATGTTGGCACAGGCGTGGATGTGGGCACACGCGAGACAGCCTCTGCAACTGCCTGAGCAGCTGCCACTGTAGCATTCGCAGTTGAAGTGGAGCTCTCGATAGCCGCCAACCTGCCCTCCAGCTGCTGAATGTACTGCCGTAGCTGCTGCAGGTCCGCCATTACTAGCCAGACCCTGGCGCTAGTATAATGTTAGGGACGGCGGAACACACTAAATATAAAATAACGTAAAGTGCGTTCGCCGCCTGGGTCCACCGTGCAGAAGGTGTTAACACTGCTGCTAGATAATGGCGGAAATACAATATGGCGGTATGACGCACGCGGGTTGAAGTCACCCGGGTGCGCTGAGCGATCTCTGTTAATTCACAGAGACGCCTATGTGTTGAACACAAAAGGATGAGCCTGTTAACGCCACAGGTCTCAGAGAAGTGCACGCACGGTATCTGGTCACAGGAGCTGAACCCTAGGCAGAAGGTCAGCGTCCGTCTAGACCTACCGTGCGTGCAGCGTCGCTACTGCGGACGCCAAGGGGAGCTGCAGACTGCAGCGCAGCAACAGACACTGCCGCTAATTGACAATGCCTGGTAGCAGGTGCACTGTCAGACGCTAGCACTGTTGATGATGCTGCTGTGGCTTGTGGCTTGCCACTGGCGGGCGCTGACTCTAAGCCTAAGTCCCTGTACACACTTGTAATATCAGAGGGAGGGGATCTTAATGAGTCATTTGCAGGTTCATGCATCCATAATCATTCACACAGTAGGCAACTAGAGATTATACTAGCGCATGACAGAGCGGCCATGCGAAACTTTTATAGCCGGGACCTTCTGGAAGCTTCCAGATCCCTGAGATGGACCAATCAGATCACGAGAAAGACCTGGGCATGTGACTCCCGATCTCCAATGGGAGATCGTCTCGTGAGCATGCCCAGTAGAGCAACTGAAGGACTTAGCCTCTGTAGTGGCTCATTGCTGAGCAGCCTGCACTGCTATTGCTGGTCCAGAGGTGGCAGCAACAGCAAGACCCACAGAGGTGGTCTGAATAGAGCGTCTGAAACACTGGAATTGCTCTGCAGGCTCCTGAGCGGTCGGTGGAGAATGGGAGACCGCTGAATGCAAGACTCTGGATTCCTGCTGTGCAGCTGCAGGAACCCAATGCCTAACAGAGATGATATAGCCCAGGAAAGGCAAAGACTCCTGCTCAAACTGACACTTCCCCAACTTGGCAAAGAGAGAATTCGTCCGCAAGGGGTCGAATACCTTACAGACATCTCCCTGGTGAGAGACCAAATCTGGAGAGAAGATAAGGATGTTGTCCACATAGACCACCACCGAGGTTGAGAGCATATCCCGAAAGACATTGTTCACGAAGTCCTGGAAGACGGCTGGTGCATTACAGAGGCTGAAGGGCATGACCAGATACTCATAGTGGTCATCCCTGATATTAAAGGCCGTCTTCCACTCGTCCCCCTCACGAATGCGCATCAGGTTGTAAGCCCCCCGTAGATATAGCTTAGTGAAGATTTGGGCCCCCCATAACCTGTCGAACAGCTCAGATATCAGAGGAAGAGGGTACTTGTTTTTGACGGTTATGGCGTTAAGACCCCTGTTATCAATACAAGGGCGCAGCTCTCCATTCTTCTTCTGTACGTAGAAGAACCCCGCCCCCGCTGGTGACACCGACTTCCTAATAAACCCCCTTGCCAGGTTCTCCCTGATGTATTGTGACATGGCCTCCGTCTCTGGGAGAGGCAGGGGATACATGCGACCTCAAGGAGGCTCCGCGCCTGGCAAAAGGACGATGGGGCAGAAGAGTCTCTGCAGATTTTTTAGAGAACACGTCCGCATACTGCTGGTAGTGCTTTGGGAGTGCGGAAAGATCCGCGGGGACCTCGGTGGAGGCTACCTGAACGCACTCCCTCACGCACCTACCCTCACAGGACTTGCTCCAGCCCAGTATTCTCCTCGAGGAACACTTTATATGGGGAGAGTGGCAACGCAGCCAGGGAACTCCTAGGAGATCCTGGTCGATGCCCTCGGGCATAATGAGAAGGGACAATGTCTCATGGTGGGACGGCGAGAGCCTAATGGGAGCTGTCTGATGTGTAATTTGAGATGGTAAGGTCGAACCATTCACCACCCTAATGGTCATGGGATGAGGAAGTAGCACCAAAGGAACTGCGTGTCATTGGGTGAAAGCCGAGGACATAAAATTTCCCTCCACCCCAGAGTCCACGCAGACCTCTACCTCCCAGTTGGAAGCAATGCTCTCTAACGTCCCTCTAAAGGACAGTTTGGAGGAGAAAGCTCCAGTGTCTAGTAGGCCTCCTCTGACTACCACTAGACACGGCCGTTTCCCGACTTCTGAGCTCACCAGTTGGCCAGGTGACCAGGCTGTTGACACTGGAAACAGAGTGTGGAGGTTCGCACCGGGCGAGACTTGGAGCCGGTGCGAGACACCTCCATGGCCTCCGGAGGCATGACTCCCAGATCGGGTGGTTCCAGAGGTTTAGAGAAGGCGGGAGCCAACCTAACCCTCGGCCTGGACTGAAAGCGCTCCAACCCGCGCTCCATAAAACGGAGATCTATGCGGGTCAAGATGGTAATAAGCTCCTCAAGACTAACGGGAACCTCCCTGGTCGCTAGAACATCCTTGACGTGCTCCACCAAACCTCTCCAGAACACAGGAATGAGCACCTTATCAGGCCATTCCAGCTCGAAAGCCAGTGTCCGGAAGCAGACAGCATAATGGCTGATGGAGAAGAAACCCTGTGTTAATGCCAACAACTGAACAGAGGTGTCGTGTGACCTGTGGCCCAAGAAAGACCTGTTTCAGTGATGTCAGAAACTGGGTGGCACTCAGTACCATGGGATCACCACGCTCCCACAGTGGATTGGCCCATTCCAGAGCCCTGCCCGACAGAAGGGAGATGATGAACCCCACCTTAGCCCGTTCTGAGGGGAATCGCTTGGCCAGTAGCTCAAGCTGGATAGAGCACTGGCTCATGAAACCCCTACAGGAGGCGCTGTCGCCCGAGAACTTGTCGGGCAACGGGAGACAGGACAACTTCGGGGCAGTTATGGATGTGGAGGCGCGGGAGACAGCTTCTGCCGCTGCCTGGATGGCGACGGCAGTGACGTCCACAGCTGAGGCTGAGTGCTCGAGAGCTGACAACCTGCCCTCCAGCTGCTGGACATATTGCTGCAGGCGCTGCTCGTCCGTCATTGCTAGCCAGACCCTGGCGCTATGATAATGTTATGGGCTGGCGGAACACACCAAATAATAAAGATGAAATAAGATATGAGGTGCGTTCGCAGCCCAGGGCCCACTGTGCAGAGGTGACAAACTGCAGCTAAGCAATGAGGAAGGAAGCCGGACACCGGTGGGTAACACCTGACCCGGTGCTTGCAGGGACAAACTCCGTTACCTCACGGAGTTCGCACCAGCTGGCGAATAAATGAGACCGGTTAAGATCACAGGTCACAGCAATGTGAACCACTGCTCTGAGCGGGTGCAATGTCTGCCCTGGCAGACGCCACTAACCAGCCTGACAACTGAGCTAGAAAGCGCACAAATGGCGCATGGCACTATTCTGGCGGACGCTGTGGGAGCAGTGGTTCAAGAGGCCTGTACTGGCCGACGACCCAGGGCGCTAAAGATTTATGAGTAGTTACACTGCGGCGCTAAGCAGTGTCAGAGCAACAGTGCTGACTCTGATTCCTAAACCCTAACTCATGCATAATATCCAAGGAGGGGGAATCTTAATGAGTCAATCACCAGTCTCATACATCCGTCATCACACATAGACTAAACACCATAGCCTCAGAGTCTATCATAGCACATGGCGGGGCGCCATGCGACCCTTTTATAGCGACGTCCTTCCGGGACCCTCCTGACGATCCAATGTGAGCAGGAGAAGGATCTGAGCATGTGACTCCCGATCCCCAATGGGAGATCGTCCCACGAGCATGCTCCGTGGACCGAAGGAAGGACTTAGACTCTGGAGTCTTTTGCTTCGGGCCAGTCTGCATTGCCATAACTGGACCAGAGGTGGCAGCAGCAGCAACCAAACCCACAATGCTGGTGTGAGCAGAACGCTGGGATTGAGGAGTGTGCTGAGCAGGCTCCACTGTGGCTGAAGGGGAATGGGAGACTGTCAACGGCAAGGCTCAGGATTCCTGCTGTGCAGCGACCGGAACCTGATGCCTAATAGTTACATGGCACTGATGAGTTTGAACATGCATTACATGCTTCAAACAGAGTTGTTTAGCCACAATTTTGGAAAGGTGCCAACAATTTTATCCAGCCAATTTTGGGGTTTGTGTAAAATTATGTCAAATTTGACTTGTTTTCTCTGTTTTTTATCTTGTTTGAATAAACACAAAGAAAATAAACACGTGTTTAAGAAAACGTGTAATTTCAATAATTTTTTGGGAAAAATACTTCCTTTTTGGAACAATTTCAAGGGTGCCAACACTTTCGGCCCTGACTATATCTATATATGTCCTTCATCCTGGTATATATTTCCTCCGTCCTGGTATTTATGTCCCTTATTCTGCCTGGGCTCTATCCTGGTAAATATATTTCCCTTCCTGGTAAATATGTCCTTTATCCTGGGCCCAATCCTGGTGGCATATATCTTTTCACGGAAATTGTCACAGCATGCAAGCAACAGGAGCGCATGATGTCACTGCCATTCTGCACCAATCACATGCAAGCGAATGTCTTCTGCTGGTCTTTGATTGGCCATCAGCATGCATTGCCTTGCACTGACCCAAAGGGTCTGTGCACCACAATACATTTCAACTGGATGTGCGTTCGAGGACACACATCCAGTTGAAATTTATGCTGGCATCAGTGGACTGCTTATCTGTCCTGACCTCTGCAACTGCAATCATTGCACCCCTTCAAATACTGTAGATGGTTATGCATGGCGGAGTGTTACAGTTCTTCTTAATTACTTTCTCACAATCACACTAATCTATCTTAGCAACATCAAACTTTACAACTTTTTACTTACTGGCCTTAGAATCTATCTTCTGAGATGATTTTGTGAAGCAAGACAGAATTTCTTCTCTAAAATCTTCCACACTAGGTTGGAACCTCGCAATCTATCGCTGTCACAGGATGATCTTATCCAGCCCATAGCAGTCTCAGGAATATTAGTAACTCTGCTACACTGTTGTTCTCAAATATGCTCCTGTTTGGGTCTCTCCATGAACTTCACAGTAATTGCTAGCTCTTTCCTACTCAAATCCCCTTCAGCTAATATGACTTTATACAGTATGCTTTACAAATCATTTAGGCAACTGAGAAATACATCAAGATAACATATTGCATTACTAATAACATTTTCAAGGTGTGCAGATAACTTTTCCACTCACTTTTAATTCCATCCACAAAAATGCTAGCACCATACACAGCCTGTCTATTGTCCCTCCTGGCTGCCCCTCCTTTCATTTCTTCTGCACAGTTAACTAATGTCATACTTAAAGTTTTTAAATGAAGGACTGTATTATTAAGGAAAAATAAATCCAAACCTATGGGGTACTGTGTGAAAAGTGATTGCACCCTAAACCTAATAACTGGTTAGGCCAACCTTAGCAGCCACCATTGCAAGCATTTGTAATAACTGGCAATGAGTCTTTTACAACACTCTGGAGGACTTTTGGCCCACTAATCTTTACAAAATTGTGGTCATGCCACAGCATCTCAATCGGATTAAGGTTAGTACTTTGATTAGGCCACTACAAAGTCTTAATTTTGTTTTTCTTAAGCTATCAGAGGTGGAATTGCTGGTGTGCTTGTGGACACAAACAGATGGCTGGACATTCTCCTGCAGGATTATTTTAGTAGCACAATTCATGGTTCCATAAACCACAGCCAGTTTTCTAGGTCCTGAAGCAGCAAAATAACCCCTAACTATTACGCTACCACCTCCACCTTATTTTACTGTTGCTATGATGTTCCTTTTCTGAAATGCTATGTTACTTCTATGCCAGATGTAATGGGGCACACACCTTCCAAAAAGTTCAACTTTTGTTGTGTCAGTCCACAAAGTATTCTTCCAAAAGTCTTGAGTATCATCAAGATGTTTTCTGGCAAAACTGAGAAGAGACTTTATGTTCTTATTGCTCAGCAGTGGTTTTCATCTTGGAACTCCAACATGCAGGTCATTTTTGCCCAGTCTTTTTGTTATGGTGGAGTCATGAACAATGACCTTAACTGGGGAAAGTGAGACCTACAGTTCTTTGCATGTGGTTTTGGGGTATTTTGTGACCTCTTAGATGAGTCATCGCTGCACGCTTGGGGTAATTTTGGTCAGCCGGCCACCACTGGGAAGGTTCACTACTCTTCCATGTTTTCGCCATTTGTGGATAATGGCTCTCACTGTGGCTCAATGGAGTCCCAAAGCTTTTGAGACTGATAGATCTCAATTACTTTGTTTATAATTTGCTCCAAAATTTCTGTGGGTCACAGCATAATGTCTAACTTTGAGGATCTTTTGGTCTACTTCATTTTGTCAGGCAGGTTCCGTTTAAGTGATTTCTTGATTGAGAACAGATGTGGCAGAAATCAAGTATGAGAGTAGCTAGGGAATTTGAACTCAGCTTCCCAAAGATGTGATAAACCACAGTTATTGTCGTGTTTTATGGTGGGGATCGGGCAATCACTTTTTCACACAGGGCCTTGTAGGCTTGGATTTTTTTTTCCTTAATAATAATGACCTTAATTTAAAAACTACATTTTGTGTTTACTTGTGTTATTTTTGTCTAATATTCAAATTTGGTGATGTGAAACTTTTAAATGTGACAAACATGCAAAAGAATAGGAAATGAGGAAGAGGGCAAACACTTTCTCACACAATTGTATATAGTGATGATTTTAGTTCTGTGGTATAAACAGCTTTCTTCAATGTAAGTGAATAGAAATTCTGTTCTTTAAGTAAGGCAAAATAAACATTCTCACAAACTTGGTGTGGCAGGAACCTCTCGGGCTATATCGCAGACTATCCATCAGCTTAATCTTTCACCAGCCTCAGAACAACTACTCTCCATTGAGCTAGTGCATCTGCATTTTATAAGACCTGTAAGACCCGGACTGAATTATGGGAGTGAATATTCCCATCTAGGCTCTTTTGGTCAGTCCATAATCCCAGACCCAAAATCCAGTGAAAATAAGATCATCTTAGCTGCCTATTGTTAGTGGTGAAACTCTCTTGGGACTTACATCACTGAGGCCAGCCACCTTGGTGATACATACCTGCCATTCAGGACACCATACCTTCTGCTTTCTTAACACACGCTATATATATACATATATATATATATATACATACTGTATATACACTGCTCAAAAAGATAAGGGGAACACTTAAAAAACAGAATATAACTCCAGGTAAATCAAACTTCTGTGAAATCCAACTATCCACTTAGGAAGCAACACTAATTGACAATCAATTTGACATGCTGTTGTGCAAATGGAATAGACAACAAAAGGAAATGTCTTGGCAATTATCAAGATACACTCAATAAAGGAGTGGTTCTGCAGGTAGGGACCACAGACCACATCTCAGTACCATTGATTTCTGGCTGATGTTTTGGTCACTTTTGAATGTTGGTTGTGCTTTCACAGTCGTGGTAGCAAGAGATGGGCTCTACAACCCACACAAGTGGCTCAGGTAGTGCAGCTCATCCAGGATGGCACATTAATGCAAGCTGTGGCAAGAATGTTTGCTGTGTCTGTCAGCATAGTGTCCAGAGGCTGGAGGCACTACCAGGAGACAGGCCAGTACTCAAGGAGACATGATGGAGCCGTAGGAGGCAACAACCCAGCAGCAGGACTGCTACCTCAGCCTTTGTGCAAAGAGGAACAGGAGGAGCACTGCCAGAGCCTTGCAAAATGACCTCCAGCAGGCCACAAATGTGCATGTGTCAGCACAAACAGTTAGAAACCGACTCCACGAGGATGGTCTGAGTGCCCGATGTCCACAGATGGGGGTTGTGCTCACAGCCCAACACCGTGCAGGACACTTGGCATTTGCCACAGAACACCAGGACTGGCAAGTTCGCCAGTGGCGCCCTGTGTGCTTCACAGATGAAAGCAGGTTCACACATATGACAGATGTGACAGTCGGGAGACGCCGTGGAAAGCAATCTGCTGCTTGCAACATCTTTTGGCATGACTGGTTTGGCAGTGGGTCAGTAATGGTGTGGGGTGACATTTCTTTGGAGGGCCGCACAGCCCTCCATGTGCTCACCAGAAGTAGCCTGACTGTCATTAGGTACCGAGATGAGATCCTCAGACACCTTGTGAGACCATGTGCTGGTGCAGTTGGCCCTGGGTTCCTCCTAATGCAGGACAATGCCAGCCCTCATGTGGCTAGAGTGTGTCAGCAGTTCCTGCAAGATGAAGGCATTGAAGCTATGGACTGGCCTGCCCGTTCCCCAGACCTGAATCCGATTGAACACATCTGGGACATCATGTCTCGCTCTATCCACCAACGTCACGTTGCACCACAGACTGTCCAGGAATTAGCGGATGCTTTAGTCCAGATCTAGGAGGAGATACCTCATGACAACATCCACCGACTCATCAGCAGCATGCCGAGGTGTCGTAGGGAGTAGAGATGAGTGACTTTGCCTTTTTTCGGGTCGAGTCGGGTTTCATGAAACCCGACTTTCTCAAAAGTCGGGTCGAACGAAATCGGCCGATTATCGTGAAAAGTCGAAGGTCGACTGAAACACGAAACCCAATGCAAGTCAATGGGGAACCAAGGTCGGCAGAGAGTGGAGGACAGGAAACACACCTACAGTGCCTATTTTAATGCCAAAAACATAAATTCTTACTACTTAAGCTTGTCAACCTTAATTTACTTTATAATAATAGTTAGGCATTGAAAACTGGGGGTTATTTGGCTAAAGTTGTGGGGGGGTAGGGCTGGCTCCAGATGTTCATGGGCCCTGGGCCAAAGAGTGTCACTGGGCTCCTTTAACACATGCCACAATTCATGATCCTCTGATACGGCAGAGAAATAGTGGTATAGTACAATGAAAAATACTTCACTTCTTACATTTCATGACTGATATCCATCTTAAATTCTCCAATAGCTCCAAAAACGGACAGTATATTTCTAAATACAGTATTATGGCCACCGCATAGTGTGCCATACAGAATCATTGGTCCCATATAATGTTTGAAACAGTATATGATGAGCTCCACATAATGCTACAATATATGTTGGCCCCCATGGATGAAGCTCCACTGTGCTATGGGCCCAAATAATGCTCCATATATAATGGGCCCCATTTCTATTGCTCCAGTGCATAATGGGCCCTGTAAATGCTGCTCCAGTGTCTGATGTCCACCTTTGGAATGCTCCAGTGTATGGTGAGCCTCATATATCATTCTCTAGAGTACAGTGCTCCCCAAAAATAGATGTCCCAACATTGAAAACAATTAAATAAGTCTCCTCACTAGGGAATCCCTGTACTAGTCTGGACTCCTCGTCGTCCCTATCTTCCATCTCACTGCGCTTGGACTGTTTAGGCAGAGGGAGTACAGACGTGATGTCATCGCGCTCTCTGACCAGAATGTCACTGTCAGGAAATGCCGAAGACATCATGGCGGTGGAGCAGGGAGAGGTAAGTATTTCAACTTTGCAAGTGCTGTGATCCTGAGCAAGCAGGGGGGGCCCACTTGTTGGCGACGGCACTGGCACAGGGCCCCTCATAGTACGGCGGTGTGTCTTATGGCGGGTGGACCCTCCCATAGGCAGAGACACTTTTGCGTACTATGAGGGGCCCTGTGCCAGTGCGTCACACATGAGTATGCCCCCCCACCTCCTCAAGGAACCTGCACTTTAATCTGCACCTTCCTCTTTGTCACCGTGTAAGGTGGTATAGTATGTGGGAAGGGGAACATGAGTTTCATCAGGGTAAGATTCTGGCTGTGTAGAGTGCGAGGGGAATGTAGTGGTCTAGGTCAATGTACCAGCAGAATCATCTATCAGTGGTTGGGTATCAGTGCACTTGTGGCGCCCCCAGGAGTACGGTCGCCACAGTGGCATTACCTTCCTCCTAGGGAGTGTGATGTCATGCTTGGAATCAACGAAGGGTCTCTCTAGCAGTTAAACCAACACACAACACAGTTCCCACTCCAGGCCAGCAGGGAGACCTCTGAACCTGACTGATGAGGAGCTGCTCTCTGTGGTCAGGAGGAGGGAAATTAGGGTAGTGTGTGAAGGGAAGGGAAAGTGTTGTGAGCTCATTTTCTCGTTCACCTTTGATGTCCGATGAACTCTCCCTGCTGGTGAAAGGAGGTGGTGAAACTGATTTGGATGGGAGAAACCTGTCACCTGAACAGGTGGATTGTGATTGGACATCTGGAATCTCTGAGTGGATATAAGGCAGCCGATGCCCTGTAAAGTTGCTGGTGATTTCTCTGCTCTGAGCTCTGGCCTCCAGTTCAGTTCCTGTCTTCTAAAGCTAAGTTTTGCTCTGTTATTGTTCCATGAGATTTTGTCTGATTTGCTTAGTTTTGTGTTCTGCCAGCCCCGGCTGGGGCTCTGCTGAATTTCCATTTTTGTCCCTGATCGGTTAAATCTCTTTTGCTCTGTCTTCAGAATATATCGGAGTGCTGATATAGGGATTTTGAAGTCTAGTGACTTCAGGGCCATTTTTCCTATCAGACGTGTTGGGACATTTTTGGTAGGGTTTTTGCGGATTGCAGCCAGCATCTTTTCTGTCCTTTCCTATCTAGTTAGTTGGGCCCCATCATTTGCTCTGCCTGTCTTTCTGTCTGTGTTTGTGTTTTCATCTGTTTTCACCGACAATACATGTTGGGGGCTGTCTATTGCTTTGGGGTCTGCTCTGGGGCAGTTTAGATTTCCTCTTTCTTTTCTTAGGCTTATTTAGATCTCCAGCTGTGAAGAGGCGTCTAGGACCACCGTAGGAACGCTCCACGGCTACTGTTAGATGTTGTAAATAGGATCAGGGGTCTGCAATCCGCTAGTTCCAACCTCTCCGGTTTTCTGGACTTAGCTTGCATTTTAGTTTTTTTCTACTCCGTTGACTCATTCATAACAGAATCACCAGCCATACCGCAGATTCTAGGGTAATCAATAGCAGGAGGGAATTGTAAAAAAAGAAAAAAAAATCTGAATTTTATTTTTTTAAATGTATATTTTTACCTCTTTTTCTCTGGGGCCGTAGGAAGAATTTTTTCTTAATGGAGATTAAGTAATTGTCTGATTGTGTGGAGCAGCTCGCTGCTGAAGTGCGTGGAATTTCCCCCTATCTTGCTCATTCACATGCTGCTGAACCAAAGATCCCTACTCCTGATGTGTTTTTTGGGGATCAGTCTAAATTTTTGAATTTTAAGAATAATTGTAAATTATTTCTTGCCTTGAAGCCTAGCTCATTAGAGAGCTCAGCGCAGCAGGTTAAAATTGTCATCTCTTTGCTGCGCTGCGATCCCCAGGATTGGACATTTTCTTTGACATCTGATGATCCTATTCTAACTAATGTGGACGCATTTTTTCAAGTCTTGGGGTTGTTGTATGATGAACCTAATGCTATTGAACAAGCTGAAAAAGCCCTGTTGGCTTTGAGCCATGGTCAGGATTCTGCTGAGTTGTACTGTCAAAAATTCCGAAAGTGGGCGGTCCTTACTACCTGGAATGATGGTGCCTTGGCAGCTCTCTTTCGGAAGGGTTTGTCAGAAACCGTAAAATATACTATGGTGGGATTTCCTGTTCCCTCTGGTCTTGACGATTCTATGTCGTTAGTCATTCAGGTTGATCGGCGTTTATGTGAACGTACAATTACACGAGAAATGTTGCCACCTGTTGAACAAATGTCTAAACCTATGCAATGTGATAGAGTTTTGTCTAGGGCGCAACGTCAGGAGTTCAGAAGGCGTAATGTTATGATTGAGTCACCGTAGGAGGCAAAAACAGAAATGCTAGCTAAGTCCAGAAAACCAGAGAAGTTGGCAGCTATCGGATTGCAGACCCCTGAACCTATCAACACAACTAGTAGTAGCCGTGGGGGGTTCCTACGATGCCCTAGACCCCTCGATCACACCCGGAGAATTAAATAAGCCTAAAGAAAGAAAGGGGAAATCTAAACTGCCCCAGAGCAGACCCCAAAGCAATAGGCAGCCCCCAACATATAATGACGGTGAAGCAAGATGAAAATACTAACACAGACAGAAAGATAGACTGAGCAAAGAGGGGCCAAAGCTAACTAGATAGAAAAGGACAGGAAGGCTGCTGTCTGCAATCCGCGAAAAACACTATGAAAATAAGAGCCAACAGACTGACAGTGAAAAAGGCCCTGAAGACGCTAGGCTTCAAAAAAGCTATGTCAGTACTCAGGAATATACTGAAGACAGAGCTACAGGCAAAAGGAGATTCAGCTCACCCCAGCAGGGAATGGCAGAATACTGAAAAGCAAGGAAAACAAAAAGCAAAACAAAAAAGCTAACAGGCAAAACAGAAAACTTAGGTTTAGAGGAGCAGGAATCAGACTGGTGTCCTAGAAGTCCACAGACAAATCACCCGCAGGGCAGAAGGGCGTCGGCAGCCTTATATCCATTCCGTGACTCCACTCAGCCAGTCATCCTCATTAGACTCAGGTGCCTGATAATCAGGCTCATTACCCTCCTTTACCAGAATAGGGAGTTCACCAGACCCCAGTGACGAAGGGGAAAATGAACTCACAACAGTACCTCCCCCTTGAGGAGGGGTCACCGAACCCTCAACCACGCCACCAAGGCGATCAGGGTGAGCCCGATGAAATGCAAGCACCAATCTTTTGGCGTGAATATCAGAGGCAGAGACCCAGGAATTATCCTCCTGACCATAACCCTTCCACTTAACCAAATACTGGAGTCTCCGTCTAGCCAGACGGGAATCCAGTATTTTCTCTACCTCATATTCCATGTTACCTTCAACCAATACAGGGTCTGGAGGTGCCACCCCAGGAACAACTGGTTCAACAAATCTCTTCAACAAGGACTTATGGAACACATTATGGATTTTAAATGTGACAGGAAGAGCCAAACGAAAAGAGACCGGATAATAATATTCTCCAAAATCTTGTAAGGTCCAATAAATCTAGGCTTAAACTTAGGAGAAGCCACCTTCATAGCAATATTTTTTGATGATAACCACACCATATCACCAATCTTAAACTGGGGACCAATGGTCCTATGTTGATTGGAAAACCACTGGGCCTTTTCCTGGGAGAGAGATAACTTATCCACCACTTGGTCCCAGATCTGGTGCATTCTCTCCACCACAGTGTCAACACCTGGGCAGGCAGAAGGCTCCACCTGCCCTGAAGAAAATCGAGGATAAAGCCCAAAGTTACAAAAAAAAGGTGACATCAAAGTGGCAGAACTAGCTCTATTATTTAAAGCAAATTCGGCCAAGGGCAAAAATGAAACCCAATCATCCTGATCAGCGGAAATAAAACATCTCAAATACGACTCCAAGGTCTGGTTTGTTCTCTCTGTCTGCCCATTGGTCTGAGGGTGAAAAGCAGAGGAGAAGGACAACTGAATTCCCAGCTTGGAACAGAAAGTCCTCCAAAATCTAGACACAAACTGAACTCCTCTGTCAGATACAATGTTCTCAGGAATCCCGTGTAAGCGAACCACCTGTTGCAAAAACAGGGCCACCAACTCAGAGGAAGATGGCAACTTAGGGAGTGGTACAAGATGAACCATCTTAGAGAACCTATCACAAATCACCCAAATAACAGTCATTCTTTGAGAGACCGGCATATCAGAGATGAAATCCATTGAAATATGGGTCCATGGCCTCCTGAGGACCGGCAAAGGCATCAACAACCCACTAGAGCGAGAACAAGATTTAGACCGGGAGCAAGTCCCACAGGACTGCACAAAATTCCTGACATCATGAGACAAGGTGGGCCACCAAAAAGAGCGACTCACGAAAGCTCTAGTACCAAAAATACCTGGATGACCAGCCAATGCAGAGCAATGAACTTCAGACATCACTCTCTTCTTCCACTGGTCAGGAAAATACAACTTTCCACTGGGACAACGCTCAGGTTTGTCCTCCTGGAACTCTTGCAGAGCAAGTCTCAAATCGGGCGAGATGGCAGAAAGAACTACCCCTTCGCCTAAGATGGTAGCAGGCTTGGTCACCACAGGAGAATCAGCAAAGAAACTCCTAGAGAGGGCGTCTGCCTTGACATTCTTAGTTCCAGGAAGAAAAGAGACCACAAAATCAAAACGTGTAAAAAACAAGGCCCACCTAGCCTGTCTAGGGTTCAAGCGTTTAGCCGACTCTAGGTAAATCAAATTCTTGTGGTCAGTGAGGACCACAACTTGATGTTTAGCTCCCTCCAACCAATGTCTCCACTGCTCAAATGCCCATTTCATGGCCAACAGTTCCCGATTCCCCACATCATAGTTACGTTCAGATGGAGAGAACTTTCGGGAAAAGAACGCACAGGGATTCATTTTAGATGTTACAGGATCCTTTTGGGACAAAACAGCTCCTGCACCAATCTCAGAAGCATCCACCTCTACCTGGAACGGGAGTGAGACATCAGGTTGACACAAAACCGGGGCGGAGGTAATTCTTCGCTTCAGCTCCTGAAAGGAAGCAACAGCCTCAGGAGACCAATTTAACACATCAGCACCCTTCTTAGTCAGATCAGTCAACGGCTTGGCAATACTTGAAAATTTTGCTATAAATTTCCCATAAAAATTAGCAAAACCCAAAAACTTCTGGAGGGCCTTCAAAGAAGTGGGCTGAACCCAATCATAAATGGCCTGTACCTTGGCCAGGTCCATTTCAATAGTTGACGGAGACAAAATAAATCCCAAAAATGAAATCCTCTGTACTCCAAAAAGGCATTTCGATCCTTTGACATACAGGGAATTCTCCCTCAAGATCCAGAACACAGTCCGAATATGTTCCACATGAGAATCCCAATCCTTGGAGAAGATCAAAATATCATCCAGATAGATAATCAAAAATTTATCCACAAAGTCTCGGAAAATATCGTTCATGATGCACTGGAAGACAGAAGGGGCATTAGTGAGCCCAAAAGGCATCACCAGGTACTCAAAATGTCCCTCCGGAGTATTAAACGCCGTCTTCCATTCATCCCCCTGCTTAATGCGGATAAGATTATACGCCCCCCTGAGGTCAAGCTTGGTAAACCAGCAAGCACCTCTAACTCTAGAGAATAGATACAAAATCAGGGGTAACGGATACTGATATTTAATAGTAATTTTATTGAGGGCACGATAATCAATACAAGGCCTTAAAGAACCATCCTTTTTGGCCACAAAAAAAACCCGGCACCTAAGGGTGAAGAGGATGGTCTAATATGACCATTCTCCAACGCCTCCTTAATATAGGACCGCATAGCCTTGTGCTCGGGTTCAGATAAATTGAAGAGCCGACCCTTGGGAAATTTACACCCCGGGCTTAGTTCAATTGCACAGTCATAACTCCTATCAGGAGGCAAGGACGCAGAATCATTCTCACTAAATACATCATAAAAGTCCGCCAAATAGTCAGGAACATCATGCGACTGAGGAGAGGTGGAAAAAACTGGAGCCTCACTAAAGGCACACCGACAACCCCAACTCACCACAGACACAGATTTCCAATCCAAAACTGGATTATGAATTTGCAACCAGGGAAACCCCAGAACAACGGCATCATGCAGACCATGCAATACCAAAAATCTGCAATTTTCTTGATGGTCTGGGGCGACCCGCTTGACCACCTGGGTCCAAAACTGAGGTTTATTTTTAGCCAAAGGAGTAGCCTCAATCCCCCTCAAAGGGATAGGCATCTGCAGAGGTGTCATCGGAAATCCACAACGTTTAGCAAAATCCAAGTCCATTAGGTTTAGCGCTGCTCCCGAATCCACAAAAGCCTTGGAGGAAAATGTGGACAGGGAGCAGATCAGAGTAATTGCCAGAAGAAACTTAGGTTGAACACCACCAACAGAAAACGTGTGTGCAAAGCGTTTCTCTCGTTTAGGACAAACAGAAATAATAAGCGAGGCATCTCCACAGAAAAAACACAGCTTATTACGCCTTCTGAACTCCTGACGTTGCGCCTTAGACAAAACTCTATCACATTGCATAGGTTCAGACGTCTGTTCAACCGGTGGCAACACCTCTCGTGCAATCCTGCGTTCACCTAAACGCCGATCAACCTGAATGGCTAATGACATAGAATCGTCCAGACCAGAGGGAACAGGAAATCCCACCATAGTATCTTTTACAGCTTCTGACAAACCCTTCCGAAAGAGAGCAGGGAAGGCATTATCATTCCAGGTAGTAAGGACAGCCCACTTTCGGAACTTTTGACAGTACAACTCTGCAGAATCTCGACCCTGGTTCAATGCCAACAGGGTCTTTTCAGCCTGATCAATAGCATTAGGTTTGTCATACAACAACCCCAAAGCTTGAAAGAATGCTTTCACATTAGTCAGAATAGGATCATCTGGTTTCAAAGAAAACGCCCAATCCTGGGGATCGCCACGCAGCAAAGAGATGACAATTTTAACCTGCTGCGCGGAGCTCCCTGACGAGTTAGGCTTCAATTATTTTTGAAACTCAAAAATTTAGATCGATCCCCAAAAAATACATCAGGTGTAGGGATCTTTGGTTCAACAGCATGCGAACGAGCAAGGTAGGCGGAAATTCCCCACACTTCCGCAGCGAGCTGCTCCACACGATCAGACAATTGCTTTATCTCCATTGAGAGAGAAAAAAAAAATTCCCCCTACGGCCTCAGAGATATAGAGGAAAGAATATGCACACACCTTTTTTTTTTAAACACAATTCTTTCTTGCTATTGAGTACCCTAGGATCTGCGGTATGGCGGGTGATTCTGTTATGATTGAGTCACCGTAGGAGGCAAAAACAGAAATGCTAGCTAAGTCCAGAAAACCAGAGAAGTTGGCAGCTATCGGATTGCAGACCCCTGAACCTATCAACACAACTAGCAGTAGCCGTGGGGGGTTCCTACGATGCCCTAGACCCCTCGATCACACCCGGAGAATTAAATAAGCCTAAAGAAAGAAAGGGGAAATCTAAACTGCCCCAGAGCAGACCCCAAAGCAATAGGCAGCCCCCAACATATAATGACGGTGAAGCAAGATGAAAATACTAACACAGACAGAAAGATAGACTGAGCAAAGAGGGGCCAAAGCTAACTAGATAGAAAAGGACAGGAAGGCTGCTGTCTGCAATCCATGAAAAACCCTATGAAAATAAGAGCCAACAGACTGACAGTGAAAAAGGCCCTGAAGACGCTAGGCTTCAAAAAAGCTATGTCAGTACTCAGGAATATACTGAAGACAGAGCTACAGGCAAAAGGAGATTCAGCTCACCCCAGCAGGGAATGGCAGAATACTGAAAAGCAATGAAAACAAAAAGCAAAACAAAAAAGCTAACAGGCAAAACAGAAAACTTAGCTTTAGAGGAGCAGGAATCAGACTGGTGTCCTAGAAGTCCACAGAGAAATCACCCGCAGGGCAGAAGGGCGTCAGCAGCCTTATATCCAGTTCGTGACTCCACTCAGCCAGTCATCCTCATTAGACTCAGGTGCCTGATAATCAGGCTCATTACCCTCCTTTACCAGAATAGGGAGTTCACCAGACCCCAGTGACGAAGGGGAAAATGAACTCACAACAGCGTAATAAGCTTTGTTTTTTCTGTGGAGATGCCTCTCATAATATTTCTGTCTGCCCTAAACGAGAGAAACGTTTTGCACACACATTTGCTGTGGGTGGTGTACAACCTAAGTTTCTTCTGGCAATTACTCTAATCTGCTCCCTGTCCACATTTTCCGCTAAGGCTTTTGTGGATTCAGGAGCGGCTCTGAACCTGATGGACTTGGATTTTGCTAAACGTTGTGGGTTTCCTATGACACCTCTGCGGATGCCTATCCCTTTGAGGGGTATTGATGCTACTCCTTTGGCGAAGAATAAACCTCAGTTTTGGACCCAGGTGGTAATGTGGGTCGCCCCAGACCATCAAGAAAATTGCAGATTTTTGGTGTTGCATAATTTGCATGATACCATTGTTATGGGGTTTCCCTGGTTGCAAATCCATAATCCAGTTTTGGATTGGAAATCTGTGTCTGTGGTGAGTTAGGGTTGTCAGTGTGCTCTAAGTGACGCTCCTGTTTTCTCCACCTCTCCCCAGTCGCATGATGTTCCTGATTATTTGGCTGATTTTTATGATGTATTTAGTGAGAATAAGTCTGCGTCTTTGCCTCCTCGTAGGAGTTATATCTGTGCAATTGAGCTGAGCCCTGGGTGTAAATTTCCCAAGGGTCGACTTTTCAATTTATCTGTACCCGAGCATGAGGCTATGCGATCTTATATTAAGGAGTCGTTGGAGAAGGGTTATATTAGACCATCCTCTTCACCCTTGGGTGCTGAATGTCATGGTCACGTGTCTCTGGACGCAGCGGTTACCGCAAGGCGAACCCATAACACACGTGACCCTGGAAACACCGCCTCCAGTGGGGCGCATTTAAATAATAAAACGTGCAGGTGGATATGCCGCCTCCACCTGGCGAATTTAGGTATTACACGTTATACAATAATTCTGGAAACCCCGCCTCCAGTAAGGCGAATTTAAATAATAAAGGGGAACGTGGGAAACAATTACAATGGTGGGCCCTGCGATAGGGAATGGGGGACGTGGAGACCTCCTAAGCTCCCCTGAGCCAGTGTCCCTGCACTCCTTACGTTCCCTAAACAGGCTCCGCACCTGTCGCCGCACGCGTACCTTAACGCCCTTGCTCACCCTGACCCTAAACCCTCACTAGGGAATAGGTCGGTGCGGAGACTAATCCCACCACTGCACTAAGAACACACATGAGGAAAGAAGACAATACAGGGGAAACACCACTTAGCTTTGCTCTGTTGCGTACGCTCCTAGCAACAGAGCCCACCACCTGCGTGCATCTTCTCCCCCACCTGGATCCATCACCATAACAGGATCCTTCACCTTAGTGCAGCCTCGGAGCAGAGTCCACTACCAGTTGCAGCTGCTTAGTACCAGAGTCCCAAGGATGAGTTCAGCTTCTGACACGAAGTCAAGCATGCTTGAGTCCAGCTCAGCAGCCAAGTCCCACATGGTGAGTGCCACTCTCCATAGTCGCCACTCCACCAGTCCATGCAGACACTTCCCGCCGACACCATCACTGCGACCCCACCACGCCATGCCAGCCCTTCGTCCAGACACCATAGCTGAAACACGTCCCCCCTGGCTAAGCTGCGCAGGACTCCTCACCAGCTCCATCCTTCCACCAGGCTCTCAAACTCAGAGTGAACACAAACTCACAATATCACAGGCAGTGATTGCACACCCCTAGCACACCTTTATAGGGTGTCACACCTGATCCATAATTAAGTGCACAAAAACCTAAAGTGCAATACCACTAACCACCACCGGGGACAGTCAAGACACCTTGGAACTTTCCAAAGTAAAAAAAGTTCACCCAGTGCAATTTAAAACTGTCAGATCACTTCAGATCATGACACTGGTTTTTTTTTCGTGGCCAAGAAAGATGGTTCATTAAGGCCTTGTATTGACTATCGTTCCCTCAACAAAATTACTGTTAAATATCAGTATCCGTTACCCCTGATTTCTGATCTATTCTCCAGAGTTAAAGGTGCTTGCTGGTTTACCAAGCTTGACCTCAGGGGGGTGTATAATCTTATTTGCATTAAGCATGGGGTTGAATGAAAGACGGCGTTTAATACTCTGGTGGGTCATTTTGAGTACCTGGTGATGCCTTTTGGGCTCACTAATGCCCCTTCAGTCTTCCAGTGCTTCATGAATGATATTTTCCGGGACTTTGTGGATAAATTTTTGATCATCTATTTGGATGATATTTTGATCTTTTCCAGTGATTGGGACTCTCATGTGGAACATGTTCGGACTGTGTTCCGGATTTTGAGGGTGAATTCCCTGTATGTTAATGGGTCGAAATGCCTTTTTGGTGTACAGAGGATTTCATTTTTGGGATTTATTTTGTCTCCGTCAACTATTGAAATGGACCCGGCCAAGGTACAGGCCATTTATGATTGGGTTCAGCCCACTTCTTTGAAGGCCCTCCAAAAGTTTTTGGGTTTTGCTAATTTTTATCGGAAATTTATAGCTAATTTTTCTGGTATTGCCAAACCATTGACTGATTTGACTAAGAAGGGTGCTGATGTGCTGAATTGGTCTCCGGAGGCTGTTTCTTCCTTTCAGGAGCTGAAGCGGAGGTTCACTTGTGCTCCGGTTTTGCGGCAACCTAATGTCTCACTCCCGTTTCAGGTAGAGGTGGACGCTTCTGAGATTGGTGCAGGAGCTGTTTTGTCCCAAAAGGATCCTGTAACATCTAAAATGAATCCCTGTGCTTTCTTTTCCCCAAAGTTCTCCCCATCTGAACGCAACTATGATGTGGGGAATCGGGAACTGTTAGCCATGAAATGGGCATTTGAGGAGTGGAGACATTGGTTGGAGGGAGCTAGACATCAAGTCGTGGTCCTCACTGACCACAAGAATTTGATTTACCTTGAGTCGGCCAAACGCTTGAATCCTAGACAGGCTAGGTGGGCCTTGTTTTTCACACGTTTTGATTCTGTGGTCTCTTTTCTTCTTCTTCGCCCGATTTGAGACGTGCTCTGGAAGAGTTTCAGGAGGACAAACCTGAGCATTGTCCCATTGGAAAATTGTATGTTCCTGACCAGTGGAGGAAGAGAGTAATGTCTAAAGTTCATTGCTCCGCATTGGCTGGTCATCCAGGTATTTTTGGTACTAGAGATTTGGTGAGTCGGTCTTTTTGGTGGCCCGCCTTATCTCATGATGTCAGGAATTTTGTGCAGTCCTGTGGGACTTGCTCCCGGTCTAAACCTTGTTCTCGCTCTAGTGGGTTGTTGATGCCTTTGTCGGTGCCCAGGAGGTCCTGGACCCATATTTCAATGGATTTTATTTCTGATATGCCTGTCTCTCAGAGAATGACTGCTATCGGGGTGATTTGTGATAGATTCTCTAAGATGGTCCATCTTGTACCACTCCCTAAGTTGCCATCTCCCTCAGAGTTGGTGCCCTTGTTTTTGCAACAGGTGGTTCGCTTGCATGGGATTCCTGAGAACATTGTATCTGACAGAGGAGTTCAGTTTGTCTCTAGATTTTGGAGGACTTTTTGTTCCAAGCTGGGAATTCAATTGTCCTTCTCCTCTGCGTTTCACCCTGAGACCAATGGGCAGACGGAGAGAATAAATCAGACTTTGGAGTCTTATTTGAGATGTTTTATCTCTGCTGATCAGGATGATTGGGTCTCATTTTTGCCCTTGGCCGAATTTGCTTTAAATAATAGAGCTAGTTCTGGCACTTTGATGTCACCTTTTTTTTGTAACTTTGTGTTTCATCCTCGATTCTCTTCAGGGCAGGTGGAGTCTTCTGCCTGCCCAGGTGTTGACACTGTGGTGGAGAGAATGCACCAGATTTGAGACCAAGTGGTGGATAAGTTGTCTCTCTCCCAGGAAAAGGCCCAGCGGTTTTCCAACCGGCATAGGACCATTGGTCCCCAGTTTAAGGTGGGTGATATGGTTTGGTTGTCATCAACGAATATCTCTATGAAGGTGGCATCTCCAAAGTTTAAACCTAGATTTATTGGACCTTAAAAGATTTTGGAGATTCTTAATCCGGTCTCTTTTCGATTGGCTCTTCCTGTTACATTTAAGATCCATAACGTGTTTCATAAGTCTCTGTTGAAGAGGTTTGTTGAGCCAGTAGTTCCTGTGGTTGCACCTTCTGACCCTGTATTGGTTGAAGGTAATGTGGAATATGAGGTTGAGAAGATACTGGATTCTCGTCTGGCTAGACTGAGACTCCAGTATTTTGTTAAGTGGAAGGGTTATGGCCATGAGGATAATTCTTGGGTCTCTGCATCTGATATTCATGCCGAAAGATTGGTTCGTGCTTTTCATCTGGCCCATCTTGATCGGCCTGGTGGCGTGGATGAGGGTTCGGTGACCCTCCTCAAGGGGGAGGTACTGTTGTGAGCTCATTTTCTCGTTCACCTTTGATGTCCGATGAACTCCCTCTGCTGGTGAAAGGAAGTGGTGAAACTGATTTGGATGGGAGAAACCTGTCACCTGAACAGGTGGATTGCGATTGGACATCCGGAATCTCTAAGTGGATATAAGGCAGCCGACGCCCTGTAGGGTTGCTGGTGATTTCTCTGCTCTGAGCTCTGGCCTCCAGTTCAGTTCCTGTCTTCTAAAGCTAAGTTTTGCTCTGTTATTGTTCCATGAGATTTTTTCTGATTTGCTTAGTTTTGTGTTCTGCCAGCCCCGGCTGGGGCTCTGCTGAATTTCCATTTTTGTCCCGGATCGGTTAAATCTCTTTTGCTCTGTCTTCAGAATATATCGAAGTGCTGATATAGGGATTTTGAAGTCTAGTGACTTCAGGGCCGTTTTTCCTATCAGACGTGTTGGGACATTTTTGGTAGGGTTTTTGCGGATTGCAGCCAGCATCTTTTCTGTCCTTTCCTATCTAGTTAGTTGGGCCCCATCATTTGCTCTGCCTGTCTTTCTGTCTGTGTTTGTGTTTTCATCTGTTTTCACCGACAATACATGTTGGGGGCTGTCTATTGCTTTGGGGTCTGCTCTGGGGCAGTTTAGATTTCCTCTTTCTTTCTTTAGGCTTATTTAGTACTCTGGCTGTGAAGAGGCGTCTAGGACCACCGTAGGAATGCTCCACGGCTACTGTTAGTTGTTGTGAATAGGATCAGGGGTCCGCTAGCTACCAAACTCTCCGGTTTTTTGGACTTAGCTTGCATTTTTGTTTTTTCCTCCTCCAGTGACTCATTCATAACAGGGAAGTGTGTGGACATGAGAAGGAGAGCTGGAGGATGAGCATAATTAAGGCTCACTCCAAGCTGGAGCGCATGGTCGGTATTCCGGTCTCCGAGTTTGTAGGGACAATGACTGTCCTGCAGCAGAAACTGGAGGAAGTAGCAGCTGTAAATGCTCTGTTCCCAACTAAGGCTCAGAGGCCCCAGCAGCGACGCGTGTGAGCCAGAAGGAAAAGGCTATGGCTGCCTGCCATATGAGAAAGTTCCAAAAGAGAGTCAACAGGGGGAACTTCAGTGAACTCAGTACTGCGAGTACCTCAGATAAGCGCTAGAACGGAGGCCACACTACCTATCTGCAGAGAGAGAACTCCAAATTTGCTTCCTGGTTGAACTCCTTCTCCATCTGTACTCTGGGTCCTGGACGGCACTTACCAAGTACAGGTAAAGGAACTGCACGACTGTGTCTGTCATCTTTCTCCTGCGCCTGGCACATGGCTCTGCTACATCCTGCACTGCACACCATCTACCAACTCTTTCATCTGCCCTGCAACTACGGCCCTACCTGTCCTGGGCTTCTACATCTTAGCTGCACCACAACATCTGTCCCAGAGAAGCGACACTGCAACGAGGGTCAATCTAATCAGAAACCACAGGTGGCGTCACATATCATTCACCTACAAACGTTATTCACCCCTTTGCATGGTCACGGAACGGGTCATCACCACCAACGTGAGACATCCCTCTGAGACACCGGCCCAGTACCGATTAACCCCACTGCCCTGACTGGCCACCCACACTCCATGTCAGATTCATCTTGGACTGGGGAATTCATGATTTGACTTGATAACCCAGGCATGATATGATAGAAAGAGCTACATGGACTAATGTGAAGCGTGGCCTGCTGCATCATTCACTTTTGGTGGGGTTGAAGGACACAAGGAAAGGGGTTCTTCCTGACCAGGAGCCAGCACATGACGACTCAGTGCTTGCATTTTTTGAAACTTCAGAAGAGGAGGGCATATTAGCTGGAGTCTGTTTCGGCAATGTAAGCCAAAACTTGTTCCTGAAGCTCCGGCTTTAAAAGTGGTTTACCTACTCCCAGAAAAGAGAGCCTTCAAGGCCTTGTGGAGCCAGACGATGACGCAGGCTCAACACCTCCTGCCTTAGGTGCTATTGTGCTTTTGCCACTATCAACATATGCAACACCACCACCACCACCATCGGGACCAGCTGGCAACCCCCGCCAACTTCCATGGCGTTTTACACCATACTTGCTCATTTTTGCGAAAATGTACCCAAAATACCACCAGCTATATGGTACTGTAAAACAAGGTAGAAGGTGTATCTACTATTGGTGAGATTTTGAATCTCACTATAGATTTGAGGACGCTGATCTATTGTCTCAGGCCCAGTAGAGATTACACCTCAATGTAACAGGCTGAAATTGGATGGTGTATGACAAGGTGTAGGGTGTCTATAGGATTGGTGAGAATTTGAATCTCACTAGAGATTTGAGGACGCTGAACTATTGTCTCGGGCCCAGTAGAGATTACATCTCAATGTAACAGGCTGAATTTGGATGGTGTATGACAAGGTGGAGGGTGTCTATAGGATTGGTGAGAATTTAGATCTCACTAGAGATTTGAGGACGCAGAACTATTGTCTCAGGCCCAGTAGAGATTACACATCAATGTAACAGGCTGAAATTGGATGGTGTATGACAAGGTGGAGGGTGTCTATAGGATTGGTGAGAATTTGGATCTCACTAGAGATTTGAGGACGCTGACAATGATGCTCTCAGTCCAAGTATGGATGCAGGCAGCCTAATAAGCAGGACTGCTGCACAGTGCACACACAAAACGGTGGAAAAATGAATGCTTGGTAACTGTGCAGAAAAGAGGAAGAAAAGTATTTTTGCTTTTAAAAAAGCAGTTTGCACAGCAGTGTGAAAACAGCATTGCAGCTATCAGGGAACCTTATAAGGCAGCCTAATAACCAACAGAGCTGATGCACAAAAATAGAGCCTCCCCTGTCACTGCACACAAAGTGTTGTGTTGTAAGTGGAAATCGCTGCAGAAGCAGTTTTTTGGTTCTTCTTCCCTGCCTAACGCTCTCCCTACAGAATCATCACCAGCAGCAGCTCTCCCTATGCTAAGATCAGCATAAGTAAGATGGCGGTCGGCGTTCATGCCCTTTTATAACCCCTGTGACGCCACACAAAGCCAGCCAATCACTTGCATGCCCTTCTCTAAGATGGTGGTGACCGATGCCTATGTCATCGCGTTGCCCACAGTGTGCGTCCTCCATCATTGGCTGAAAAAGGGCGCTGAAGCATCTTTTGAAACGCGACTTTGGCGCTCTGGTCGCCGACCTCGTGGCCGACCTCACGCTATGGTCGGGTTTCGTTTCATGAAGCCCGACTTCAGTGAAAGTCGCCGACTTTTGAATATGACCGACCCGTTTCGTTCAACTCTAGTAGGGAGCCAACAACTTAGCGAAAAACAAATCACTTAATATTCCTAAAGCATATATGGATGTTCATTATTAACATTATAAACTTCTCAAAAAAATATGAATAAACCAAAAGGAGTCCAGATTGATAAAGACTCAAATAAATTTATTTAGTTACACAAAAAAGGGAAAAACAGAGCAAATGGACATAATAAAATACCATAAGATAATATCACAAGGAGATAGATGCATAATAGACACATTGGCCATAATAGTAAAGTGATCATATGAATTTCATAACAATAATAAAGTGCATAATGTAAACAGGCTAAAAAAGCCAGACATAAAGTGCATGAAAACTATGACTAGATCATACATACCCAGGGGTCAGGGGTGGATTAAGGGTAGCCAGGGCCCAGGGCTGTTCACACTCTGTGGGCCCCACGGTCATGTGACGGGGTCGGGAAGTCACTACTTTTCATAACACATACGGTACATCAGGGGATGGGAAGGGGTTAAATACCGAGGTAAAAAAAACTCTGCAAATACGCAACGTGGGCACGAGGCCTTATAAATACTGAGGTAAAAACTCACCAAATACTCAGCGTGTGCATGAGGCCTTACAAATACTGGAAGGCTTCCACCCAACATCTAGTCCTGACTCACGTGTACCTACATCGAAACCAACTAATTATCTGCAATCACCTGCTGACCTGGACCCATGACTTGTCAGACAAGTTACTTCACATGAGTCACACAGAGGCTTCTGCTTCATGAACTTCCCCAGATAGAAGAAGCAGCCTCCGATGTGCAGCCTGTGGCCGGATACACAGGAAGAGACGCTCCTCGTCACAGGCTGTGCTCAACATGTCAGCAGAGGGGTTAACGCCACAGACAAGTCGCCATCTCCTCACACACTGGACACGACGCTGCATCTGGCGACGAACAAGTGCACTTTGCGCAATGTTAGTCATGTCCCAGAGGTTCAGCATGTGGAGGACCAAGGGGGGACCAAAAAAGACCCCAGGATTGGAACAGGAGCATGGGAAAGTGGACGGCGGTCGGAGGGGCAGGGTTTATATAGGGGTCGGAGTAAGTAAATATATATATATGCGGGCAGCGCACACATGCACAATCCTCAGGTTGTATAACTTTCAACTGGTCAAAACATTTCTCTCAGTAGGCCAAGAAAGAAATGTGGCAGGAATAAAGTACACCTCATAGTAACTTATGGGTGAGGCAGAGGTGACAAGACCCGCCATCTCGTGCCCACCTTACTAGAGTTGCCCACTGCCCACATATAACAAAGTTGATGGAAACAGATGACTTCCACTACGATGATTGGTTACCAGCCATCCCAACCACACCCATTTCACAACTAGTCACACCCATGTCCATGCCCCAACCACACCCATTTATCACTGCTGATCACACTGACTGGTACTGAGGGCACAGTGGCTGGTACTGTGGGCACACTGACTGGTACTGAGGAAAAGAAAGAACAGAGAGAGAAAAAAGAAAAAAGAGAAAGGAGAGAGAAAGAAAGAACAGAGAGAAAGAAAGAAGAAAGAAAGAGAGAAACAGAGAGAAAGGAAGAAAGAACAGAGAGAAAGAAAGAGGGGACAGAAAAAAAGAATAGAGAGAGAAAAAAAGAGGGGAAAGAATGAAAGAATAGAGCAGGAGAGAGAAAGAAAGAACAGAGAGAAAGAAAGAAAGAAAGAAAGAAAGAAAGAGGGGAAAGAAAGAACAGAGAAGGAGAGGAGAGAGAAAGTAAGAGGTGAAAGAAAGAACAAAGAGAGAAATAAAGAAAGAAAGGGGAAAGAAAGAACAGAGAGGGAGAGAGAAAGAGGGGAAAGAACAGAAAGAAAGAAAGAACAGAAAGAAAGAAAGACAAGGAATGAGGGGAAAGAAAGATTCTATAAAGATACTATACCAGCCCAGCTCACATTGTAGTGCCCACCTGAGCCTCCTGGTGCAGGACATATCATGATCCACTCACATGGCCGACATCCCCAAGTCCAAGTTGATCCCGCTGTCTGCGCTGTCGGAGGAGGACATGGTGATGATCTGAAGCATTCCCTGAAGTGCCTCCATGGTTCTGTCACAATCTCCTCCAGTCAGCTTCCAGCACGTCACTTCTGATGGAATGTCGCGTGCGAGTTTTCAAGTGCTCCGCCATATACTCCTGTGTCCGCTGGAAAAGTAAGCTCCCGGTCGGGGCAGTGGGGCAGACTCTCAAAATCTGGGACGGTTGGGAGGTATGAATGCTCCCCATCATACACATTGTACACGCATGTCTCTGCACACCTTATACATGCGCGGCTCCGCTCCGTGCACCTCGCACCCGCACGGCTCCACTCCGTACACCTCGCGCGCACACACACAGCTACATCCACCCTGTAAACCCCTCCTGACCCCACACAATTCCCTCATCCCGCACCATGACAACCAGCACAGCAGAGTCCGGCATACAATACATTGCAGAGTCCTGCATACAATAAATTGAGGGCTGTGTGTGTGCACAGGACCTGTGATGAGGTCACAGGAGGGGAGGAGTCAGGTGTCACATGATCAGGTGCCTCCGACTGAAGCCCCTGATCATATAACCCCTGACTCCTCCCCTCATCACAGGTCCTGTGTGCACAGAGCAGGGATTTATCAGTGAGGGACTGGCGCTGCGGTGGTCGGTGGGTCTGGGAGGGGGAGGAAGGGGTCGGTACATGGGGGAAGCGTGTCACTATGGTGGCAGATTATAATGGGGCAATTTTCCTTGGGCTGGTGGGCCCCCCCCACACCACTGGGCCCTGGGCTACCGCCCAGATTGACCTCATTATAATCTGCCACTGCCCGTAGTAAGTGGCTCAGTGCATCTCAGGCTCCTTCCCACCCCTGCATTAAACAAAATATAGAGCATTTTGAGAGAGCAGGTCCTATGAAGACCAACTGGCAAATATACATTCGGTTCTGCTGCAGATCTACAAGATAGGTTTAGAAATAGACTCTGCTCTGGAATCATGCTACGCTCTATTTAATGAATTGGATACACTATCCAGATTCATTGCACAGATCTGTGCTGAGAACAGTGATGAAATTAACATTTTCTGAACATTGCTAGGCAATACTTGCAGATCCCCAGATGGTTTTTCTGTTACTTGGCTGCAATTGCAAAACTTCCAGAGAAAAAAAAAAAAACAAAACAGCTTATATGATTCCGGCTATATTAAATGAGATTTACATATTAATTATAGTGTATTTGTTAACAAAGTCCTTACATTCTGTGAGCTATGAGCTATTAAATTATCATGACTCTGAGTTCCAAAAAGGGACAGTAGCAAGTAGTAATAAAGAACATCAGATACAATCAAGGTCAAGGTCAGACAGGTGTATGAAAAATCATCCTATTTTTATCCAAAAAGCTTGGACGATTTCATCCAAATTGACATCCGTATACCATCTATGTGTCTGTATTTTACGTCCGTGTGGCATCCATGTGACATGCATATTTGTACATCAATATTTTTAACTGTGCATTGTCAAATAAAGTTTCCTAGGATGATAGCAATACCCCCACAAAATTCAGATGCAATATGGATGATACATTGATCTGATGTTGTTTAAACACCTATAAAATGGAATGGGTGAATCTCATCCCACATATGGAAGAGAACAGTGCATGTTGAGATTTACATTGGTCAGAGTGCAGTCAGATTTTTATTCGGACACCACACATCGGTATAATACGGGCATCTGGACGAACCTTCATATGTGAAGTTATGTTTAATAAATTAATAAATATAATAAAGTTTGCTGGTAAGTGCCCCACTTGATATAGATTTGTGAGTAGATCATTTGGCCTTTGAGAATTATGCAGGGTAGAGATGAGCAAATAAACTACAGTGGAATTCTACTCAAATTTGACAAAAATTCACATTCTCCACATTGTGGATTTTTTGTAATTTGCTTTAATAATTTGCTTCTTTGCTTCAAAGCAGATTCAGCAGATTATTTTTTTTGTGAACTACAAAAAGCCCCCTGCTATTCACAGCCACCTGTCTGGTCTTCGTCGTGTCATCGCATCGGCGTCAATAGCAGTGAAATCCCATGGGTCTTAGTCGCAACATCGAGCCTTCTGGAGTTTTTAAGCCTGGGAGGATTCTGCACATGCATCCACAAAGATCACAACATGCGCCACCACCTTTGCTAGCACATGTGCATAACCCTCTTTGACAAACACAGATCCAAAGATGTGACGAGGACTGGACTGGTGTTGGTGAGTAGCGGATGGGCCAAAGAGGCGAGTATAAGGATTTTTTTATTTTTACATTTTGATGGGCAGCAGCCACCATTTTGCAGAATCCAAGCAGAAGCAAATTACAAAAATCCTCATTTTAGTGAATGATGATTTTTGTAAAATTCAAATACAATCGGCTCCCATTGGTCCCCCTATAATGCGATCTTGGAATGCTGATTGGTTAATTAAGGCATCTTGAGGTTTGATGATCCATCGCTGCAACTGGCCTCCAAACAAGCCTTCATATAGCTATGTTCACAGGAAAAATAACGTTATTTCTCTTGGAAAAGGGTGAGAAAAAATTAAAAATAATCTGCCTGTCATGAAGGGGTTCATAGAGTTCTTTCCTGGTATTTCAGCTTAATCCCATTTAAGTAAATTGAACAGACCTGCAATACCAAGCACATAAGCTATTAAAAATGTGAAGCTGTGCTGTTTGTTGCAGCAACTGTACACAGCAGATAGACCAACTATTTATTATCCTAATAATAATCTTTATTTTTAAAAACTGGAAAGCCTCTTTTATGAAGTTATAATAACTTGCAGGTACTAAGGATGTGACCACGGATCAGAGACAGACCAAGAGTTAAAGGGTTTAATTACAGGGGTTAAATTCTCCACGCAGGGAGGAGCAGTAAGGGGATTAAGTGAGTAAGAGTAACAATATAAACAGCAAAATAGACTAAGAAAACTACTAAATAGTTATGCAGAGTTGAGACGGTTTCGACTGGCATTATATGACTTATCATTCCGGGCAAAGCTTGATTTGGGTCCCTTTCTCCCAAGTTGGCACCGTCAACAGCAGCGCTCACTGTCTCTGAAGTCTACTCTGGATGTAGCTGGAACCTCAAGGGTTAAGTCTCTGCAGTCTCTTCTCAGGGTGAAGCTGGAACCTCAGGGGTTAAAACAGGATGCAGGGAGACGCTATGAACCTGAGTCTCCCCTACTAAGTCTCTGTATGTTATACTGACAGTCTCTCCGCTGGCACAAAGTTGCACACACTAGACAGTCTACTTGACACACTCAGGGGTCTCGGCTTGCCACTACGGTCACCGGGGCGGTGCGCTCGGGTCACTATCTCTGCACTGTCAGGAGGGAAGTCTCCTCTGGTCACGGAGGTCCCCGAGTCCACGTACTCACATACAGCTCTCACTATGGTTTGTATCTCAGCCTCAGTGCACTGTTGGGGAGTCCTCTATCTCTGGAAGCGCGGTGCTGCAGCCTGCTTTCTCTCTGACAGGCTTTCCCCTGTCTCTGGCACGCTCTCCTCCATGCCTGGCATGCTCTGCTTTCGCATCTTCTGCCTGCACACCTTCCAGTCCACTGCCCCTTCCTCTTCCTCTCTGCTCCTAGCAGTCACATGGTCCAGTCTGTCCAGGGCAGAAAGTCTTCCCCCCAGCAACCCTGCTGTCTGGCTAACTGGTTCCAGATAAGGAGCAGGGAAGGTAACATCCTTTGGGCTCTTCTTTCTCCTCACCCCCTTCTAAAGTGTCACATGAACCATACTGATGTTTTGCGGGTCTCGGTTAGTCAATAGCTCATTGCTCACTATTGGGCTAGTTTAAGCAAGTGTACTGTATTATACAGATGTGTCCTATCTGTATATGACATTGACCGCCGCACACAGAAAGCACACGCATCCATGATAGACAATGTGCATAGCCAATTTCCCACACTGACCAATTGCCTGTGTGGAAAAAACGAAAGGGTGCACTACTTTGGTCCAAATTATGGACCAGACTAATGCAAGTAAAAACAGGCAGTTACTGCACATGTCTGATATGCAGATGAGCACATGAGGCTGCATACTGAGCTAGTCACGTCTGCAGTTTTCATAGCACCATGTAAACCAGCCTTCAGCACATGATAAAAAGGTTTAGTAGGTGCAGATCAATAATCAAAATGCATTCTGTTAATAACCCTAGGTAAGGGCTTGTGTGCACGGCCGTATTTTCGGACCGAGTGCGATCCGACAAAACATTAGATAGCATTTGGACTAATGTTAGTCTACGGGACTGTGCACATGAACAATTTTTTCCTCGGACTGCGTCGGTCTGAGAAAAATTTGCTGCATGCCTGTAACTACCCTGCTGGCATCACTGCATGGCCTCCCATCCCCCGCACACCAACTTACTTACTGCATCAAGCCATGCTGTGAATTCTGTCTGTTACCAGCCCTGTGCCTCTACTCTCCTGCATGCTTCCAAGCTATGTGTGTATAGGGGGGCGGCGCCAGGACTCTCTGGTTTTTATGCAGTCAGGGTGCACCTGTGTAATCTGTCCCTGACCAATCACCTAGCGCCCTTGACTATATAGTTCCGCCACACCCACTAACCCTTGCCTGTGCAATGTCTAAACTCAGTTCCTTGCTGCTGAGCTAGCCAGGCCCTCTCCTATGTCTTGCCTTCTCTGAAGGCTCTTATTGCGCATTCCTGTGTCTTGGTACCTTGCCTAGTACTTCTCTGTCCGCCTGCCAGGAGGCAGAATATCCTGGTCCTTGTGTCTTTGTCCCTGTGTCTCTGTCTGAACTCAGTCTTACATCTGTCAGTCTCCTTGTCTTTGGCTTCCTTCTCTGCTGTGTCTTTCCTTGTGTCCTCCCTATCTGAGGCTCTGCACCCTTGCAGCTCTGCCTGCTCTGCTCTCTTGCAGCTCTGCCTACTCTGCTCTCTTGCAGCTCTGCCTGCTTTGCTCCCTTGCAGCTCTGCCTGTTCTGCCCCCTTGCATCTCTGCCTGCTCTGCCCCCCTGCAACTCTGCCTGCTCTGCCCCCTTGCAGCTTTACCTGCTCTGCCCCCTTGCAGCCCTACCTGCTGTGCCCCCTTGCAGCTCTGCCTGCTTGGCTCCCTAGCCGCTCTGCCTGCTCGGCTCCCTAGCCACTCTGCCTGCTCAGCTCCCTAGTCGCTCTGCCCCTAACCTGTTCCAACATACTCCACTTCTTCCTGCCTAAACCTATACCTGCCCCTGCTGTGTGAACAGGCCCCTACCTGTTCCTTTCCGAGCCATGCCCGCTTGCCCTGTGTCTCCAAGCCATGCCTGCTTGCCCTGTGTCTCAGCCGTGCCTGCTTGCTCTGTGTCTCAGCCATGCCTGCTTGTCCTGTGTCTCAGCCGTGCCTGCTTGCCTAGTGTCTCAGCCTGCCTGTTAGTCACACCTGTCTAAGTGACTTGTCCCCGAGTGGGATCAGCAGCCACCGCCAGACATCACCCTGGAGTGGCACCCGACAGCTACCTGCCGCACAAGCCTGACCTCTCCATCAGAGGCTCCAGTGAAGACCGAGGTAGCTGTCGTAGTCACGCCCCTTCCAGGGTAGTCTGGTTTGTGGCTCAGTGGGGCCACAACCCCCCAGCTCGTGCCATTCAGCCAAGGCGCGAGCGTTACAATGCCTAAGTTGTGATCTAGTATTCGGATTGCACTTGGCCATGCAAGTCATGAGTCCATGGAAAACATCAACCTCAATCAGATGACATCTGAGTGCAGTTCGATTTTCACAGACTGTGATCATACTCTCATCAAAATCTGATCAGAGTGTGATCAAAATGTGATTTGTGTAATTGACCCAATTCTCTCAGATAGGAGAACATACTCTCATGTGACCCTAGCCTCATAAGTATTCTTTCCCCATGCATTACTAGTGGAAATCATAACTTTAGAAAATATAAGTGTGCTGTCAGGAGTCACATCAGGAGTATGTATAATGCTGTTTCACGCATTTACCTAGTAGTCACAATTCATATTAGATCTGTTAAATATAGCAAAAACTTGCTAAGAAGGTCATATTTCTTCAAAGATGTGTTTTATCCAGATGAGACCTTTCAGCTGGTTGGTTTGCACGTTGCTCCTGCTTTCCATGAGTTGTTGATGAAGTGTGATGACACCATAAACTCATCCTAAGGGGAGAAGTTTCTGCAGCTGTTCTTTTACAGGCTGCCTGTGAACAGTTTTTCGCTTAGCAACAGCATTTTAAATAGGTGCAAAAGGTATTTTAGTGACACCTTCAGTATAGTACTGCTAATCTTAAAGAAGACATAGAAAATATAGAAAATACATTGCCTTATAGTTAGCTCTGCAATTTTCTTTCATTGCACCCCTGTGTACTCCGCTTAATGATTTGGTGCCTATAATGGTATTGATTGTTTAGTATAGTCAAGTGAAGTGCACACCCAAGGGCAGTAGGGTACCAGAAGAAGAAGAAAAAGAAAGTTACTGTAGGTACAATATATGGAAAATTGTATTTTTTATTGGCAGTTGGAAATGTATTTCGATATCCTGAAAACAACTTTTAGGCGGTATTCACACATTTTTCCCAGTATGCACAAAATAATAATACCATAAAACTGCACTCAAAACAAAGGTCACACGGACAGTCATAGTTTTTGATGCCGTTTTTCTTACATAGTTAATACAGTTGAAAAAAGACATGTCCATCATGTTCAACCAGGGGATGGGAAATGATTGAGGGGATGGGGTATGTATACAATCGGAATGCCTGATCTAGTCGGTTCAAAAGAGCTAATATTTCCCTCTTGATCCCAATTGTCGATCCACTGGATTAAACATTCAAAATAGAACTTTTACGTTGAGTTATTTTCTTCAAAATAAAAGCTTCTAGCCATTTTTTAAATAATTAATCGTGCCCACTGTGACCAGCTCTTGAGACACACTATTCCACAAACTAATAGTTCTAATGGTAAAGAAGCCCTGTCTCTTTTGAAGATTGAACATTTTTTTCTCCAGACAGAAGTAGTCCCCCATTGTCTTTTGAGGGTTTTTTACATGAAACAGCTTTTGACCCTACTTTTTGTATAGCCCATTTATGTACTTACACAGGTTAATAACGTTTCAAGACTAAATAAATGGAATTCTTTTAGTCTTTCCTCATAACTAGGATTCTCAGATCCTCCATGCCCATGATCACCTTTGATGCTCTTCTTTATACTTTTTTGTAACTCCAGGGCATCTTTTCTATGAACTGTTGACTTGAACTGCATATCCCAGATGACGTCACACAAACCTTTCGTAAATTGTTAACGTTACATCCCTTTCCCGTGAGTTCATACCACTTTTATTACATGAGAATATCTTTGTGGCCTTAATAGCAGCTGATTGATATAATATGCTACTATTTAGTGTGTGATCTATAAGTGCACCAGATCCTTCTCTACAAGAGACTCTCCTAGATTGACTCCCCATACAACACATAGTGCCCACAAGTGATGAGCGAGTGTGCTCGTTACTCGAGTTTTCCGAGCATGCTCGCATGATCTCCGAGTATTTGGATGTGCTCGTAGATTATGCTTGTGTCTCCGCAGCTGCATGATTTGTGGCTGCTAGACAACCTGAACACATACAGGGATTGCCTGTTTGTTAGGGAATCCCCACATGTATTCAGGCTGTCTAGCAGCCGCAAATCATGCAGCTGCGGAGACACAAACATAATCTATGAGCACATCCAAATACTCGGAGATCACGCGAGCATGCTCGGAAAACTCGAGTAACGAGCACACTCGCTCATCACTAATGCTCACATATTATTAGTGCCCATATGGATAGCTTTGCATTTCTCCACATTGAACATCATCTGCTAGGTGGATGCCCAAACGCTCAGTTTGTCCCAGTCAGCCTGTAATTTATGAACATTCAACTGCTCAAAACTACATAGTATTGATGTTATCTGTAAAAATAGAAACAACACTATTAATCATGTATTCTATATCATTAAGAAATAAGTTGAATAATAGTGCATCCGGCATTGAACCTTGTGGTGCACCACTTGCAACTGGAGATCATTCAGCTTAGCAGCCATTTATAACAATTCTAACAATTCTGTGGGTGCGCTCAATGAGCCAATTTTCGATTTAATAAACATATCTCTCTGCCATATAGACTTTAATTTACTCATTAGGTGTTTGTGGGACAAATGACAAATGGCTTTGCAATGTCAAAAACACTATACCTACAATGTCCCCTCTTCCCCTCTGTCCAGATTACTACTTTTTTCTTCATAAAAACTAATCAGGTTAGTATTACAATACCAGTACTTAGTAAAACCATGCTGACTCTCCCTTATAATATTATTTCCCATCACATATTCTTCTATATAATCTCTTACAAGCACCTCAAACACTTTTTCCACAATGGATTTTAAAAAGTAACCGCCATTTTAATTTTGAAAATGAATAGTACACATGAAAAGAAGAAGCTGTGTAATATATCTTATCAGAGAAATCTGCTTCTTTTTCCTCTAGCACTGATCATTCATTTTCAAATTTCTCAATTCGTGGGTAAAATCGGCGAAGGCAAATTTTGACCTTAATTAGATATGAGATGACATGTAGGAGGAGCTCTGATTCTCATACATTCTTCTCTCTACATAAAATGTTATCAGTGGTAACTGTTATTTTTTAAATCAATAATGTCTTCACTGAATACAGATTTTACCAGTGAATTGAGAATTGTAAGAAGGAATGATCAATCCTGGATCAATCCTGGAAGAGAAAGGAGCAGATTTGTCTGACCAGATATCTTACAAATTTTCTTATTTTGATCTGAAATAATGATTATTGAATAAAAAATTAAAACAATGGTTATACTTTAAGCTTGCTGATCAACAGTTACCTTGGAAAGATCTGTAACCCTTTTTGGAAATGAGCACCACATTAGCTTTGTGCCAATTGATTGGTGTAATGCAAGTTTGGGGAAGAAATTATTCTATCCTCCTTCCGAGGTATAGAACCCCTAAAATCACCAACTGTTAAACCCTACATTACCATATCCCTGGCTACTAGCTGGTCTGTTCTTTCGGGTGTTAGGAAGAGAGGTATCTATTAGGGTTGCCATTTCTAAGACTGACACCCTTGCATCATATATACAAAAAAACACGGCACTCCAGAAAAAAACAGAGGAGAATAGGTGCTCAAGTAAGGTTTCCAACCCATAGACATATACAAAAATACTTGGCACTCAAAATCGGAGAAGCAATTTTGTCTTTATTGTGCATCCAGACAAAAATAGACTCATATCATATGAACGTTTTCGGTCCAACAACGGACCTTCATCAGAAAGGTCTTTTTGTTTCTTTAGAGTAGACTGTAAGAGATACAGTAGGGTAATAGATATCCTAAGGCAGGAATGAAATCCTATAATGCTGTTTATTTTGTAATGACTGGAGCTCGAGTCTGTCAAAGGGGCTGGATACAATATGACTGGATGAAGCAGGCCTTAGGGAGAGAGAGGCAGATCTGTATGGAGCAGTGTCTGCAAGGGGCTGCAGCACTAAGAGGTCGCTGAAACAATCCAGGGTGCCGCCGTGAGAGGGTGTATATGACACCCTTGCATCATCACCCAATTTGGCAATTTTGCTTGGAAGTATAGAAACAAGAGTTGACCTTTTTTTACCCTTTTCCACTCCCATTACTGCATTACCTCAGCTAGTTACCTGCTCACCCTGACCCACTTCTCCACCCCACATGTATTTACCTCTAATTTCTTGATTAGTGAGCAGCATACTTCTCTTAAGGCCAGAGTCACACAAGCTTATAGCATAAGAGGCAAAAGCATCGGATACCAGATGCTATATGCTAAAGATGTCAGTTTACCATGCTCTGATTCTCTCCCATGAAAGAATTGCAGCACAAGTGCAAAGGAGATGGAGTAAGTAATTTCTCCATCTCCTCCATTGCCTGTCTCAGCGTATATAGGAAAGCACTTGGGTGACATCAAAATGCAGTCCGATGTTTTATATGCATCCATAGACTTGTATGGGTGCGTGTGAGCCTAGTCTCACTTCCCAAGGCAGCATGCTGCGATTGTTTTCTCACGCCAAATTGGCATGAGAAAATAATTGCTGATGTGCACTGTACCATAGTATAACACTGAGCAGAGTACTGTCAGATAAAACATTGGATTGCACTCAGCAGCGTAAATGCTCGTGTGAGCGAGGCCTAAAGGTCCCGTTACATTTAGCAATGCACCAGTGATCCCGACAACGATACAACCCAGTCAGGATCACTGGTGCATCACTAAATGGTCGCTAGTGAGCTGCCAAACACACCAGCGACGCAGTGATGCTCGGCGATCGTTACTTACCTGTCACACGCAGCGATGATGACGACTTCCGCCTGCGTCCATGCGTCACTCGTCGGCGCCAGCAGGACTCCAGCGAGAAGAAAACGGCCCAGGACGTTCTTGCACGATCACTGATATCCAGCATGGGGGGCCGGTCGGAGGTAAGTGTCACATGTAGCGAGATCGCTAGCGATATTGCTGTTGCGCCACAAAATTGGTGACACTTTAGCGATATCGCTAGCGATCTCGCTATGTGTAACAGGCCCTTAAGACTGTCAATCGCCCTCAGTGTTCAGTGTTGAATAGTTTGCTCCTCCAGATCTCTAATATAAATGTTCAGTTGGGCAACATGCTCACAACAGTTCTGGGTTATTCCTCTCTGAACAACTACTAACGTTGTGGATACAAGTGGCCTGATATGCACTGAAGGCAACCTCCAATCCTGCTATCCTTATCCAAACAAACAATAAAGAACAATAAAAGGTTGGGAAAAAATAAGTACTTACCGGCCTTGAACGCCTTCTTTTAACTCTTGCTTTTAACTCCCACCCATTTCCAAGTCACTAATTTAGAAATCCTCAGAATTGTTAAAAAAAATGTTACTCTTTCTGAAAACCCACAGCCAAATAAAAAGAAGACAGTTTCTGGTTATGCTTTCTTTATGCATCAAAACCAATAACTAGTGGTTACCCTATTCAAGCAATATATGTGTAGAACATGTTGACTTAGGGGCCTTTCACAGATAGTGAGATTGCTAGCGATCTCGCTAAAGCATCACCGATTTTGTGACGCAACAGTGATATCGCTAACGATCTCGCTTTGTGTGACACCTGCGACCGCCCCCCCCGCTGGATATCGCTGATCGCGCTCGAATGTCCTTGGTCATTTTTTCGCCATTGGCATCCCGCTGGCGCCGACTAGCGATGCATGGACGCAGGCGGAAGTAGTCATCATCGCTGAGGTGTGAAAGGTAACAGCGTCCGCCGACAGATCGCTTATCTCTGCTACGTCGCTGGTGAGATCTGCCTGTTTGGCAGCTCACCAGCGATCCTGACCAGGTCATATCATTGTTGGGATCGCTGGTGCATCGCTAAATGAAATGGGACCCTAATAGTCTAGATTTCATCTAGTTCCCTAAACTAAACAACAAAGTAAATGGAGGTGACCAAAACCAAAACCCTGTTGGATTTTCATTCAAATTCATAAAAATGTGAGCCCAAAGCTTGATGAATTGGAGCAAATTCAAATTCTTATTTTGGCCTTTTTTGCTATATTGCACCTTTTTTAGATTAAAACATTGCATGATCCTTTCAGCAAACATTAAAATGTTGCACAGTAGTCTTCATTTGCAATTTAAAAAATTATCGCGTGCACCACAATTCTAGTGCACAATGTTTGCTCTATCCAGTTTCCCATATCCAACATTGGTGCGCCACACTTCCACTGTTTCATGTGTGTATGCCAAAATTCTGGCACACTACTCACATTCCAGCAGCTTTTGGCACCAATTCTTAATTGTGCCAGCATTGATACAGACAGTTATTTGCATAAATTTGCAATTGTACTCTTCGTAATAACTGTCATTCTTTATGGTTACGTCTATATCTCTTTTACCACTGCATTCTTTTAAGGGGTTGTGTCATGAACAAAAGTATATTTTAATCAACAGACGTTGGCATAAAAATAAACATCACAATTGGATGTGTTTTAAAGAAAAGTTCCTGTGCTTAGATAATCTTATAAATGTGTCCCTACTATGTACTTTGCAATAGCTGTATCTGACTGTGCAGGAACATGGTCAGCTATAACACAGCTACTGGCCATGGGAGAAAGCAAAAGACTATTGTGATTCTGAGTAACTATTCATGGGGAAGCCATTAGACAGGGTAGTAAGAAGGTCAGAAGTCAGATACCTGGAGGTCTCATAGTACAGAGGGATAAGTCAAAGGTGTGGCCAGGCAACAGTATGGTATCAAATACCATAAGATTAAGTCAAAACCAGGGAGTACAGCAAATGGACAGTCAGAGGTCAAGTCCGGGGTCCGATGACTGAAGTCAGTGAGTGTCCAAAGCAGAATGGATAATCAGCGAGAATTGTCACAACAGATCCAAAGTCATAAACAAGACCAGAAGTCACACAAAGCTACAACTGAAATACAAATAATAGCTAAATACATAGAAAATCATTTGAGGATGGGAGGCACCTGGGGAAATGCCCCCAAACTAGACCAGATTGAGTAGCAGGGCTGTCAATAAAAATGCTGACAGCCCAACACGCCCAATGATTAGATTAGATTGGATTACTGGACTGTTACTTTCATTCATATGGGATATCAATCTGAGTATGGGCTGCCTTCGGCACCATTTTCCTGAAGCCCACCACTGGGAAATCAATGGTTTCCACTCTTCCATCACCATCCCTGGTAAGCTACCGGAAATTCAGACTATAAGACAAACCCCAGTCATATAAAATATTTTTCCTATTTACATCCCCAAAATTAGGGTTGCATCTCATGGTCCAGTGTGTCTTATAATCAGCAAAATACAGTACCGTAGCTTGTTTTTTGAAAAAGTGCTCGCTGTGACAACAATACACGTAAAAATATCAACTACGGAACTGCCATTCCACTCTGTAACTGCTTCCTTTATACAACAGCACGGTCTACTCTGAAATGTCAATTTCCTTTTTCTACTAAACTAATATATTTATAGCACCTTTGTGTGGCCACTCTACTATCATCTTAAGTAGATACCAGAGCAATTACTGCACTTTATTAGTCATATTTGTGAGTAGATATTTTTAAAGATTTATGAACAATACGTGATTCCCTTCTTTGGCCAATTTTAGGTGTGCTGGCATTGAAGTCCCCAAAAAATGTTTCTTACTGTAAATATTATAAATATATACATATTTGATGGTAATATACAATGCCTTGAATAAGTATTCATACCCCATGAACTTTTCCACATTTTTTCATATTACACCCACAATCTTGAAGGGGGTTCCCATGAACAAAGTACATTTTAATTAATAAATTTGTGAATAAAAATTCCACAAATGGTTGTGTTAAAAAAAGTTCCTGTTCCGAGAAAATTTTATAAATGTGACCTTGCTGTGTAATGTGTAGTTTCTGTGTTTCACCATACAGGGACATGGACTGATTACACTGTAGCCCCTGGCCAGGGGAGGAAGCAAAAGAAAGTATACACACTGACTCACCAGTGACATCTCCAGTTAAAGTCCTTCATCTTTTCATCTTCATCCAGGGCACACTGCCATCACTTCTTCCAGACAGGACTCGTCTCTGCAGAAAATATCACAGTTATCTAGAGCACATTCCCAACCTCTACACTATGCCAGATGAAGAAATAAAGCAAATGTGTTACCCTGCACAGTAACAGGACCTCTCCTCCACCACACTGGAAACAGTATCCTCAAAAATAAAAATACTTTAATTAGCCCCTACAGTAATAATATCCCACATTCTGGACCCCACGTGTCCTCCCATTCTGCCTCATGTCTCTCCATATTGCCCCCATAATCATCCATAATAGTATAATGCATCCCATAGTCATATATAGTAGCATAACGCATCACCATAGTAGTATAATGCACCCCATAGTCATATATAATAGTATAATGCACTCCCATAGTAGTATAATGAACCTCATAGTCATATATAACAGTATATTGCATGTAGGTAGAAGTATAATGCACCCCCCACAGCAGTATAATGCACCCCCGGTCATATATAGTATAATGCATCCCCATACCAGTATAATGCATCCCCCATACCAGTATAATTCAGCTCCATAGAAATATAATGTACCCCCATACCAGTAAAATGCACCCTTTTAGACAACTCTATCTCTGACCTGTCTGGTGTGGAATATGATCTGTTATTTCTTTGACAAAACAAGTAAACATTCTATAGCTTTGATGAGCGAGTATGCTCGTTACTTGAGATTTCCGACCTTAGACTCGGGTGTTCTCCGAGTATTTTGGGAGTGCTCGGAGATTTGGTTTGTGTCTCCCGCAGCTGCAAGAATTGCGGCTGCTAGACAGCCTGAATTCATCTGGGAATTTCCCAACAAACAGGCAATCCCCAAATTTATTCAGGCTGTCTAGCAGACGCAAATCATGCAGCTGTGGTGACAAAACTAAATCTTTGAGCACACGCCTAAAAAACTCAAAAAACACCCTAGCATGCTCGAAAATCTCGAGTAACGAGCAAACGCGATCATCACTACTCTTAATATATGGGCTACTGCCCAACCCATTCACAGACACACTGACTGGGTGCATACTTCAATTAAGTTTCTCCAGAAAAAAAGGCTCAAAGCAATGATACATTTTCTCCTTAGACTATTATAAATTTTTTTGTACCTTGCTATCATTTGTGATGTGGCATCTTTTGATAATAGTGTACGGACACATACATGCATGGACAGAACTACTGTCATCATCATGTGGTGCCTCTGTAGGATACCATTTTCTCCAGTAAGGCCGGGGTCACACATGTGAGAAACTCGCATGAGTCTTGAGTCTTAATACCTGACACTGCCGCCAGCACTCGAGAGCGGAGCATGCGGCTGCAGAGAAATGCATGGAGCAGCACGCTCCGCTCCCGAGTGCCGGTGGCAGTGTCGGGTATTAAGATGAGAGACTCATGTGAGTTTCTCGCATGTGTGACCCTGGCCTTAATGAAGGAATTGCTTTTTAAAAGCAAAATTTTGAGATATGGTACAGTACGGGCACAAAAATCTGTGTCACAGATACTGAATATTGCGATGTTTTGTGCACCTTATGATAGACTGATTTAGTGAACACTACACACTTGAAGCTTAGTGATAGGAATAAAGTAATGTAACTTCTGCCAACGTTGTTTGTGTGGTGTGTTCCATAGAGCTGGACATATTTGGATTTACTGTATGTGATAAATTCTTCAAAAATTGTAAATAACAGCAGAGTCCCGCACATAAGGCAAGAAGCAGATTTTTGCAGAAAGTAATCACTAACAGTTTGTTTCATGTTTCTTGCAGCCAAGAAAGGTGTAAAGCCACCAGTGAAATGTGCCATGTTTCTGCCAGTCTTCTTGCGTCTTAAATATGACTGTACATCATAGGATTTATACAGTAGGGTCTATTTCACCCAAATATAGGTCAGTAATTCTGCACCAATAGTTACAGCTAGTAATGGAAATAACTGGAATGAAAGCCTTTTTTCACTGCCTACTATAAAACCTTTTATCTGCCTCCCCCTATAAGACTTTCTGACTTCTTGGGCAGCGATCAGTGCACAGCTTCACTTTAGTAAGTATAAAAGCCACTGAATGCCAAGCCTACATTTCAGGTTATTAATCAAACATTATAATGTCAGAGGCCTGGTCAAGCATTATAATGGGGTGATCAGCATTCTGAAGGGATGAATGAGCAGATACAAACTGCTGCTCGGTATGCCAGAGCAAGCCTGGGTTCCCTTCAGAAATGCTAACTTGCTTTAGATGTTGAGCGCTTTTCTATTATTGTTTTAGAGTGTACATAGTTTACAGTCTCCAACCATATATTATCCATGAAACATAACACAATTTATCATTTATAAACAATATTGTGCAACGTATAGTTTTGTAATCTGTTTCTGCATTTGTTCTAAGTAATTTATGTTCGTTGCATGAGAGCTGAGTTGCAGTACCTGCGAGTGGCAATGTGGTGCTGGTGCATACTGTTTTTATTCCATACACTGATTATGTCCATCCACCATTGATGCAGGAAAGATATATAGCTTTGTACCGTGTCTACTGGCATCCACCGTTGAAGTTGAATAGCTGGTCATATGAGCACTGGGAGTCAGACCCCAAATGATCTGACATTGATGACCTTATGAAGTGTAAAGTAATGGATAATCCTTTGAACCTTTAGGATTGCTTAGATATAAATTGGAGGGTGTTATGGCAAAGTATGCCATGCATTTAAATGCATTTGTGACTTTTTTAAGCACTGTGTTAATTCAGCTTTTAAAGCAGATCTGTCACCAGAGTTCATAATAGAAATGTCATACATTATATGTCAGGAAGGCGGCATAGTGACGATATAAAAAGGAGCATTTTATAAGTCTAGTTGTAAAGACAGAGATTTCAATAGTCTGTCAGTCTCTGCCCGCCTAGCCTGATCAGTAGCTGCAGCTTATTGGGCAACACACATGTAGAACCCATCCGCTCACTTTTTCTCTACAATGACATGGTGCTTATGTAGGGAGATGGACCAGGCTAGTGGTACATCTCTCGAATCAGGGCCAGAACTGTTGGGGCTGTCACCATTGTTGCCAGAGCAAGGACTTTCTTACCTGGACAGACCATTGCACTTGACTACAGGGGGTGGGTCAGTTATAAAAGGGATGGAGCATGCCAAAACGCTCTCTTTGGTGGGAAGACAGCGTGTGCAGCAGGAGAAGGTTGACTCACTCTCCACAGAACAACGCCAGGAGACTAGGCCACTTTGCAGCGTGTGACTGTGGTCTCTCTCACCTCCAACACTTTGGAGATATCGCCACGCACTTCAAAAACAAGATAGACCAAACACGGCAAGTCTTTATTATTCAACTACCACAACCCCTTTGTATACCAGACGAATGCCCAAACCCCATACCTCCCTATCCAACATCACTGAAGGGGAACTTGCTCATCTTCTCTCCAAATCACACCTCACCACTTGTGCACTCGACCCCATCCCATCTCACCTCCTTCCCAACCTCGCCACCACTCTTATCCCATCCCTAACCCACCTGTTCCACCTATCACTTACTTCCGGTACCTTCCCTTCTGCTTTCAAACATGCCACAATCACGCCTATCCTTAAAAAGCCAACTCTCGACCCAACAGCCATGTCCAGCTATCGCCCAATATCGCTGCTCCCATTCGCATCTAAACTCCTGGAACAGCATGTCCACACTGACCTTTCCTCCCACCTCTCATCTAACTTGCTCTTGACAATCTACAATCTGGTTTCCGTCCCCATCAGTCCACTGAGACAGCCCTGACCAAAATTACCAACGACCTACTTACAGCCAAAGCTAACTGACAATACTCTATACTCCTCCTTCTAGACATGTCCTCTGCTTTCGACACAGTTGACCACTGCCTCCTTCTACAGATCCTCTCCTCCTTTGGCATCAAAGACCTCGCCCTATCCTGGATCTCCTCATACCTTTCCAACCGCACATTCAGTGTCTCCCACTCCCACACTACCTCCTCATCCCACCCTCTCTCTGTTGGAGTCCCCCAAGGCTCTGTTCTAGGTCCTCTACTCTTCTCAATCTATACACTTGGCCTGGGGCAACTCATAAAGTCCCATGGATTCCAGTACCACCTTTATGCCGATGATACTCAGATCTACCTCTCTGGCCCAGACGTCACCTCTCTGCTGTCTAGAATCCCAGAGTGTATATCAGCCATATCCTCATTCTCCTCTCGCTTCCTCAAACTCAATGTAGACAAATCTGAACTGATCATCTTTCCCCCATCTCACAGATCTTCCTTATCCAACTTATCTATAACAATTGACAACATCACACTTTCCCCCGTACCAGAGGTCCTCTGCCTCGGAGTAACCCTTGACTCTGCCCTGTCCTTCAAACCGCACATCCAAGCTCTCTCCACCTCCTGTCGCCTCCAGCTCAAAAATATTTCCTGAATCCGTCCCTTCCTCAACCCTCTTTCTACTAAAATGCTTGTACATGCCCTCATCATCTCCCGCCTCGACTATTCCAACATCCTTTTCTGTGGCCTCCCTGCTAGCACCCTTGCACCTCTCCAGTCCATCCTTAACTCTGCCGCCCGACTAATTCATCTCTCTCATTGCTACTCCTCTGCTTCTCCCCTCTGCAAATCTCTTCACTGGCTCCCATTCCCTCAGCGTATCCAATACAAATTACTAATACTGACCTACAAGGCCATCTATAACCTGTCTCCCCCATAAGTCTCTGAACTAATCTCCCAATACCTTCCCTAACGTAATCTCCGGTCATCCCAAGACCTCCTTCTCTCCTCTACACTTATTCGCTCCTCACCCAACCGCCTCCAAGACTTCTCCCGAATAGCCCACATCCTTTGGAATTCATTGCCCCAACACGTCCGACTATCAACCACAATCTGATCCTTCAGACGGAACCTGAAAACCCATCACTTCAGGAAAGCTTACAGCCTGCAATGATCCCCGGTGCCTCCTCACCACTACTGGAGCTACCGCCTCACCATCACTGGAGCTGCTGCAACCCCCCAACCTACTGTCTCCTTCCCCACCGTCCTGTAGAATGTAAGCCCGAAAGGGCAGGGTCCTCTCTCCCCTCTATATCAGTCAGTGATTGTTAGTTTGCTTACTGTAAGTGATATCTGTACTTTGTATGTTACCCCTTCTCATGTACAGCACCATGGAATCAATGGTGCTATATAAATAAATAATAATAATTATAATAGGCCTGACCAGGGTAAACACGCAGAGACTGCCAGGATATTCCCATTCCCCTTCGCTGAACTCCATCCTTCTGCATCAGCGCCACAGATGCCACCCCCACAGACACGTCGCCCTGGTACTGCAAGACTACACCTAGGAGAGCAAGGATATGTCGTGGATGTCAGGAGAGAGTGCCTCACATTCCTACAGGAATAGGCCAGAGGCTTTACGCATCTCTTACGATGCCACTGAAGAATCTCTAAGCCTCCATCCTCTGGAAACATCAGACTGATAAGTTTACCCGTTATTTGAACACTTGTTCTCTTCCTGCACCTTAACCCCCCCCCATACTTCCCCTATTCTCTCCCTGCGAGGAGAATTCCCTGTATTAAACACCGTTTAACTATTGATCTGCCTCCTGCTTGTTACTGCATCCCGTGTTCCTGCTGTACCTTACACTTAGTACCAAGAATCTCTCATTTTGACTAATGAGAACATAGTACAAATTTCCAGTGGTTAACATCCAGTCTGTTTGTTACTTAGCCCAAACAAGTCTCTTCTTGTTGGTGGTCCTCCTCTGTAGTGGCATCTTTACAGCAATTGACCATAATGTCTGCTTCTCATAGTCTCCTCGGGACAGTTGATGTTGAGATGTGTCTGCTGCTTGAATACAAATTTTCACAATTTTCAGATTTATATTTATAAAATAATTTGAAAACCATGTATAATTTTCTTTGCACTACACAATTACTTGCCACTTTGTGTTGGTTTATCACATAAAATTCCAATAATATACATTTAATTTTATGGGTGTTGGGTGAAAAAAACGTAATAATGGGATATGAATATTTTTTCAAGGTACTGTATATACTGTACCTATATGGACCTCCTTCACATAGGACCACAGGTCATAATATATATATATAGTACCCAGCAGTATACTCATATAATAGCCGCTGTATTTGGACCACATATATCCATATATAAAAATCGCTGAGCGAAACCCGACCCTAGCGTGAGGTCGGCCATGAGGTCGCCGATCAGCGCGACAAAGTCGCGTTTCAAATGATGCTTTCAGCGCCTTTTCTCACCCAATGATGGAGGACGCACACTGTGGGCAATGCGATGACATGCGCAGCAGCCAGCACCATCTTAGAGAAGGGCATTGAAGTGATTGGCTGGCTTTGTGTGGTGTCACAGTGGGTATGAAATGCTGTGAACGCGGACCGCCATCTTACTTCTGCCGATCTTAGAATAGGGAGAGGTGCTGCTGCTGATTCTGAACAGGGAGAGAGTTAGGCAGGGAAGAAAAAAAAAAAAAAAAACTGCTTCTGCTGATAGCGCTTTTCACTGTACAGTTAGTGTGCAGTGAAAGGGGAGGATTTTTGTTGTGTGCAGCAGCGCTGGTGGTGATTAGGCTGCCTTTTAAGGCTACCTGCTAGCTGCATTGCTGTGTGCACACAGCTGTTCAAACTGCTTTTTTCAAAGCACTCCAACTTTTATTATTTTGTTCTGGTGAGTTACTGAGCGTTCATTTTTTCACACACCGTCTAGCAGTGTACGCTCCTCACACACTACCGTGTACCGGCTGGTATCACGGACAAATAGAAGCTATCTGTGTGTGACACTGGAAGTAAAAGCCGAGGAGTTTGTCCGTTTTTCCAGACCCACACCTTAGAGTCGTGTCCGTTTTTCAAACAGTTTCGTATATCTGCTGTTTGATCAAAACTAGACAGAGACAGCATGTGTCAGTCCATATACAAATACACGGAGCTTGACAATTTTACATACACACACCGTACAGCGGTGTACGCTCCTCACACACTACCGTGTACCGCCTTCTAGCACGGACAAATAGAAGCTACCTGTGTGTGACTCTGGAAAAAAACGCAGAGGAGTTTTTCCGTTTTTCCAGACATACACCTTAGAGTTGTGTCCGTTTTTCAAACAGTTTCGTATATCTGCTGTTTGATTACAGTGTAAACTAGACAGAGACAGCGTGTGTCAGTCCGTATACAAATACACAGAGCTTGACAATTTTACATACACACACCGTACAGCGGTGTACGCTCCTCACACACTACCATGTACCGCCTTCTAGCACGGACAAATAGAAGCTACCTGTGTGTGACTCTGGAAAAAAAAAGCAGAGTAGTTTTTCCGTTTTTCCAGACCTACACCTTAGAGTTATGTCCGTTTTTCAAACAGTTTCGTATATCTGCTGTTTGATCACAGTCAAAACTAGACAGAGACAGCGTGTGTCAGTCCGTATACAAATACATGGAGCTTGACAATTTTACATACACACACCGTACAGTGGTGTACGCTCCTCACACACTGCCGTGTACCGCCTTCTAGCACGGACAAATAGAAGCTACCTGCGTGTGACTCTGGAAAAAAACCGAGGTGCTTTTCCGTTTTTCCAGACCTACACCTTAGAGTCATGTCCGTTTTTCAAGCAATTTCGTATATCTGCTGTTTGATTACAGTGTAAACTAAACAGAGACAGCATGTGTCAGTCCGTATACAAATACACGGAGCTTGACAATTTTACATACACACACCGTACAGCGGTGTAGGCTCCTCACACACTAGCGTGTACCGCCTTCTAGCACGGACAAAGAGAAGCTACCTGTGTGTGACTCTGGAAAAAAAACTAGGTGTTTTTCCAGACCTACACCTTTGAGTCGTGTCCGTTTTTCAAACAGTTTTGTATATCTGCTGTTTAATTATGGTCTAAAATAGACAGAGACAGCGTGTGTCAGTCCGTATACAAATACAAGGAGCTTGACAATTTTACATACACACACCGTACAGCGGTGTACAACCCTCACACACTACCGTGTACCGCCTTCTAGCACGGACAAATAGAAGCTACCTGTGTGTGACTCTGGAAAAAAAAACCGAGGAGTTTTTCAGTTTTTCCAGACCTACACCTTAGAGTTGAGTCCGTTTTTCAAACAGTTTTGTATATCTTCTGTTTGATCACGGTCAAAACTAGACAGAGACTGTGTGTCAGTCCGTACACAAATACACAGAGCTTGACAATTTTACATACACACACCATACAGCGGTGTACGCTCCTCATACACTACCGTGTACCGCCTTCTAGCACGGACAAATAGAAGCTACCTGTGTGTGACTCTGAAAAAAAAAGCCGAGGAGTTTTTCCGTTTTTCCAGACCTACATCTTAGAGTCATGTCCGATTTTCAAACAGTTTCTTATATCTGCTGTTTGATTACAATCAAAACTAGACAGAGACAGCGTGTGTCAGTCCATATACAAATACACGGAGCTTGACAATTTTCCTTACACACATCGTATAGAGCTGTCCTATTCTCCAGCATTATTGTATATCTGCCGTTCGCATTACAGTCACTTTTATACCTAGTCAGTGTTTGTGTGTGACAGTCCGTAAATACATATACAGAGATTGTTAGTTGCACAAAAATCATATACAGCTGTACACTTCTGATACAGTTCCGTATATCTGCTTGTTGGATTACGGTCCAATACATACTGTGAGAGCGTCTGTGACTAACATAATATATACGTTTATTTAATTTGTTTAATACACCTTACACAGCTGGACGCTCCTCATACAGTACCATCTCTCTGCTGGTATTTTTGTTACATTTTCCCAAACATGAGGATGAGGAAGTATGGTGAAAGAGGCCGCGGGCGTGGGCAGGGGGGCACAGCTGGTACTGATGATGGTGGTGCATCAGCTGGTTCTGGCAAAAGCACAATAGCAGCTAAGGCAGGAGGTGTTGAGCCTGCGCCATCCTCTGGCCCAAGAAGGCCTGTAAGGTTGCCTTTTCTTGGAGTAGGAAAACCGCTTTTAAAGCCGGAGCATCAGGAACAGGTTTTGGCGTACATTGCCGAAACACCCACAAGCTCTATTGCTTCTTCTGAACAGTCGAAACCTGTAAGGACGGAGTCGTCAGTGCAGGGTTCGGGTCATAAAAAAACCCTTTCTTTGTGTCCTTCACCCCCACCAAAAGTTAAGGATGCGGCAGCCCACACTTCAGAATACTCTATGGAGCTCTTTTCACATACTATGCCTGGGTTATCCAGTCAAATCCTGAATTCTCCAGTCCAAGACGAATCTTACATGTAGTGCACTGATGCACAGCCACTGCTAGATGATTCTGCTGGTACATTGACCCACAGCACTACATTGCCCTCGCAGTCTATTGAGCCAGAATCTGACCCTGATGAAACCCAGGTGCCCCTTCCCGCATACTATACCACCTTACACAGTGACACAGAGGAAGGTAAAGAGGAAGGTGCAGATGACTTTGAAGAGGAGGTGATGGATGACTCAGTTCTGGACCCGGATTGGCATCCATTGGGGGAGGAGGTTGGCGCTGGCAATAGTTCAGATAAGGAGAAGGATCCGCAGCAGGCATTGACATCGCAGCAGCGGTTATCTAGCAGGCCCATAGCGGTCCTAAAACGTGGAACAAAAACTAAAGGAGTTGCAGGACAGCTTGACCAGACGGTCAACTTAGCACAGCGTGCAAGGCCAGAAAATATTTACCATAGCAGGAAGAGAGCAGTTTGGCACTTCTTTGTCCAAAATCCTACTGATGAGGCTACCTGTAAGAAGTGTGGAAGGACCTTTAGCCGAGGTAAGCAACTCAGAAATTTGAATACCAGTGGCATGCTTAGACATTTAATCAACATGCACTTGCAAGCGTGGACAGACTACAAAACCTCAGGTAGCATATGTCCACCTGCTCCGACTGAAGGTAGCCAACAATGCTCCATCACTACCCCCAATGTAAGACCACCGCCACTATTAAGCACACCATAAATGTTGAGGTGTCGTTGCAAGACCAAAGCACTCAGGGAATCACAATGGTTTTGCAACACAACACTGAATCTAGGCCATCACCACCAATACCATCACCAACCCCCTCTCACTCCATCCGGTCCACCGCTACTTCCCCCATATGCAGCTCTCCAGTCCAGCTCACCCTATCAGACACTCTGAGTAGGACAAGAAAGTACTCATCCTCTCATCCGCGTACACTGTGTTTGAATGCCTACATTGCCAAACTAATCCCATTAGAGATGATACCCTACTGTTTGGTTGAAAGCGAAGCTTTCCGCGACCTCATGGCCTACGCTGTCCCACGCTATGACCTACCCAGTCGGCACTTCTTTTCTCGAAAAGCCATCCCTGCCCTCCACCGGCACGTGAAAGACTGCATTGTCCATGCACTAAAACAGTCAGTGAGTGGAAAGGTGCACCTCACAACGGATGCATGGACCTGTAGGCATGGCCAAGGCCGTTACATGTCCATCACTGTGCACTGGGTTAATGTGGTGGATGCAGCCTCCACTGGGGACAGCGATGGTGGAACAGTGCTGCCTAGCCCACTGTATAGGAAACAGTTGGCTGTAGGCTTTCGCTCCTCCTTCTCGTCTATCAGCGACAGCTCGTCCACAGAGCGCACTCGTACGAGCACTACATCCGCAGCTGGCAGTGTTGCACACGAGGTGTCCCACTATCGAACAGCTAGTGGTAAGCATCAGCTGGATGTGTTAAAGATAATGTCTTTGGGCAACAATAGACACAACGCAGAGGTACTGGTCGACTACTTGCAGCGACAAACAGAGTCATGGCTTGGCAGTCTACATCTTGAGGCAGGCAAGGTAGTCAGTGATAATGACCATAATTTTGTGGCAGCCATAGCCCGTGCAAAACTCACATACATACCTTGCCTGGCTCACACTTTGCACCTGGTGGTGCAGTGCTTCCTTAATAACTATCCAGAGTTAACATCCCTGCTCCATAAGGTGCGAAGACTGTGCTCGCACACCCATCGCTCGGCCATACACTCCAGTCATATGCAGAAGCTGCAGCGATTGCTTCACCTCCCCAAGCACCGCCTAATCATTGACATTGCAACAAGGTGGAACTCCACCCTGCACATGGTTGAGAGGCTGTGTGAACAGAGGCAGGCTGTAATGCATTTGTGGGAGGATACACGGGCAGGCAGTTTGAGGGCAAACATGGAGTTGTCTGGTGTGCAGTGGTTGAAGCTGAAAGACCTCTGCAAAGTCCTTCAGTGTTTTGAGGAATGCACACGGCTGGTAAGCGCAGACGACGCCATCATAAGCATGAGCATCCCACTTATGCGTCTGCTCATGCAAACTTTGACGCACCTTAAGGAGCAGGCGTCTGCAGCCGAGGAGGAAGAGGAAGAGGAGGAGGGAAGCCTTGATGACAGTCAGCCATTGTCTGCTCAGGGAACTCTCCTGGACAAGGTGGAGGAAGAAGAGGAAGAGGAGGATGATGGGGATGATTATTTAGGGGAGGAGTATGCTTATCAGGGGGCAAGACAAAATGTTGGCGTGGCAAGGTCAGGTACAGGGATTGTGCGTGACTGCAGGGATGTGGTTTTGCCAGAAAGTGCTCCTCCACCCAGCACTCGCAGTGCATCATTGACACCTGGAACATTGGCCCACATGTGTGATTATGCCTTGCAGATCCGAAAAAGGGACCCCCGCATTGCCAAAATGATGAACGATGACGACTACTGGTTGGCCAGCATCCTGGATCAATGCTATAACGGCAAATTCCAAAACATCATGCCACAGGAGAACCTAGAGCTAATATTGACTAACAAACAAGCGACTCTGGTAAACCGCTTGTTTGAGGCATTTCCAGCACACAGCAGCGGTGATGGTTCTCCCACGAGCCGTAGGGGGCAACATGGAAGAGGTGTTCGTGGTGCACGCATCTGAAGTGGCGTTTGAGACAGGGGTTTCATGACAATGTTGTGGATGGATTTTTCAAGTACCGCTCACACGACTGGTAATACTGCATCCATTGAAAGTGACAGGAGACAGCAGTTGTCAACTATGGTTACAAACTACTTCTCCCACATCGATGTTCTCCCTCACAGGTCATTCCCCTTTCACTATTGGGCCTGTAAACTGGACACCTGGCCTGAATTGGCACAATATGCCTTACAGGAGCTCGCTTGCCTTGCTGCTAGTGTGCTATCCGAAAGAGTCTTCAGTGCTGCTGGATCAATCCTGACAGAAAAAAGGACCCATCTGTCGACCCAAAATGTTGATGATCTAACCTTCCCCTGCTGACACATAGGTTACCAGAAAAGTGCCTCATTTTTTTCCTCCTCTTCCTCGGACTTGCCCAATTACGCCCTTTGCAGCAGCTGAATGTCCAGCCAACACATCTACATATGACAATTTTTAAACCTCCCTAACTGGGCTGCCCACCCCTCCCCCAATGGCTGAGGTCAAGACCTGGCGCACCTGGGCAAGTGCCGTTGCTCTGAACAGGTGGATGGGCCCACTGATGGCCGACGGCAATGGCACAGGGCCCCTCATAGTACAATACAGTGTCTCAGATGGTGGGAGGGCCCACTATGAGGGGCCCTGTGCCAGTACTGTCGACCACGATTGTGCCCCCCCTGCTTGGTCATGGCCACAGCACTTGCAGGTTGCAATACTTACCTCTCCCTGCTCCACCGCTGTGTAGTCTGGGCAGTTAAATCCTTCACAGGGACGGCCACTAGAAAATTTGGTGTATTGATTACTGATGGTTAAAAGATGTAGCTATGGCCTGTCCTGTTGGCCTCTACCTTCAGGTGATCAATGGCTACCATTTGAAATGGACGTCAACTTACAAGCGGATGCAGTGGTGCTTTATGATCACCTTTCACAGTTGTGATAGTCACAGACATGTGACATTCCTGCCACCATTTTTCAATGTCTCCTCTCATGTCAATCCAATAGAATCGCCTACGGCCTGTGGCTTCTGTCTTTTGCACTCCAAAATGACCAGACACATCATGATAGGCAGTGACGACCATGGGTACATCTCTCCCTGTCATCACAATTTGATGGAGATGAGTAATGGTGATGTGATCCACGCTACTGCGATAAAGCAATCCTTTCTTCACAAAGAACCTTTTTTGCTTTCTCCACAGACACAGTAATTGAGGGTCTGCATCGTCTCTGCAACATCTACCTGGAGGTTTTCCCGCGATGAGTAATTCCAAAATTTCTGCTAACACTCGACTTTGCGTCTATACTTGTATCCATGTAGTTTCCAGTAGCGGAGATTCTTGACTGGCTTACTAAGATTGAAATATATACGAAGATTTAAAAGTACCACCACACTGTATACTGGTGTACACTATGAATACCTTTCCCTTTTTCTACTTTTTTAATTCTGGTGTAATACATAGTGAGCCTGTGAGTGTCTGTGTCTGACTCCGGAAGTATAGACGGAAAGTTAACCCTAGACTGGACACACCGGGTATGTGCTGATACAGTACCTTGTTTCAAAAATTTGTATTAAGGTATCATCTGTAGGATAACCAACTGTGGGGGGACCCTCTTCTTGCCGCAGACAAACACGAGACTGAGACAGAGTTTGTATTGAACAGGTCCGTTTTTAGTGCCCATCCTTCTGTCGACAACAGCAAATCACCACAGCCGTTTCACATTTCTCTGTACACAGGCCTTGGTACCTTCACTTCCTTTGTAACTATAATCGTGGCATCCTCTGTGGCCCTTCCACTGTGGCTGGCCTAGGCCCAACCACCACAGCGCTGCACAAGTCTGAGCACACCGTCAGTATGATAACCCAGGCCGTCTTCGTCTGCGGCTACCGTCCTCTGGGCCACCCCCTGTGACCGCCTCAACTGTCAGTCCTCTCTGGAGCCTTTCCACTGTCTCTATTTCCTCAGTAGAACTTCTTCTTTGCTGTGCTCCCTTCGCTGACTGACTCTTCCAGAACCTTCCCTCAGCCTTTTATACTTCCAGTTATGGTAACTCCACCCACCATTACCTAACAGTTTCTCTGACCAATGGCAGTTATTCAGTCCCACTCCTACACTCTCCACTGCCCTCCAATGGGCAAGCTAAAACACTGCACCCTTTCTCTTTATCTTAGCGGTTTCACACCTACACTGTGCTACAACTCTGCATCTCACTACAGGCTGGTTTGTCTGTCAGTCCACCTTCCCATTATCCATAGTGAGTGAGCATGTGTGGGTTATGCCTTCTATATATACGGTGAATCAGAGAAACAAATTTTTACACTATACTCGATGCAGCTTGTATCTTGTTATACAGTACCTTTGTTCGACATTTAGCATTACGGTCAAATCCATACTGTGTAAGCGTCCAAGAGTGACTACGTGACTATTTATATGGAGATTTCAATTGTACCCTAAAAAATATATACTTGCTATCTTGTTATCCAGGACCTTTTTTACAAAATTTTTTGTTATGGTCAAAACCAAACTGAGTGAGCGTCTGAGGGTGACTACGGAAATATATACCGATATTTTCAATTTGGCCAACACTGTATACAGCAGAACACTTCTGATACAGTAACCTTTTTAGCTATTAAAATTCTGGTGTAATCCATAATGAGCCTGTAAACGTCTGTCTTTTACTCCGGCAATATATTTGGAACTTTAAGATTACCCCAACACTGTATACAGCTGTACGCTTGTGTTACATAACCCATTTACAGCTTTTCATATTCTTGTGTAATTCATACTGGGCCTGAGAGTGTTTGTGTCTGCCTCCTAAAATGCATACGGAGAATCAGAATGTTTACACTATACTATATATACCTTGTGTCTGGTGATACTGTACCCTTTTTCAGCTTGTTATTTTATTGGGTAATCCATACTGAGCCTGTGAGCGTCTGTGTATGCCTCATGAAATATATACGGAGATTTACTGTTATCCATAGACTGTATAGAGCTGTACGCTTCTGATACAGTACCATATATCTGCAGGTATTTTGGGTCCATTTTCAAAAACATGAGGAAGTATGGTGGAAGAGGACGTGTATGTGGGCATGGAGGGCCACCTGGTACTGATGGTGGTGGTGGTGCATCTGCTGGTAGTGCCAAAAAACAATAGCAGCTAAAGTAGGAGGTGTTGAGCCAGCATCATTGTGTAGCTCTGGAAGGCCTGTAAGGCTCCCTTTTCTGGGAGTAGGTAGACTGCTTTTAAAGCTGGAGTATCAGGAACTGTTTGTGGCTTACATTGCTGAAACAGCCTCCAGCTCTATCGCCTCCTCTTCTGAAGTTGTAAAAAATGCAAGCACTGAGTCGTGAAGGATGTGGAAGCACACACCTCAGATTACACCATGGAGCTCTTTTCCCATACCATGCCTGGGTTAATTAAAAATAGGGCCCATCATGTACTGGAGCAATGTAAATGGGGCAGATCAGACACTGGAGCAGCATCTAAGGGGCCTATTATACACTGGAGCATTACAAATGGGGCCCATTATATATGGAGCATTATTAGGGCCCATGATACACTGGAGCATCATCCATGAGGCCCACTATGTACTGGAGCATTGTAAATGGGGCAGATCAGACACTGGAGCAGCATCTAAGGGGCACATTATACACTGGAGCATTACAAATGGGGCCCGTTATATATGGAGTATTATTGGAGCCCATCATACACTGGAGCATCATCCATGAATTCATGAGGTACATCATGTACTGGAGCACTGTAAATGGGGCAGATCAGACACTGGAGCAGCATCTAAGGGGCACATTATACACTGGAGCATTACAAATGGGGTCCGTTATATATGGAACATTATGTGGAGCTCATCAGATACTGTATGGAACATTATAATGAGCCTGTAAACATCTGTCTGTTATTCTGGCAATATATTTGGAACTTTAAGATTACCCCAACACTGTATACAGCTGTATGCTTGTGTTACATAACCCATTTACAGCTTTTCATATTCTTGTGCAATCCATACTGGGCCTGGGAGTGTTTGTGTCTGCCTCCTGAAATGTATACAGAGAATCAGAATGTTTACATTATAATATATATACCTTGAATCTGGTGATACTGTACCCTTTTTCAGCTTGTTATTTTATTGGGTAATCTATACTGAGCCTGTGAGCGTCTGAGTATGCCTCATGAAATATATACGGAGATTTACTGTTATCCATAGACTGTAAAGAGCTGTACGCTTCTGATACAGTACCATATATCTGCTGGTATTTTGGGTCCATTTTCAAAAACATGAGGAAGTACAGTTGTGGACAAAATTATTGACACCCCTGCAATTCTGTCAGATAATACTCAGTTTCTTCCTGAAAATGATTGCAAACACAAATTCTTTGGTATTACTATCTTCATTTAATTTGTCTTAAATGAAAAAACACAAAAAGAATTGTCCTAAAGCCAAATTGGATATAATTCCACACCAAACATAAAAAAGAGGGTGGACAAAAGTTTTGGCACTGTTCGAAAAATCATGTAATGCTTCTCTAATTTGTGTGATTAACAGCACCTGCAACTTACCTGTGACACCTAACAGGTGTTGGCAATAACTAAATCACACTTGCAGCCAGTTGACATGGATTAAAGTTGACTCAGCCTTTGTCCTGTGTCCTTGTGTGTACCACATTGAGCATGGAGAAAAGAAAGAAGACCAAAGAAATGTCTGAGGACTTGAGGAACCAAATTGTGAGGAAGCATGAGTAATCTCAAGGCTACCAGTCCATCTCCAAAAACCTGAATGTTCCTGTGTCTAACGTGCGCAGTGTCATCAAAAAGTTTAAAGCCCATAGCACTGTGGCTAACCTCCCTAGATGTGGACGGAAAATAAAAATTGACAAGAGATTTCAACACAAGATTGTGTGCATGTTGGATAAAGAACCTCGACTAACATCCAAACAAGTTCAAGCTGTCCTGCAGTCCAAGGGTACAACAGTGTTAACCTGTACTATCCGTCAGCGTCTGAATGAAAAGGGACTGTATGGTAGGAGACCCAGGAAGACCCCACTTCTTACCCCGAGACATAAAAAAGCCAGGCTGGAGTTTGCCAAAACTTACCTGAAAAAGCCAAAAACGTTTTGGAAGAATGTTCTCTGGTCAGATGAGACAAAAGTAGAGCTTTTTGGGCAAAGGCATCAACATAGAGTTTACAGGAGAAAAAAAGAGGCATTCAAAGAAAAGAACACGGGCCCTACAGTCAAACATGGCGGATGTTCCCTGATTTTTTGGGGTTGCTTTGCTGCCTGTGGCACTGGACTGCTTGACCGTGTGCATGGAATTATGAAGCCTGAAGACTACCAACAAATTTTGCAGCATAATGTAGGGCCTAGTGTGAGAAAGCTGGGTCTCCCTCAGAGGTCATGGATCTTCCAGCAGGACAATGACCCAAAACACACTTCAAAAAGCACTAGAAAATGGTTTGAGAGAAAGCACTGTAGACTTCTAAGGTGGCCAGCAATGAGTCCAGACCTGAATCCCATAGAACACCTGTGGAGAGATCTAAAAATGGCAGTTTGGAGAAGGCACCCTTCAAATATCAGGGACCTGGAGCAGTTTGCCAAAGGAGAATGGTCTAAAATTCCAGCAGAGCATTGTAAGAAACTCATTGATGGTTACCGGAAGCGGTTGGTCGCAGTTATTTTGGCTAAAGGTTGTGCAACCAAGTATTAGGCTGAGGGTGCCAATCCTTTTGTCTGGCCCATTTTTGGAGTTTTGTGTGAAATGATCAATGTTTTGCTTTTTGCTTCATTCTCTTTTGTGTTTTTTCATTTAAGACAAATTAAATGAAGATAATAATACCAAAGAATTTGTGTTTGCAATCATTTTCAGGGAGAAACTGAGTATTATCTGACAGAATTGCAGGGGTGTCAATACTTTTGGCCACAACTGTATGGTGGAAGAGGATGCGGATGTGGGCATGGAGGGCCACCTGGTACTGATGGTGGTGGTGGTGCATCTGCTGTTAGTGCAAAAAACACAATAGCAGCTAAGGCAGGAGTTGTTGAGCCAGCGTCATGGTGTAGCTCTGGAAGGCCTGTAAGGCTCCCTTTTCTGGGAGTAGGTAGACTGCTTTTAAAGCCGGAGTATCAGGAACTGTTTGTGGCTCACATTGCTGAAACAGCCTCCAGCTCTATCGCCTCCTCTTCTGAAGTTGTAAAAAATGCAAGCACTGAGTCGTAACTGCAGGCTTCTGGTCAGGAGCAACTCCTTTCCTTGTGTCGTTCACCCACACCAAAAGTGAAGGATGTGGAAGGACACACCTCAGATTACTCCATGGAGCTCTTTTCACATACCATGCCTGCGTTAATTAAAAATAGGGCCCATCAAGTACTGGATCAATGTAAATGGGGCAGATCAGACACTTTAGCAGCATCTAAGGGGCCCATTATACACTGGGGCATTACAAATGGGGCCCATTATATATGGAGCATTATTAGGGCCCATGATACGCTGGAGCATCATCCATGAGGCCCATCATGTACTGGAGCATTGTAAATGGGGCAGATCAGACACTGGAGCAGCATCTATGGGGCCCATTTTACACTGGAACATTACAAATGGGGCCCATTATATATGGAGCATTATTGGAGCCCATTATACACTGGAGCATCATCCATGTGGCCCATCATGTACTGGAGCAATGTAAATGGGGCAGATCAGACACTGGAGCAGCATCTAAGGGGCCCATTATACACTGGAGCATTACAAATGGGGCCCATTATATATGGAGCATTATTAGGGCCCATGATACACTGGAGCATCATCCATGAGTCCCATCATGTACTGGAGCAATGTAAATGGGGCAGATCAGACACTGGAGCAGCATCTAAGGGGCCCATTATACACTGGAGCATTACAAATGGGGACCATTATATATGGAGCATTATTGGGGCCCATGATACGCTGGAGCATCATCCATGAGGCCCATCATGTACTGGAGCATTGTAAATGGGGCAGATCAGACACTGGAGCAGCATCTATGGGGCCCATTATACACTGGAGCATTACAAATGGGGCCCATTATATATGGAGCATTATGTGGAGCTCATCAGATACTGTATGGAACATTATATGTGACTAATTATTTGGTAAGAAGAAATATATGGGGCTCATTATTTCGTATGGCGCACAATGTGGTGGCCTTAGCACTGTATGGAGTAATATACTGTCCTGTTTTTAAACTATTGTACAATTTAAAATAGATCAGTCATGTCATGTAAGCAGTGAAGTATGTGTCATTGTACTATACCTATATTTCTGTGGCGTATCGGAGCATCATGAGTTGTGGTATGCGCTAAAGGGGCGCACCGACACTCTTTGGCCCAGGGCACACAAAAACCTGGAGCCAGCCCAACCCCCCACAACTTTAGCCAAATAACCCCCAGTTTCCAATGCGTAACTATTATTAGGAAGTAAATTAAGGTTGACAAGCTTCAGTTATAAGAATTGATGTTTTTAGCATTGAAACGGGCACTGTAGGTGTGTTTACTGTCTTCCACTCCCTGCCGACTTTGCTTCCCCATTGACTTGCATTGGGTTTCGTGTTTCAGTCGGCCTCCGACTTTTCCCTATAGTCGGACGATTTCGTTCGACCCGACTTTTGCGAAAGTCGGGTTTCATGAAACTCGACTCGACCCGGAAAAAGGCAAAGTCGCTCATCTCTACTCTACTATACAGTATACCCCCAGTACTTGGGGAAGCATGTAGCTGTATATTGCTAGTACCCAGTATTATATACCTGCTGTACCTGGAACCACATATTGAAGTATACACATAGTGTTGAGCAGGATAAACACACTAAAACCACACTATAGCAGTGTATTCACTGTGTACCTCAGGGGGGGGACGTACCGCATGTGCAGCTGCACCAGGGACTGGAGATGGAGTGGGACCCATGCAGGGCAGCTAACACTGAAGGAATCTGGCCTGTTTCTCTGGCCTCGAGGCTCCAGTGGGCCCCTTGGCCAGATTGCCCTCATGTGCGGTAGGCAGGGAGCGATGTCTACAGCTCCGCTGTCATTTTCTCCTGTAGGCAGCAGAGGGAGGGATCAGTCTACCTCTACCTACCCGCACCTCCTGTCTGAGACAGCTGTGAAGCTGGATGACATCAGCATTCAGCGTGAATTTATATCAGATTAAAAGCTGCCGGCAACAATGATGCTGCAGCTGCGGGGGAACGTGCAGAGAGATCAGCGGTGTTGTGTATGTGTGTACATTGAGGTGGTGGAGAGGGAAATGATGGAAGTGATAGGGAGAACAGTGATGGAAGTGGTGGAGAGAGCAATGATGGAGGTAGTGGAGAGGGCCATGATGGAGATGATGGGGAGAGGGCAATGATGGAGTTGGTGGGGAAGAGGGCAATGATGGAAGTCCTGGGGTAGAACAATGATGGAGGTGGTGGAGAAGGTAATGATGGAGATGGGGAGAACAATGATGGAGGTGGTGGAGAGGTTAATGATAGAGATGGTAGGGAAAACAATGATGGAGGTAGTGGGCAATGGTGGAGGTGGTGGGAGAAAGGGTAATGATGGAGGTGGTAGAGGAAAACAATGATGGAGATGGTAGGGAGGACGATAATGGAGGTGGTGAATAGGGTAATGATGGAAGTGGTGGGGGAGAGGGCAATTATGGAGGTGGGGAAGAACAAAGATGGAGGTGATGGAGAGGGTAATGATGAAGGTGGTGGAGAGGGCAATGATGGATTTGATGGAGTGGGCAATGATGGAGGTGGGGAGAACATTGATTGGGGTGGTGGAGAGGGTAATTATGGAGATGGGGTGAGGGCAATGATGGGGTGGTGGGGGAGAACAATGATAGGGTGGTGGGAGAGAACAATGATTGGGGTGGTGGAGAGGGCAATGATTGAAGTAGTGTAGAGGGCAATGGAGGTGGTGGAGAGGGCAATGATGGAGGAGACAGGGGAGGGCAGTGATGGAGGTGACAGGGGAGGGCAATGATGGAGGTGACAGGGAGGGCAATGATTGAGGTAGTGGAGAGGGCAATGATGGAGGCGGTGGAGAGAGGAATGGTGAAGGTGGGGGAGAGGACAATTATGGGATTTGGGAGATTGGGATGGAAATAAGGGGGACCTAAAATGGACTTATGAATAGGGGGATGAGGGTGTTAGATATGGATGTAAAATTAATTGTGTGGTGGAGGAGGGTGCTAAGCTCCTGATAGCGTCCTCCCCATCTCACAATTCTATGTGATGCTATCGGGGACTTAAAATTTATTGGGGAGTGGGAGAGGAGGCGATAAGGTGCATAGGACTCTTTATAATGAATTGAAAGGTGGGGGAAGGCACTGACAGGGACATGTAATGAATTGGAAGGAGGCGGAGGATGTTCAGTACCTGATAGCTTCTCCTCCCATTTCCAAATTCATTATGATGCTATCAAGTACTTATAATAAATGATGGGGACACAGGACAGGGACTAAGGCTATGTGCACACGTTCAGGATTTGCGGGAGAAAATTCTGCTGCATATCCTAATGTGTTGGCAGAAAGAAAGTTGCGTAAAATACATTTTTTTACCTTATTTTTGCCATGCTTTTATGTATTTACCCCATTAGTATGGGTGAAATACGATGCAAGAATTGACATTATGCAGATTTTATTCTGCTGCAAATCTGCAATGAAAAAATATGCAGAGTGTGCATGAGACTTCAGGGATCTCATTCACTTTGCTTGTACTGTAAAATCTAGCGTGTTTTCCATGTGCACATAGCCTTACAGTTAATTGGGGAAAGTCACAGACTGAATAGTTTATATTATTGGGAGTCCGAGATTATAGTTGTTGGGGGGCACAGTGCTGCTTATCACTTTATATTTTTAATGGTGGGGTACATATCTGTATTCGGGGTGGAGACACATGTATGTATACAATATATGTGGCCTTGTTATTTTCAGGGCTGCCAAGAGCATCGTGACAAGACAAGTTGTGGCTGGGAGACGCTGATATGAAGGTTTGACCAGATGGAGAAGAAACAGGATAAAGCGGTTCTAATCAGACGAGACATCAGGGGTAAATGCCTGGATGTAGATATTATTCTGTATCTGCACTGTGACGTTGTTAGGCTGGCGGAACGCACCAAATAATATGAAGGTAGAAATAAGGTGCGTTTGCAGCCCAGAGTCCACCATGCAGAGATGTTGACTGCTGCCTGGTAATGGCGGACGCTATATAGGGGTATAATAGATGAACACATGCGGGTTAACATCACCCGGTGTGTACAGAGGTGGACTCTGTTGCTTCACAGAATCTCACTAATGTGGAATATAAATGCCGCAGCCTGTTAAGCTCACAGACCTCGGCAAAGTGAGCGCTGGTGTGCAGTCACAGGACTCTGCCCCAAAGACACAGGGTTAGAGTCCCTCTAGACCAGTGTTCCCTAACTCCAGTCCTCAAGAGCCACCAATGGATCATGTTTTCAGGATTTCCTAAGTATGGCACAGGTGATATTGCAGTAGCTGCACAGGCAATAATTCCATCACCTGGGCAATACTAAAGAAATCCTGAAAACATGAACCGTTGGTGACTCTTGAGGACTGGAGTTGGGGAACACTGCTGTAGACCCACTAGCACTCGGCGCCGCAATTGTGGCACCAAGGAGAGACTACGCTAATAGATTTAGTGCACCACTTGCGTGCAGCACCGCTCTTGGTTTCACAGTAATGAGCAACAACCTCCATCTTTGGTGAACACATACAATATGTAGTCAATTTGATTCTTATATGCCCCATTCGGTGATGTACATATAGAGAGTCTCTGTTTCTGATTTTAGAAGAAGGTGTTCATGATTGACATTTGATTTGTCATACAAAATTCAATGGATCTTCCTCCAGCCTTTTATTTTCACCAAGTTCAATTTTTTTCAACAACTGTTTCATGTTTGCCATGGTCCATTTTGGCATTCAAGGCTCCTATGATAATGAGTATGTTTGTTTTAATGTCTTGTCCTCTTGAACTTGTTTATAGAATAGTTGTTGATGAGTAGACTTGTATAACTGTGACATAGATTGGCACTCCTTGTGAACCCTGCGATCTATAGCGGAATCGATCGGAAGATCACAGCTTCAAGTCTCTTAAGGAGACTACTGATGCAAGTAAAGAAAAAGTTTTTAAAAAATTTAAAAAAAATAAAAGTTCAAATCACCCCCTCTTTTGCCTCATTCATAAAACAGTAAAAAAAAAGCCTGCTCTATGAAAATATAAAAAGAATTAATCCGATCGGTAAACGGCATAACAAGAAAAATAAATCATATTGCCAGAATTTTGTTTTTTGGTTGGTGCAATATTGCAATAAAATAAAAAATGAGCGATTGAAACATTGTATCTATCCCAAAATAATATCAATAAAAACGTCAGCTTGTTGCACAAAAAATATGCCCTCACCCGACCCTAGATCCCAAATATGGAGACACAATTTTTTTTTTTTATTACAAACTTTGGATTTTTTTACCCCACTTAAATAAAAAAGAACCTTTACATGTTTGGTATCTGCAAACTCGTAATGACCTGGAGAATCATAATCTAAGATCAGTTTTAGCATTTAGTGAACATGGTAAAAAAAAAATAATTGTGGATTTGTACTTTTTTTTGCAATTTCACAGCACTTGGAATTTTTTTCCCTCACATGGCCATATCGACAGAAAAATAAATAAGTTATGGCTCTGGGAGGAAGGGTGCGAAAAACAAAAATTCAAAAATATAAAAACCCGAGTTGGTAAAAGGGTTAAACACGCAATGTCACAGTGTAGAGGTTATAAATAGATAAGTCAAACTACAAATAAAGTATACATAGTGATTTTGCAGTGATTGAATAATAAACAGTGAAGCAATGTTACAGTACAAGTATAGTAAAAAGCGATGTAACAATATAGTGATATAAAACACTGAGATGTCACAATACAGCGCAGTGATGTTGCAGCACAGGGACATATATATATATTGATACATTAATGTAACACTACAGAAACAATAGCAAAATACAAATAACATAACACAAGGATGTTTCAGTGCAGGAATAATAGACAGTGATTTTGCAGTACAGGGATACAATACATAGTGATGCTACCAGGCATTTAGAAAGACAAAGAAACCTAAATTTCAATAATGTGGCAATAGTAGATTGTGTAAGTGCTTTCAAATCAAACTCAAATTCAAATTCAAAGAAGCTTTATTGGCAGGACTAAATACACATTAGTTTTGCCAAAGCAAGTGTACAAAAGGGAATAGGGATAGGGACAGTAGGGATGTTGGGTAGGGGCTACAGAAGTCCATGGCATAGGGAAGGTGGATGGGGCAGATCCAGGGTGGGAGCTATAGAAGTCCATGGCATAGGGAAGGTAAATGGGGGGCATGGGGCAGATCCAGGGTGGGGGCCATAGAAGTCCATGGCATATCATAGTTCCCTTTCTCGCATTCTATGACATTCGCTCACATATTGCGCTGCTATCTCCACTGCTCTCTCTTCTTCCCCCAGCAGGATATATGTTTTCTCTTCCTCCTTCATGGTGATGAAATCCGTGAAGAGATGTGAGAGTCTCCTGAAGTGAGTGTCCCTCACTGCTGAGTATTTGGGGCAGTGTAGCAGGAAGTGGGTCTCATCCTCCAGGGCCTCCTGGTCACAGTGTTGGCCAAATCTCAGCCTTCTTTCGTGACATAAGGCATTTTTCAAATAGTCATTATACAGTATACATCCCCTCTCCTTTTTTTGTGTGTATTTCAGCACTGGTTTGTTCTGACCTAGGCAGTTACTTTGGCAGAAAGGGTAGTAAAATTATTTGGAAGAGATGCTTGCCATAAAGACAAACAAATCAACAACATTTTCCCAGAATTTAATTTATATAATGGTAAGTATGATGTGAGAATGATATTAGGGGTTCCCTGTATGTGGCAATTTTTTTTTATAAAGGTTTGCTTACAGCAATAATGTTGGAAACCACTTTGCCATGAGGGCGTTATATATCCTCTAGTTTTAAGTCAGTTTGTCAGTATGTACTTACGGACAGAAACCTTCAACCTTGCTCTATTTATGCCCAGGAAGGTGGTAGTTGATATTTCTGTATATTTATTTCGATATATGTTCATTCATCCTACAGATTTATTTCACTTTGCCATACACATTTTAAAGCTGCTAAGGAAATGTTTAAATAAAGAACAAGAAAATCTGCACTAACACCTCATTGAAGTAGCATTAACAAAGCAGTGTTTTTTCCTGATAGGATATGGGGCCTAACTATTAAAGAATCTGGCCATGCTGTAATATATTTAGAGATCTTTGACTTTTCTTTAACCCCTTAGCAGAGGCGTAGCTTGGGTTTTGGTTTAGGGGGGGGCGAAACTGCTGAGTGGGCCCCCAACCAGGTAACCTTGATTATAACTCGGTGACATACAATAATAGTGGAGGAGAACCTCCGCAGAGGACGCGCTGTTGCTGAATATAATTTCTAAATAAAGACCAATATTGATATTACCGCCATATAGTGAGTGGTAGATACCTGTCCTACACAACATACCGTATAAGAGATCACAGCACAGTTACAGATGGTAACTTACAGCTGACGTTCTTTTTGATGGAATCGTTCACTTTTCCATCTGGCCCAGACCAACATGACAACTTCTTCCAACCAGGACTTGTCTGCAGAGATTGCAACAAAGATTCATTTCATGTCTCATATTTTCAGCACTGTCACCAATGGGACTACTCCCTACCTGCACAAACTCCTTACCCTGCTGATACACCAATGCTGAGCCGCTGCTGCTGTATGTGTCCCTTTAACTGTACCTGCGCTGTGGTTCTCTGTGTGGGGAGGAGGACCCCCATACAGTGATTGGGCTAGAACCAGGGGGACCGCCATCAGGGTTGTTGAAGAAACCACATCAGGGGGATTACAAAGGGAGACATGCGACTGAAGTTGTCAGGGCAACAGGGGGCGGGGCGAGGGTAAAAGGAGCAGGGGACGCGCTGAGGTGGCAGTTGGCAGAGAGCCTGACAGGAGAGAGGAAGCCGTGCGGCAGAGAGAGGACTGTGGCAACTGACGGTGTGGAAAAGAGAGACAGGCAGGAGATTGAAAAAGGGAAATTTGAGACTTACCGAAGGTTGACGCGTAAGAGACTCTCCCCGGGAGTTTCCCCCCGCAAAGATTCAGATAAAGTGACGGCCGCTGATTCCCTCCGTGGTGTGACAGGACCGGGATCTCAGGCGACCGCTGCGACGACACAGCAATCCGGTACAGTGGCCAGGACACTGCCCCCCTGTCTTCTCCCACAGCCGCGGCCCCGTCATCACCGACCTCAGGGGACGTCACCTCGCTATAGGCGGCCGCAGAGCCCGTCCCGGTTACTGAGGGGACACTGAGCAGAATTTGTTAACGTTTATGTCTTTTTTGAAACTGCGTCATGACCTGGCTGGGGAACGAGCGCCTCTAAACGGACGCCTGAGAGATTGACCCCCTGAACAGTTTCTTCAGGGCCCGTTGTGCCCCACCGACCCCACTTCTTCAGGGCCTGTTGTGCCCCACCGTGCCAGCTTCTTCAGGGCCCGTTGTGCCCCACCGACCCCATTTCTTCAGGGCCTGTTGTGCCCCACCGTGCCAGCTTCTTCAGGGCCCGTTGTGCTCCACCGACCCCTTTTCTTCAGGGCCCGTTGCGCCCCACCGCCCAGTTTCTTCAGGGCCTGTTGTGCCCCATCGTTCCGGTTTCTTCAGGGCCTGTTGTGCCCCATCGTTCCGGTTACTACAGGGCCCGTTGCGCCCCACCGTCCAGTTTCTTAAGGGCCTGCTGCGCCCCATCGTTCTGGTCTCTTCGGGGCTGGACAAACACAAGTCCTTCCGGGAAGTCGTGGATTACAAGGCAGCCACATCTGCAACCCCTGAGTGGTCGTGAACTCGAGCGACGCCCGGAAGGCTAAGTGTATTATAGAGAAAATAAGGACCCTTTTGTTTTTTTAATGTTGTTTTACGAGTCCCTGCGAGGACAAATAAGTGTTTCCCCTTTTGTCTGATTTAAGCAGTTTTAGCCCTTGCGGCTTTAAAACTTATAAAAGTTTATTTCACCCCACATTCAGTCTCGTGTCTCGTCACTGCATCCTGTGAGCCTGCTCGAACCCTACACTTGGCGTAGTCGGCAGGATGCAGTCTCCGAGCGCGGACAGTGGTAGCCCCGAACATGGGGGAGCTGTAAGCTCTGTAAATAATGAGGGTCCCCGTACCAGCATCTCATTGGGGGCCATGTTGAACAACCTGCCTAGATTCTCTGGCTCAAATACTATGCTATGGAGCTGGACAGAGCGGATGAGGGGGCTTTTTCGGATGCACCCAATGACCCCTGACCTGGAAGCTGAAGTGGCACTCATGGCCCTAGACGGGGAGGTGCGGAGGTCAGTGATGTTGAAACCCCCGGGGCACCGCAACACTTTTGAAAAGGTGTTGCAGATAGTGGAACAGACCCACGGGGATCCCACTAATGTGGGAGAGTTAAGGACCCGACTGTTTAGCCGGATGCAGGCAGAGGGGGAGACGATTACTCAGTATATGAATGTACTCCAAGAGTTGCATACGGCTATTGAAAGAAAAGATGGGGTAGGGGTAGGACCTGTTGACATAACCCTACGTGACCTACTGGTGACTGGACTGCGAGATCCACTGATAAAGCAGGCTTTAACCCCTTACCTACAATTGACGTAATATTCCGTCCATGTGACCATGGACCTAATTACCATGGACGGAATATTACGTCATCGCGATCAGCGGCGCCCACGTGGTGAGCGCCGCTGATCGCGGCCGAGTGTCAGCTAATTATCATAGCTGACACCCGGCACAATGTGTCAGGGGCGGTCACGGACCGCCCCCGACACGTTAACCCCTTGCACACCGCGATCAAACGCGATCGCGGTGTACCGGGGGTTAAAGGGAAGCATCGGCAGGGAGGGGGCTCCCTCCGTGCTTCCCTGAGCCCCCCACGGCAGCGCAATGTGCAGCGCTGCTGCGGGGGTCTCTTTCCCTACAGGCCCCCGGATCCAAGATGGCGACGGGGGCCTGCAGGGAGCTGACTTCCTCACTGCCTGCAAAGCGCAGGCATGAGGAAGTCTGCAGCAGTGCCTGTGACAGATCGCTGATCTGTCACAGTGATCTGTGATGTGACAGATCAGCGATCTGTCACAGGACAGTGATGTCCCACCTGGGACAAGGTAATAAAGTAAAAAAAAAAAAAAAAAAAGTGTTAAAAATAATTAAAAAAAAAATCGCTAAATAAATCAGTAAAAAAAAAAAAAAATATTCCCCAATAAATCCATTTTTTCAAAATAAAAAAAAACAAAAACAATAAAAGTACACATATTTGGTATCGCCGCGTCCATAATGACCTGCCCTATAAAACTGTCTCATTAGTTAACCCCTTTAGCGAACCCCTTAAAAAATAAAAATAAAAAACGAAGCAAAAAATAATGATTTATTATCATACCACCGAACAAAAAGTGCAATAACGCGCGATCAAAAAGATGCATATAAATATGCATGGTACCGCTGAAAAGGTCATCTTGTCCCGCAAAAAACGATCCACCATACAGCATCATCCGCAAAAAAATAAAAAAGTTATAGCTCGCAGAATAAAGCGATACAAAAATAATTATTTTTTATATAAAATAGTTTTCATTGCATAAAACCGACAAAAACATAAAAAAACGACCTAAATGAGGTATCGCTGTAACCGTACTGACCCGAAGAATAAAACCGCTTTATCAATTTTACCGCACGCGGAACGGTGTAAACGCACCCCCCCAAAAGAAATTCATGAAAAGCTGGTTTTTGTTCATTCTGCGTCCCAAAAATCGGAATAAAAAGCGATCAAAAAATGTCACGTGCCCGAAAATGGTACCAATAAAAACGTCAACTCGTCCCGCAAAAAATAAGACCTCACATGACTCGGTGGGTCAAAATACGGAAAAATTATAGCTCACAATATGTGGTGATGCAAAAACTATTTTTACAATAAAAAGCGTCTTTTAGCGTGCGACAGCCGCCAAACATAAAAACCGCCATAAATCGTAAATCAAACCCCCCGTTATCACCCCCTTAGTTAGGGAAAAATAATAAAACTAAAAGAAAACGTATTTATTTCCATTTTCCCGCTAGGGTTAGGGTTAGGGTAGGGCTAGGGTTAGGGCTAGGGTTAGGGCTAGGGTTAGGGCTAGGGCTCAGATTAGGGTTAGGGGTGTGTTGAGGTTCGGGTTGGAGTTATAATTGGGGGTTTCCACTGTTTGGGCACATCAGGTGCTCTCCAAAGGCAACATGGCGTCTGATCTCAATTCCAGCCAATTCTGCGTTGAAAAAGTCAAATGGTGCTCCTTCCCTTCCAAGCTCTGCCATGTGCCCAAACAGTGTTTTACCCCCACATGTAGGGTATCAGCCTACTCAGGACAAATTACAAAACAACTTTTGGGGTCCAATTTCTCCTGTTACCCTTAGGAAAATAAAAAATTGAGGGCAATAATTTTGCGGAAAAAAATGTTTTTTTTATTTTCACGCCCAGGCGTTATAAACTTCTGTGAAGCACTTGGGGGTTCAAAGTGCTCTCCACACATCTAGATAAGCTCGGTGGGGGGTCTAGTTTCCAAAATGGGGTCACTTGTGGGGAGTTTCAATAGTTTAGGTACATTAGGGGCTCTCCAAACGCATATGACACCCGCATACCAATCCATCAAAGTCTGCATTCCAAAACGTCACTACTTCCCTTCCGAGCCCCGACGTGTGCCCATACAGTAGTTTTCTCCCACATATGAGGTATCAGCGTACTCAGGACAAATTGGACAACAACTTTTGGGGTCCAATTTCTCCTGTTACCCTTGGGAAAATAAAAAAAATGGGGACTAAAAGATGATGTTTGTTGAAAAAATACGATATTTTTATTTTCACGCCCGGTCGTTATAAACTTCTATGAAGCACTGGGGGGTTCAAAGTGCTCACCACACATCTAGATAAGTTCATTAGGGGGTCTAGTTTCCAAAATGGGGTCACTTGTGGGGGGTTTCCACTGTTTAGGTACATCAGGGGCTCTCCAAACGCAACATGACACCCGCAGACCATTCCATCAAAGTCTGCATTCCAAAACGTCACTACTTCCCTTCCGAGCCCCGACGTGTGCCCATACAGTAGTTTTCTCCCACATATGAGGTATCAGCGTACTCAGGACAAATTGGACAACAACTTTTGGGGTCCAATTTCTCCTGTTACCCTTGGGAAAATAAAAAAATGGGGACTAAAAGATGATGTTTGTTGAAAAAATACGATATTTTTATTTTCACGCCCGGTCGTTATAAACTTCTGTGAAGCACTGGGGGGTTCAAAGTGCTCACCACACATCTAGATAAGTTCATTAGGGGGTCTAGTTTCCAAAATGGGGTCACTTGTGGGGGGTTTCCACTATTTAGGTACATCAGGGGCTCTCCAAACGCAACATGACACCCGCAGACCATTCCATCAAAGTCTGCATTCCAAAACGTCACTACTTCCCTTCCGAGCCCCGACGTGTGCCCATACAGTAGTTTTCTCCCACATATGAGGTATCAGCGTACTCAGGACAAATTGGACAACAACTTTTGGGGTCCAATTTCTCCTGTTACCCTTGGGAAAATAAAAAAATGGGGACTAAAAGATCATGTTTGTGGAAAAAATACGATTTTTTTATTTTCACGCCCGGACGTTATAAACTTCAGTGAAGCACTGGGGGGTTCAAAGTGCTCACCACACATCTAGATAAGTTCCTTGGGGGGTCTAGTTTCCAAAATGGTGTCATTTGTGGGGGGTTTCTACTGTTTTGGTACATCAGGGGCTTTCCTAACGCGACATGGTGTCCGATCTCAATTCCAGCCAAAAAGTCAAATGGCGCTGCTTCCCTTCCGAGCTCTGCCATACGCCCAAATAGTGGTTTACCCCCACATGTGGTGTATCAGCGTACTCAGGATAAATTGCACAATATCTTTTAGGGTCCTGTTACTTTTGGAAAAATAAGAATTGAGGGTGAAAAGATCATTTTTGTGGAAAAAATATGATTTTTTAATTGTACTGCTGTACGTTATAAACTTCTGTGAAGCCCTTGGGGGTTCAAAGTTCTCACCACACATCTAGATAAGTTCCTTGGGGGTCTAGATTCCAAAATGGTGTCATTTGTTGGGGGGTTTCCACTGTTTTGGTACATCAGGGGTTTTCCAATCGCGACATGGTGTCCGATCTCAATTCTAGTCAAAAACGTCAAATGGCGCTGCTTCCCTTCCGAGCTCTGCTATGCGCCCAAATAGTCATTTACACCCACATATGGGGTATCAGCGTACTCAGGACAAATTGCACAATAACTTTTAGGGTCCTGTTACCCTTGGAAAATTAAAAATTGGGGGTGAAAAGATCATTTTTGTGGAAAAAATATGATTTTTTAATTGTACCGCTGTACGTTATAAACTTCTGTGAAGCCCTTGTGGGTTCAAAGTTCTCACCACATATCTAGATAAGTTCCTTGGGGGGTCTAGTTTCCAAAATGGGGTCACTTGGGGGGGTTTCCACTGTTTAGGTACATCAGGGGCTCGCCAAACGTGACATGGCGTCCGATCTGAATTCCAGCCAATTTTGCATTGAAAAAGTCAAACGGCGCTCCTTCCATTCTGAGCTCTGCCATGCGCCGAAACAGTGGTTCCCCCCCACATATCAGGTATCAGCGTACTCAGGACAAATTGCACAATAAGTCTTGCAGTCCAATTTCTCCTGTTACCCTTGGTAAAATAAAGAAAATTGAACCTGAAGTATTTTTTTTGTGAAAAAAAGTTAAATGTTCATTTTTTTTTTAATATTCAAAAAATTCCTGTGACGCACCTAAAGGGTTAATAAACTTCTTGAATGTGGTTTTAAGCACCTTAAGGGGTGCAGTTTTTAGAATGGTGTCACTTTTGGGTATTTTCTATCATATAGACCCCTCAAAGTGGCTTCAAATGTGAAGTGGTCCCTAAAAATAAAATGGTGTTGCAAAAATGAGAAATCGCTGGTCAATTTTTAACCCTTATAACTTCCTAACAAAAAAAAATTTTGGTTCCAAAACTGTGCTGATGTAAAGTAAACATGTGGGAAATGTTATGTATTAAGTTTTTTGTGTGCCGTATCGCTGTGATTTAAGGGCATAAAAATTCAAATTTGGAAAATTGCGAAATTTTCAAAATTTTCGCCAAATTTCCGTTTTTTTCACAAATAACCGCAAGTTATTTGAATGCAATTTTACCACTAACATGAAGTACAATATGTCACGAGAAAACATTGTCAGAATAACCGGGATCCATAGAAGCGTTCCAGAGTTATGACCTCATAAAGGTACAGTGGTCAGAATTGTAAAAATTGGCCCAGTAGTTAACGTGCAAACCACCCTTGGTAGTGAAGGGGTTAAGGGAACGGATCAGAATGAATCCCCAAATCGACTTTTCAGAAGTGGGAAGTCAGGCACGGGTTCAGGAGCAAGAGCAGGGGATGGCGGTCCCCGTGGGGAAGGTCCGAGGTGTGGAGGCCTCCTCGAACACAGTTGAGGAACCTCAATGGGTGGAGGAGATGAAGCGTGAATTGAAAAATATAAAGAGCGAGTTGGCTGAAGTAAAGAGAAGAACCGAACCGGAGACTGGACGACCCAGTGCTAATCCCGGTCCCTGGGGGTCACGCTCTCCGCGAGGTGGTCAATCTCTACCGGCCCGGTGTTATGAGTGTGGAGAACCAGGCCACTTCGCCCGAGAGTGTCCGCGGCGTGGGAGATACCCACCCCGGCGGCCATTAAACTAAAGGGCTCCGGGCTGGGGGGACGCCGCTCGGAGCCGAAAACCACAACTAGGGGTGGTGGAAGTCCCGAAGATTTGGTAGCAAAGTGTCCTGAAGTTTGGGCAGAAGTAGAGGGCCGGGCCGTCCGGTGTCTGGTGGACACGGGGTCACAAGTAACCACTATGCCCGCAGCGTACTTTCAACAAAACTTTCCGGAGGCAGCAAGGCCTCAGTGGGGGCCCATGATTAGACTAGTAGCCGCCAACCAACTGCCGGTTCCGGTTGCCGGGGTAGTGTGGGTGCAGGTGACGTTGTGCGGTAAACCCCTCGGCCGCAGAGGGGTGGTGCTGACTCAAGGAGAAGCTGATCAACGACACCCCGTCACCCTAGGCATGAATATTTTAAAAGAGTTTGGTAACCTGTTGCTTAATGATCCCACACAAAGGACACTGAAGCAGTGGGGTTCTCGCACAGCTCAGGGACAGGTATTCCAGCAGCTGGTGCGAGGTGCGCGGGTGCATCGGGACTGCCAGGAGGGTGAGGCTCTGGGCAAGGTCATCGCGACAGCGGCACCCCTGCTTGTCCTGCCTCCTGGACAGACAGTGGTGGCCCTGCCAATTCGGGCCCCGATACCTTTGGAAGGCGTAGAGGTGCAGGTGGAGCCGTGTCACTCAGAGCACTTACCTCCTGGCATACTGGTGGCCCGTTCCCTCGCTACGGTGCGAAAAGGAACCGCCCTGGTCCACTGCGTTAACCTTGAAGACCGAGATATCATTCTGAAAGCACGGACTGTACTGGCCAAACTAGTAAAGCCTCTAGAAGAAGTGCTGCCCGCTGCTGCGGTTCAATTACGAGTACACCCCGAGGATCCCGGGGAGGTAACAATACGAACCCTACAGGCCCACGAAGTCTCGACACAAGAGAAGGGCCGAAATATTTTGGAGCAGATGCGGGCCGAGCTTTCTGGACTAACTGCGGCCCAACTTTCACAAGTAAAAGCATTGCTGGGACAGTACCATGAAGTATTTGCTAGTCATGAGGACGACTTTGGGTGTACCACCGCCATCACTCATGAGATCCCCACAGCAGGAGCGGCCCCTATCCGAGAACGATATCGACAGATCCCGCCACAACTCTATCAGGAGGTGAAAACTTTGCTGGCTCAGATGCTACAAAAAGGGGTGATACGGGAAAGTCAAAGCCCTTGGGCGGCCCCCATCGTGTTGGTTCGGAAGAAAGATGGTACACTACGATTCTGTGTGGATTATCGTAAATTGAATGCTTGCACTATTAAAGACTCATACCCACTGCCCCGCATAGAAGAATCTCTGTCTGCATTGGGTAAAGCAACATATTTTTCGACCCTGGACTTGGCCAGTGGGTACTGGCAGGTGCCTATGTCAGAAGAGGACAGAGCTAAGACGGCGTTCATAGTGCCCATGGGACTGTTTGAGTTTAATCGAATGCCATTCGGGCTGGCCAACGCCCCCGGGACATTTCAGCGATTGATGGAGCGATGTCTAGGGGATCTCAATTTTGAGGCCACGTTGATCTACCTGGACGACATCATCGTCTATGCCGCCTCCTTCGAGGACCACCTGAAGCGGTTGGGACAGGTACTCAGCCGGCTGCAAAAGTACGGGTTGAAGGTGAAGCCTCAGAAATGTCACCTATTTCGCTCTCAGATTGAGTATCTGGGTCATGTCGTTTCGGCAGAAGGTGTGAGGCCATCCCGGGAGAAGATTGCTGCTATCCAGGAATGGCCTACCCCCGAGACGGTGAAAGACGTGCGGGCTTTTCTGGGGTTAGCTGGATATTACCGTCGTTTCGTAAAGAATTTTGCATGTCGAGCTCGAGCCCTACATGACCTGCTGAAGGGGGCTCCCGCTGGGGCCAATGGGCGAAAAATCCAGTGGCAACACCCTCAGGAAGAGGCCTTCCGAGATCTCAAGGCTGCACTCTCGGATGCCCCAGTGTTGGCTTATGCGGATTTTTCTCAGCCGTTCATCCTGCACACTGACGGGAGTCTTCACGGGCTAGGAGCTGTGTTGTCACAAGTTCAGGATGGCCGGGAAAGGGTGATCGCATATGGAAGCCGTTCACTCCATGACTCCGAGCGTAACCCTGACAATTACAGCTCTTTTAAGCTCGAGCTCCTCGCAGTGGTGTGGGCTATGACGGAGAGATTCGCAGAGTACCTAGCGGGCTCCGAGGTGGTAGTGCGAACTGACAATAACCCACTGGCTCATTTGGAAAACGCCAAGTTGGGGGCTTTGGAGCAGCGATGGGTGGCCCGAATGGCGAAGTACAATTACAAGATTATTTACAAAAGAGGGGCCGAGAATGTTCATGCAGATGCTCTCTCTAGGATTCGACATACAACTCCTGGACAGAATCGAGACGAAGAATTAGAAGGAGAGGAAATACCGTTCGCTCTTACCGCTGCCGTGCTCACCAATGTTGATGCAAAAGTATCTTCCCCAGAGGCCCACAGGGGCATCCTGGAACAATCTCGTAATAAGTGGATACAACAGCAACAAGAAGATGAAGAAGTTGGACTTCTCCGGAAATGGGTCGCTGCTGGTCAATTACCCACTGACACTCAACGACAAGCTTTGACCCAAGACCTGTCGCTGATGCTGCGACAATGGGAGAGACTGATTATCCGAAGGGGATTACTGTACCGAAAGATCACTTCGCAAACAACCTCAACGACTGTTTGGCAGGTGGTTACGCCCGGAGCTCAACTACACGAACTGGCTCGAGAGGCTCACGAAAAAGGGGCCCACTTTGGAGTCAAAAAGACTTTGCAATGGTTACAACAGAAAGTTTATCACCCACGCTTGTCGGCTGTTGTGGACGAAGTTTGTCGTACTTGCCGCTTATGTGAATTGGCCAAACCGCCTGCTCAGAGGGCCGCAACACAGACGATTGTGACTTCAGAACCCTTGGAGCTCTTGACGGTGGATTATCTGCACATTGGTCCCGCATTCCAGGGATACGAACACTGCCTCGTCATGGTGGATCATTTCACTAAATTCGCTGTGGTCACCCCTACTCGAGACCAGACCGCGGAGTCAGCCGCCTCCGCAATTTGCAGAAATTTTATACAAGTGTACGGCTGTCCTCAACGCATACATTCCGACCAGGGAGCATGTTTTTTGGGGAAAGTTATGGAGGAACTACATCATCTTTATGGGATTGATAAATCCCGGACCACACCATATCACCCGCAAGGGAATGGGGCTTGTGAGCGATTTAATCGGACATTGATTCAAATGCTACGCACTCTGGAGAGTGACAAGAAAGCTCGTTGGCCTGAATATGTTTCTGAATTAGTGTGGGTTTATAATAATCGGGTACATCGAGTAACGGGCTATACTCCTTATTTCCTGCTGTTCGGACGAGAGGGTAAAGGGATCACGGAGGTAGAGTTGGACCCCGAAGAGTCTCGGCCCTGGACCGGAGTGTCGTCTTGGGTCCGAAATCATCGCCACAGGTTGCAAACTCTTCACCGAATTGTACATACCAAACTTCAAGACTGGGAACACCCCGGGAAGAATACAACCTCCCCTCCCCATCTCCAAAGCGGGGACCGTGTGCTTGTACTAGATCAACGCCCCCAGAATAAACTGGAGTCACGTTGGGAAGAGAGTCCTTATCGGGTACTACGCCGTATCCATTCAGAAGGACCTGTGTACGAAATATAGCCCGAGCAGGATGAAACACTGCCCACTCGCATTGTGCATCGTAATATGTTACGCCTGTGTATTTCTTCCGACCCGAAGCAACTGGAACCCGTCCCGAAGACATCCGAACCGGAGTCCATATGCTGGGACTCAGACGACGAGGATTTCCCTCCAGTTCCCAAGGGCCCTCCACCCAATAATGAGCCAGTTGACACAATTAACCCACCGGCATCTTGCAGCTCACCGACGTCCACCACCCCAGAAGATTCCACCCCAGTCGAACTTAGACGCTCCGAGCGGTCAACAGCCGGCAAACCCCCCGAACAGTATGAACAAGACCAGTTCGTATGGCAACAAATATTGACACCTTTACAGACCAATCTCAATAGACTAACACCCTCGCCCGAGGACTGGCGAGCTTACAGGGTGGGGGAATGTGGGGAGGAGGACCCCCATACAGTGATTGGGCTAGAACCAGGGGGACCGCCATCAGGGTTGTTGAAGAAACCACATCAGGGGGATTACAAAGGGAGACATGCGACTGAAGTTGTCAGGGCAACAGGGGGCGGGGCGAGGGTAAAAGGAGCAGGGGACGCGCTGAGGTGGCAGTTGGCAGAGAGCCTGACAGGAGAGAGGAAGCCGTGCGGCAGAGAGAGGACTGTGGCAACTGACGGTGTGGAAAAGAGAGACAGGCAGGAGATTGAAAAAGGGAAATTTGAGACTTACCGAAGGTTGACGCGTAAGAGACTCTCCCCGGGAGTTTCCCCCCGCAAAGATTCAGATAAAGTGACGGCCGCTGATTCCCTCCGTGGTGTGACAGGACCGGGATCTCAGGCGACCGCTGCGACGACACAGCAATCCGGTACAGTGGCCAGGACACTGCCCCCCTGTCTTCTCCCACAGCCGCGGCCCCGTCATCACCGACCTCAGGGGACGTCACCTCGCTATAGGCGGCCGCAGAGCCCGTCCCGGTTACTGAGGGGACACTGAGCAGAATTTGTTAACGTTTATGTCTTTTTTGAAACTGCGTCATGACCTGGCTGGGGAACGAGCGCCTCTAAACGGACGCCTGAGAGATTGACCCCCTGAACAGTTTCTTCAGGGCCCGTTGTGCCCCACCGACCCCACTTCTTCAGGGCCTGTTGTGCCCCACCGTGCCAGCTTCTTCAGGGCCCGTTGTGCCCCACCGACCCCATTTCTTCAGGGCCTGTTGTGCCCCACCGTGCCAGCTTCTTCAGGGCCCGTTGTGCTCCACCGACCCCTTTTCTTCAGGGCCCGTTGCGCCCCACCGCCCAGTTTCTTCAGGGCCTGTTGTGCCCCATCGTTCCGGTTTCTTCAGGGCCTGTTGTGCCCCATCGTTCCGGTTACTACAGGGCCCGTTGCGCCCCACCGTCCAGTTTCTTAAGGGCCTGCTGCGCCCCATCGTTCTGGTCTCTTCGGGGCTGGACAAACACAAGTCCTTCCGGGAAGTCGTGGATTACAAGGCAGCCACATCTGCAACCCCTGAGTGGTCGTGAACTCGAGCGACGCCCGGAAGGCTAAGTGTATTATAGAGAAAATAAGGACCCTTTTGTTTTTTTAATGTTGTTTTACGAGTCCCTGCGAGGACAAATAAGTGTTTCCCCTTTTGTCTGATTTAAGCAGTTTTAGCCCTTGCGGCTTTAAAACTTATAAAAGTTTATTTCACCCCACATTCAGTCTCGTGTCTCGTCACTGCATCCTGTGAGCCTGCTCGAACCCTACATCTGTGCCATCTAAATTCTAAAGCAACTCTCGAAAACAGTGCCCATATTTTGTCTACTAGAAAGTAATAGCGCCATTTGTACCCCTTTGACAGTCAGTTACCTGAGTTCCCTATAACAATAAGTGCCCACTTTACATTTAATAATGTGATGAGTCTCCCCCCCTGTACAGCTCCCCTATACACTGTATGATGCTACCCTATACACAGAATGATGCTCTCTTATACACAGTCTAATCCCCCCTCACTGTATATACTGACCGCTTATTATTCCCCAAATTGTTTGATAGCTCCAACACTGTAATCTCCACACTGTATGATGGCCCCCTAGATAGCCTCCATATAGTATAATGTGCCAGACAAGTTCACTATAGTCCTCAATATAGTATAATGCACTCCCCATAGGCAGACCCTATAGAATAATGCAGCCCTTTATATAATGCACCCCATAGGCAGCCTCATAAAAAATAAATCCAAAATTGACCTTTCCTCCTGGTTTCTTCACTGCTGCGAGCTCCCGCACATCTCCGGACTGTAGGCTCCGAGTAGTGACGTCATTGCGACCCCCTGTCAGTGTTGGCGTTAGTGACATCAGAAGCTGATGAGAGGGGGATGATGGGAGAGGGAGCGTAATGCTCCTTCTCTCATCAATGTAGTCAGCTGAAATGGCATCCAGCCAGCACAGTTGATTTTGCAATGACAGGTGGGGACCCACTGCTGGCGCAGGGCCCTTGCGCCTGCTCACGGGCCCCATAGCGTCCGGGTGGCAGAGCAGGGAGATCGATTCTGCCTGATCTGCCGCAGAATGTAACACTATCGGCGTGCTGTGGGTGGGTCCCCTAAAGCGCTGGTCCCGGGGTGACCTCCCTCTCCCCTGTAGCTCACCACATTGTAGGATTCACTCCAACAATAAGTCACCTGCATTACTGATGCTAATATGTTATATCACACTAGTAAAATGTCCATGCCACTAACAATCGCTGTATAGAAAAACACTATTCCACAGCTATTTGTCATCAAGCACTAACTGCTGCTGTGGCACTACAAGTGCCAGACTTAACTTCCCAGTAGGAGCACGCTGGGAGCAGCAAACACTAGTTAGGGAGTGTGCACACTTGGCGGATTCTGCTGCGGATCCGCAGTGGATTTGGTCCTGCGGATCCGCAGCAGTTTCTGCTGCGTTGTACAGTACAGTCTATGAGAAATGAAAAAAACAGTGCACATACTGCAGATTTACATCTGCAGTATGTCAATTCTTTGTGCGGAATCCGCAGCGTTTTGACACCTGCTGCAATTTAGGAATCCGCAGGTGTAAAAACGCAGGGGAAATCCGCACAAAATCTGCACTAAATCCGCAGGTAAAACACAGGTCATTTAACCTGCGGATTTACCTGTGGATTTGGCCAAATCCGCGTGGAAAAATCCACAGAGTAATCCACAACGTGTGCACATACCCTAATCCTCTAGGACTCGCTGTCAGCCTGGTATTGGGTAGGTTAATAATTACACGGCAGCACAAACAGCGAGATAAGGTGATCGATACACTTGTTTAACCCTCCCTCTGCCTGCCAGGGAGGATGCGCCGCTTTCTCTGCACAGCTCAATGACTGCAGCCAGCAGTGCGATCTCTAGTTTGCACTTTTCCTGGTTTTCTCACAGTCCCAAAGTGCAGTAAATTCCCAGGCCAAGACAAAGCATCGCCATATAGCGCATCAGTGACCACTGCAAAGTGCCTGAAACTATGTAACACGTAAGGAGAGCATCATGTAATGAATATTACACCCAAATAGCAGTAAGTTGTATGTATATATCCAAAGCAACAGATTAGATGCTTCAAATAGTAGGTAACATAGATACTCATCAATTCCCATGCTGTTTGCAGTGTCCACTGGTCCTGGAGCAGCACATTCCCCAGCTTTCAGGCTCCTCTCAGTCAGAAGCAATCAAGTGCAGAGCAGACAGTGAACGCAGCTCACAGGCAGAAGCAGAGCCCCCTGCGTCCAGGCTGCTGCTGGAGCTGATGACTTCTCTGCAGCAGGGAGCTTTGAAGAAGAGTGCGCTCAGCCAGGATTGGGTGAGTGACCTTCCCTCCCCCTCTCCTCTGCAGAAGAGCGGTCACATGACTCACTCCCTGCTGCAGCATGTAATTGTATCGGCGCGATCTGAACGCCAATATAGTTACATAGCATAGCTCGGGTGGGCCCCATCAGAGCGCGGGGCCCGGGGCCACCGCCCCCTCTGCCCCCCCGGTAGCTACGCTACTGCCCCTTAGTGACAGACCAATTTTGTATTTAATGACCAGGCCATTTTTTTCAATTCTGACCACTGTCAATTTATGAGGTTATAACTCTGGAACGCTTCCATGGATCCCGCTGATTCTGAGATTGTTTTTTCATGACAAATTGTACTTCATTTTAGTGGTAACACTTCTTCGATATGACTTGTTTTTATTTATGAAAAAGTGGAAATATGGCGAAAATTTTAAAAATTTTGAAATTTTCAAACTTTTAATTTTTATGCCCTTAAATCAGAGAGATGTGTCACACAAAATACTTAATAAATAGCATTTCCAAAATGTGTACTTAGCATCAGCACAATTTTGGAAACAAAATTTTTTTTTGTTAGGAAGTTACAATGGTTAAAGTTTTACCAGTGATTTCTCATTTTTGCAACATTTACAAAACCATTTTTGTTAGGGACCACCTCACATTTGAAGTCACTTTGAGGGGTGTACATGGCAGAAAATACCAAAAAGTGACATTTTAAAAGCTGCCCATCTCAAGGTGCTCAAAACCACATTCATGAAGTTTATTAACCCTTTACGTGCTTCACAGGAACTGAAGCAAAGTGGAAGGAAAAAATGAACATTTAACTTTTTTCACAAACATTTTAATTCAGAGTCAATTTTTTTTATTTTCACAAGTGTACAAAGAGAAAATGAACCACAAAATTTGTTGTTCAATTTCTCCTGAGTATGCTGATTCCCCATTTCTGGGGGTAAACCACTGTTTAGGTGCATGGCAGAGCTCAGAAGGGAAGGCGCACCATTTGACTTTTTTAATGCAGAATTGGCTGGAATTGAGATCGGGCTCAATGTTGCATTTGGAGAGCCCCTGATATGCCTAAACAGTGGAAATCCCCCACAAGTGACACCATTTTGGAAACGAGACCCTCCAAGGAGCTTATCTAGATGTGTCATGAGCACTGTGAACCTCCAAGTGCTTCACAGAAGTTTATAACGTAGAGCCTTGAAAATAAAAAAATCATATTTTTTCCCCAAAAATGACATTTTTTGCCAGCAAATTTTTATTTTCTCAAGAGTAACATGAAAAATTAAACCACCAAAGTTGTTGTGCATTTTGTTCTAAGTATGCTGATACCTCATATGTGGGGGTAAACCACTGTTTGGGTGCATGGCAGAGCTCGGAAGGGAAGGAGCGCCGTTTGACTTTTTAATCTCAAAATTGTGAGAGCGGATGCCATCTCAGGTTTGGAGAAGTGCCTAAACAGCAGAACCCCTCACAACTGACCCCATTTTGGAAGCTACACCCCTCAAAGATTTTATCCAAGTTCATTTTTTTCACAAAAATCTTGCTTTAGACCTGAGTTTCTCACTTTTGTCAGAAATTACATCAAAAAGTGGATCCCACAATTTGTTACCCAATTTCTTATGAGCACGGCGATATTCCATATGTAGTCAAAAAGTTCTATTTGGACAAACGGCAGGGCTCGGACAGGAAGAGGCACCATGTGACAAATTTGGCTTTATTTGAAATAGATTGTCATATTTGCAGAGCATTTGTGGTTCAAGAGCAACAGAAATCCCCCATAAATATCTTTTTTATAAATTGTACCCTCTAATCTATTTATCTAGGGAAGTAGTGAGTAGTTTGATGCCACCATTGTTTATGCAGTTGATGCAACACAAGTTTGAAAATTTACAAATTGCATTTTTTTCACTGTTTCTTTTATGATTCTTTTTTCTACGTTCTGAGGAAAACACTTCAAATTTTATTGCACTTTTATGTGTTCACAAACATATACAATGTGAGTACTGGACACATGGCTTTACCTATAATAATAGATGGCACACCGTTTGGTCTTTAGGGTAAAATTGAAGTTCCAGGACCCATTCAAAGCTTCTAGAGGCATTGAGCAAACAAAAAAATCCTTCCAGGAATTATTACTCACTGAGGGAGGCATGCTCCTAGTAACACATTGGCTGTTTTATAAAATTTGGTCTTGCTAACTAAACAGTTGTCCCGCATTTGCATATATTGTAGCAGGAAGAATAAACTGTACTGGAATAAAGGGCAAAATGTGGAGGAAAATGCAGCCAACTATGTGGCAAAGTTGAGTTTGTTCCAAAGATGAAAGAACACCAGTAGGGCTAGAATGGCAGACACTTTCAGAGACTAGTCATACAAACGTTCGTTTAGCTTCATCAATCCCTGTATGAGAGATGAATGTGCCAATAGACGTGGTGAACCCAAGCAAGCTCCCACCCACCAAGGTAGGAACTGCTATATGCACAAAACAACCAATCGCCTACAGAAACCGTAAAGTATTTTCTGGTACCAGAGGTTCGGCAAGAACCATAAAGTAAAGCTCATAGTGTATAAGTACGGAACGTCCACATTATTAGAGATCCTTCAATAAAATGATCATGCTCATATCACCAACATAAATTTTTTGGGAGATGTATTGTCAGGGCATAGGTTTGTTTGGTGGATGATTACATGTAGGACTTCTGGGCTAATAAAAATATAGAAAATTTTAATGGGGTAAAATTGGCGACATCTACTCTTATTCCAGGGGCTACAGAGGGGAAAATGAAATGTCTTTATACCACAGCGGTGGGGGGACTGCGGTACTTGGTCCTACCTCTGAAGCTTCAGCAGTGACGACCGACTCTGCTACCATCAAACTGGGGGATCCCAGTAACCCTAACCGTAAAACGTGTAAGCCTAACCCTAACCGCAAAAAATTACCAAAAATTATAAAAAAAAATTACAATTTTTTATTTATAAATCCCCTGACAACAGGGATGTGGGGATTACAGAGAACGAGGTGGGTGATTGGACGTTTTATGATGTTTGTGGATGCAGAAATTATTTTTTATAATTCTGACAGGGCAGCTCTTGAACTGTAGTCTATCTCTCTTCTCTCCCAGAACAATTACAAAGAAACAAGAGAGAGAAGCACAGCTCAAGTGACCAAATGTTGGGGGTTTTGATCACTGTGATAGGGTCTATTGCAGAAATCAAAACCCAGCAGCCAATGAGAAAATTCTCAACGGTTGCCGGATGCAGGTAGGCAGATCTTGGTGGGTGCACTGTGCATGTGCCCGCCATTTTCTTTCTCCTGGAGGAAGGGGGGTGGGGGACAACTTATCCGGTACATAAGGTACTGAGGAGGGCTCGGGAGACCCTATTTCTCTCTCCTCTAATGTGCGATCAAATCAGAGGAGAGAGAAATTAAATGGAAAATCGGTGTGCCTGCCATTTTCTTCCTGCCGGAGGAAGGAGGAGGGCCAGGGGACCACTTATCTGGTACATAAGGTACCGTAGGGGGCTCGGGGGACCCTACTTCTCTCTCCTCTTATGTGCGATCACATCAGAGGAGAGAAAAATTATATGGAAAAATCACACTTTTTTTTTTGCTGTCGCTGTTATACCGATAATAACAGCAATTGTAACACCAGGGTCCGTAAAAAACAATCCGAATCATGTTCTCTGGGGTCTTGGCTACCGGGGGTAGCCAATACCCCAGAGAAAATTCCGACACTGGGGGTGCTATAACCTTAAACTTCAGCGCCGTTAAAAAGTGGGGCTGTGGCTTAAACACCCTTAACTGCCGCCATTAAAAGGCGTATCGGCGGTCGTTATGGGGTTAACTTCAAATTCACCTGGTTCTGCAAATATTTTCCCCCAAAACTGCAAAGTTTCCAATCGCTCTGAAAAGAATCTCCTAGAACTGTATGCAACTCCTCTGAAACTCTTTAACAAAAAAAAGCGTTATGCCTCATTCAAATGTACATTTTTCATGTTCTTGTTCTATCCATAGTTTTCAAGGATAGAACAAGTGACTATTAAATTCAATGGTGTTATTTACATATCTGTGTATTTTGTCAATCATGTGTCTGCAAAAAAATCATGGAGACATGTCTGTTTTTTGAGTCACAAATCAAAATCACCCGTCCAATGTCCAAAGGTCAGTGTAAATGAAGGGGAGAGCACGGATGGTATCAGTGTGAAATCTGTGTTATGTCCATGATTAACATTAAAATGAATAGGAAAAGCTTTGCAATTTATATATTTTTCCATACATGAAAAACACGGATAAAAAACTGATGGTAAAAACTCAAACTCTGACCAAACACAGTTCAAACTTGAAAGAAAATGTTAATGACACTGTAGGTTTTTATGTACGTGCAAAATCATGAACATCTGAATTAGGCTTTAGTAATGTCAAAGTCAACGCACCATAGGAAAGGATGGTAACCTGGTAATAACCAACAACCTGTTTAATGACACAGCACACAAAGTTCTTATTGTTTTTGATATAAAAAAATATTATTTCCTTTAGTCATTTGTGATCGTCAGATCATTTTTTGCAATAGACTGACTCGAACTGGCGGTGTCTTTTTCAGAGGTAGCATCATCCTATTGTTAAGTTGAATTTGTATCTCTATACAACTAGTTATTATTATCTAAAATGCTCTTTAACCGCTTTGAGACCTTGCCCTTTTTCGTATTTGTGTTACTGTTTTTCTCTCCCCTTCTTCCCAGAGACATAACTTTTTATTTTTCCATCAATATGGCCATGTGTGGGCTGGTTTTGGCGAGACGAGTTACACTTTTGAACTACACCATTGGTTTTACCATATAATGTACTCAAAAACTGGAAAAAAATCCAAGTGTGGTGAAATTGCAAAAAAAGTACAATTCCACAACAATTTTTGGGATTTTTTTTTTTTACCATGTTCCCCAAATTCTAAAACTGACCTGCCATTATGATTCTCCAGGTCTTTACATGGTCATAGACCCCAAACATGTCTAAGTTCTTTTTTTCGTAATCTTGGGTTGGGTGAGGGCTTATTTTTTGCATGCTGAGCTGATGTTTTTATTGATACCATTTTGGTGCAGATACGTTCTTTTGATCGCCCGTTATTGCATTTTAATTCAATGTTGCAGCGACCAAAAAACGTAATTCTGGCTTTTCGATTTTTTTTCTCGCTACATCGTTTAGCGATCAGGTTATTCCTTTCTTTTATTGATAGATTGGATTATTCTGATTGCAGCGATACCAATTATGTGTATGTTTGATTTTTTCTTATTGTTTTATTTTGAATTGGGCAAAAGCGGGGTGATTTAAACATTTACAGTATATCAGCAGCAATGAAACTGAATACAGTAGATCAGGATGCACAAGTATTCAGAAATAATTAAACAATACACCCAAATATCAGGCGTGAAGAAACCATATTCAGTACATAAGTATACACGGGCATCCAGCACTGAAAATATACATTCGAATAAATATGTATCACTCGTATCAGGTAGCAGGTAGTACTGAATATATTATATAAATAATCACAGGCAGCATTTCAGTAATCATGCATCATCTTTCCCCAACATAATCACTGTAATTATTGCTGAAATCATCCATACGCCACAAACTGGTTTGTTAACATAGAAACAATAATTTGCAGTTATCATCCATCATATGCAATTCGCCATTGCCACCTCCCTCCACCTTTTTATTACAGAAAGTAACCATGATGACATTCACATTCATCACATCCTCTTTGCGGATTTATACTGCAGGGTTATTGTTTCACGATAATTATCTTACATTATAAATAGGCTGTCAATCTCTTCCTAAATGAACAAAAAGTCTTTATTGGATATAACGATTTTTAGGCTTGCTTAAAAATCATCACTCTTGGCAGCACCTCATCCTTTGTAAGTAGGGTGTATGCTGTTGAGAACAATGACTGTCTATGTTCATAGAACAACCTATTATTGATGTATTGACGATCTTTGTGCATATTAAATGCGGTAAATCTGTGTTAAACAACCATCGTTTGGCAAATGTGGATGACCTAGGTAGGAGAAAATGATGTATGATCATTTACTGCAGATCATGGTCACAGTCTGGGGGCAGGGTAATTAAGACGGTATACTTAATAATATGCAGTAAATAATCATACAGCTTTAGGGCAGTTTCACACGTCGGTGGCTCCGGTACGTGTAGTGACAGTTTTCTCACGTACCGGAGACACTGACACGCGTAGACCCATTCAAATGAATGGGTCTATGCAGATGTCAATAGGTTTTCACGGGCCGTGTGTCCATGTGCAAAACATGGAGACATGTCCGTTTTAATATGGACACACGGCCCACAACACATGCTGCACAGGTGCACACGTAGAACTGTTCACATAGTCCTCCATGCTCACGGACGGCCGCAGGGAAGAAGCGCTACTGTAAGCGCTGTTCCCAGTGGTTGGTGCTGACCGCGGCTGTAATTCTGCTCTCCTGCTCTGCCAGCAGGAGAGCAGAATGAATGAAAACCCGACATGGGGTCCTCCTCATTTTCATAACAAACCAGATGAAACTTACAGCTTGGGGCTGCAGCCCTCAGCTGTCAGCTTCAGCCAGGTTGGTTGTGAAGAATAGAGGGGTCCCCACGCTGTTTTTTTAATTATTTAAATAAATAATTTTAAAAAACAGTGTGGGGTCCCCCCTATTTTTGACAACCAACCTGACTAAAGCCGACAGATGAGGGCTGATATTCTCAGGCTGGTAAAGGGCCATTGATCTTGGCCCCCCCAGCCTAAAACAGCAGCCCCCAGCTGCCCAGAGAAGGCGCATCTATTAGATGCACCTAATGTGGAGCTTTGCCCGGTTCTTCCCACTTGCCCTGTAGCGGTGGCAAGTGGGGTAATAAGAGGTTAATGGCACCTTTGAATTATAAGGTGACATTAAGCCCGGATTAGTAATGGAGAGGTATCAATGAGACACCGATCCATTGCTAATCCTACAGTAAAGAAAGGGTTAAATAAACACAATAAGAATAAATTATTTTAATGAAAAAATACAACACACACATTTTTTATTATCTTTATTATACTGGTAATTCCTTAGCAAAGCCATCGATTTTCTGAAAAAAAGTTTAAAATAATAAAACAAAAATATACATTACTTGTCTAGCGCTCGGTCATGTCCCGCGGCGTAAATCCATCTCGGGGGTTAATATATTTACAGTCGGAGTGCTGCTAATGCATCCGCTCCCAACTGTAAGTGACAGGGGAATGAATGGAGCAGCCGGCGCCTGCTCAGTATCTAGCGGTGACGTCACCGCTCATCACTGAGTTTGGCTCTGCTCCATTCATTCCCCTGTCATTTACAGTCGGGAGCGGATGTATTAGTAGCGCTCCGACTGTAAATATATTAACCCCCGAGATGGATTTGTGCAGTGGGACATGACTGATCGCTGGACAGGTAATGTATAGATTTGTTTTATTATTTTCATCTTTTTTTTCAGAACATCGATGGCTTTGCTAAGGAATTACCAGTATAACAAAGATAATAAAAAAGTGTGTTTTGTATTTTTTCATTAAAATAATTTATTCTTATTGTGTGATTGTGTTTATTTAACCCTATCTTTACTGTAGGATTAATAATGGATCGGTGTCTTATTGACACCTCTCCATTACTAATCTGGGCTTAATGTCATCTTATAATCGAAAGGTGCCATTAACCCCTTATTACCCCACTTGCCACGGCTACAGGTCAAGTGGGAAGAACCGGGCAAAGCTCCAGATTAGGTGCATCTAATAGATGCGCCTTTTCTGGGCAGCTGGGAGCTGCTGTTTTTAGGCTGAGGGGGCCGAGATCAATGGCCCCTTACCAGCCTAAGAATATTAGCCCTCAGCTGTCGGCTTTAGTCAGGTTGGTTGTCAAAAATAGGGGGGACCCCATGCCGGTTTTTTAAATTATTTATTTAAATAATTAAAAAAACAGCGTGGAGACCCCTCTAATTTTCACAACCAACCTGACTGAAGCCAACAGCTGAGGGATGCAGCCCCCAGCTGTAATCTTCGTCTGGTTGGTTATGAAAATGAGGGAAACCCCATGTCGGGTTTTAGTCATTCTGCTCTCCTGCCTGCAGAGCAGGAGAGCAGAATTACAGTCACGGTCAGCACCAGCCGCCGGGAGCAGCACTTACTGTAGCGCTTCTTCCTGGCGGCGTCCGTATGGTCCTTATGCGGCACACGGTTGCCACATGTGTGCCACATGAAGGTACCACGTATCCACATGGACACACGGACACGGATATCTCCGGTAGCAGTTTTTCCGGTACCGGAATTATCTGGACGTGTGAAACAGCCCTTATACTGTCTTAGCCCACTAAGTCTCCAAAGAGTAACCATAAACATAAAATAAGCTTCCTATTTTTATGAAATTGCAATGGTTACTGTCTGGATCCGGGAGGCATAGCCATTCAGGTTGCACCCACCAGTTCCTGGCAAGTGTGCCCTGATTGCTCTCGCATGCATGACTTCCTGCTGCGCAGACACAATTTATGTGACATTGGAGAACAGCTTTTATTCCTCCTACAGTAAAATTGTCTCTAAAAAATGTGAATCCTTCACAGTAGAATTGTCTCTTGTTGTGTGCTCCATGCAGTATTAAATTCTCTCTCTGCCATCCCCTACACTAATATTGTCCCCCATTGAGCCCCTGAGGACAGAACAAAGTGTTATAGTGCACATGTATTGGGAAAGCCAAAGTGCGAAGATGATCCATAGGTAAAGCCAGCGCATGTACTTTGCTCTCCGCTCAGCAGGGCACAGCCAGAGAGCATGGTGGGGGACTCTATATAGATGATGTAGGACAGTTTATCATCAGGAAGTAGTGAAGGAGGAAGGTGATTTTAAGATAAGAGGACACACTAGATCAAAACCAGAGATGCCCATCGGACCCCATCTATAAGTATAATGAAAGTTCTTTTTTGGGATTTGCAGATAGGATTGGGGACTTTTTTTAAAGATTTTTTCTAGTGTGCTGTAAAAAAGGTCCTAATGGTGGTGGCCATACTTTACGTGGTGAAAACCTGGTGACAGGCTCTTTATAATTATCAAAAGACATATGAAGGTCGGTATAATTGTACAGTAGAAATAAAGCGGAAGCGCCCAACAGCCACACAGGAGGACATCATAAATAAGGAATGAAATAATAACAATAAATGTACAGCAGCATGAATTACAAGCTTTTTTCTTTACAAATCTGATAGTGTTACTGAGTTATAGCTACGGTATTTTAATTGCATCTTTTAGCCACCGACATCAGCAGCAGCCTAACAAGTGCCAGTGAAGGGAAAATTAAGGAGGTGTAAAAGAAAAAAAAGCATATTTATTCATTCTGTGCCAGGTCTGAGATGTGTAATCCTCCCAGGCTAACAATCTGTACCAGATTTAAGAAGCTTGGCAGTCAAACATCCTACATCGACGCAGCTGCAAGCTGAAATCACGGCAAATTTATTTGTGTTGACACGTAAAGATCACTGGAACCCTGTTATCTTCATTTCTCTATGAACACAGATATCCACGGCTAACTCTACCTGAAACATGCACATTGCTTGTCAGGATGAGGATTATGGATATAGGGATGCAGGATTCTGTTGTCTTGTTCCACTTAAAACCTTCCGCTTCTTCTAATTGGTATTGATATCAGGCATGAAAAACATGATTGGTCTGATCTGTTACCATGGTGATTTTGACTGTTCGGAGATTTTTTATCTTGGTAATTGCTAAAAAAAAAAAAAGAAAAAAAAAAGTAGCATATGCCACATTACTTATTTTCCTGAGCGAAAAATTACATAGCATTATTCACTTGCTGCACACAGCACCATTGCGAGCCGTAGGGTGGGCTGTGCCTGTCTGTAAGAATCAGTTTTATTTTGCTGGTAAAACATATCTAATTATGAAAGCTTTTTGGGTAATACATTTTAACACTAAGTAAGAGTAAAAAGATTTATAGAACCTACTTCTACCAGTTCGGATTAACACTTCTCTTAATTATATTCTGTTGCAATCATTTAAATAGACAGAAAAAAGTTTTGTTTTTTTCATAAAGCTGAAGCATACGACAGCGTCATTTAATCTTAACATGTTATACACGTGGTCAATTGTATAAAAGACTCTTCCCTATGGGGCATATCGTGTTCATGTTTCGGAGACCAGTTTCATTTCAGAATCATTTCAGATGTCAACTTGTTTTTCACAGGAAACAAGTTATTATTTCTACCTCTTGGGGTTTGTCTGATGGAATTTTACCATATGTCCTAAGGTCTGGTGTCTGCGTTTCAAGAAATCATGTTCATTTGATATAATTAGAAGAAGGAAAAGGAAACACCTTCCAGTCTGGTGATCTAGCGTTCATTACGTGCCTGCATTCTGACCTACTCTGATAATTATGTACTGAAGAAATGGGTCATTTCCTTTAGACTTCTATTAAATTCTATTTAGAAAAGAGTTTGCTTGTATAATTATTAGCAATACGTTACCCTCTATAAATAAAGTAATCTGATAGATTGCAAATTAATTTTAATGGGGTCTTTCAAGAAGAAACCCTAAGAAGGCTCCATTCTATACTCATAATGGCACCCTTCAAATTGTTCCAGAAAATGAAGTATTTTGCCTAGAAAATTATTGCAATTTAACATGTTTTGTTGTATACATGCTTACTTCCTACAACTGCAAACTGGCCATAATTGCTCTCAAAACCCCAAAAATGGGCCTGACAAAATTGTTGGCACCTTTCTAAAATGTGGGTAGACAGGTTTGTTTTAAGCATATGATGCTTGTTCAAACACACCTGTGGCAAGGAACAGGTATCAGCAATATTAAAATAACACCTTAAATCAGATATAAAGGGGGGAAATTGACTCAATCTTTGCATTATATGTCTGTGTGTGCCACACTAAGCATGGAGAACATAAAGAGGAGACCTGTTTGAGTTCTTGAAAATTTGAACAATATCAACAATTTCAGGGTTGTAAGGTTATTTTCAGAGATCTTGATGTTCCTGTATCCATGGTGTGCAACATAATCAAGAAGTTTACAACCCATGGCACTGTAGCTACTCTCCTTGAACGTGGATGACAGAGAAATGAATGAATGGTTGCAATGCAGGATAGTCCGGATGATGGATAAGCAGACACAATTAAGTTCCAAAGAAATTCAAGTTGTCCTGCTGACCTTTGAAAGAAATGAAATGCTATAGCAGGAGATTACGGAGGATCCCACTGCTGACAAAGAGAAATAAAAAAGCTAGACTGCAGTTTGCCAAAATGTAGGTGAGTAAGCGAAATTCCTTCTCGGAAAGCATCTTGTGGACAGATGAGATCAAGACAGAGCTTTTTGGTAAAGCTTATCATTCTGCTATTTTACAAAAATGGAATGAGGCCTACAAAAAAAATAAGAGGTGTAAGAAGCTTTTTGATGGTTATAGGATTGATTGCAGCTATTTATTCAAAAGGGTGTGTGTTATGAATGAGTCACCGTAGGAGGCAAAAACAGAAATGCTAGCTAAGTCCAGAAAACCAGAGAAGTTGGCAGCTATCGGATTGCAGACCCCTGAACCTATCAACACAACTAGCAGTAGCCGTGGGGGGTTCCTACGATGCCCTAGACCCCTCGATCACAGCCGGAGGACTATATAGCCTAAAGACAGAAAGGGAAATCTAAACTGCCCCAGAACAGACCCCAAAGCAAAAGGCAGCCCCCAACATATAATGACGGTGAGGCAAGAAGAAAGAACACTAACACAGACAGAAAGATAGACTGAGCAAAGACGGGGCCCAAGCTAACTAGATAGGAGAGGACACGAAGGCTGCTGTCTGCAATCCGTGAAAAACCCTATGAAAATAAGAGCCAACAAACTGACAGAGAAAAAAGGCCCTGAAGACGCTAAGCTTCAAAAAGCTATGTCCAGTACTCAGGAATATTCTGAAGACAGAGCAACCGGCAAAAGGAGATTCAGCTCACCCCAGCAGGGAATGGCAGAATCCAGAAAAGTAAGGCAAACAAAAACAAAACACAAATGCTAACAGGCAAAGCAGAAAACTTAGCTTTAGAGGAGCAGGAATCAGACTGGTCTCAAAGAAGTCCACAGAGAAATCACCCGCAGGGCAGAAGGGCGTCGGCAGCCCTATATCCAGTCCGTGACTCCACTCAGCCAGTCATCATCATTAGGCTCAGGTGCCTGATAATCAGGCTCATTACCTTCCTTTACCAGAATAGGGAGTTCACCAGACCTCAGTGACGAAGGGGAAAATGAACTCACAACAGGTGTGCAACCAAATATTGAAGATGCCAACAATTTTGTCCGGCCCATTTTGGGGTTTTGTGTGGAATGATGTCAAAGTTGCCTTTATTTCTCTGTTATTTGTATTGTTTCAATACATAGAAAGGATATAAACATATGTATAACAGAACATGTGTAGTTGTAATCATTTTCTGGGAGAAAAACTACATTTATTCATTTTGCGGAACAATTTTAAGGGTTCCAAAACTTTCGACCATAACCCATGACTGTATATACTGTATATACAGACCATATGTACACAATGGGGAAAAAAGTATTTAGTCAGTCACCAATTGTGCAAGTTCTCCCACTTAGGAAGATGAGAGAGGCCTCTAATTGACATCATAGGTAGACCACAACTAGAAAGTCAAATTGAGAGAGCAAATCCAGAAAATCAAATTGTCTGATTTGGCAAGATTTATTTTGCAAATTATGGTGGAAAATAAGTATTTGATCACCCAAAAACATACAAGATTTCTGGCTCTCACAGACTTGTAACTTCTTCTTTAAGAGGTTCTTCTATCCTCCACTCATTACCTGTATCAATTGCACCTGTTTGAACTTGTCATCAGTATAAAAGACACCTGTCTACAACTTCAGTTACACTCCAAACTCCACTATGGTGAAGACCAAAGAGCTGTCGAAGGACACCAGAAACAAAATTGTAGAGCTGGATTGTCTGGATTTGCTCGCTCATCATAATTCAAACACAGAATTGCTGCTTGATGTGCTTTTGTATTTTTTCTGTGAGACTGTAAAATTGGAGAAATCCTTTTTCATACACAGTGGTTCCCTAAGAGTTTTATTGAGGGTTTGATATCTGATTGCAAACCTTCATGTCAACATCTTCCAGACATAACTCATCTTATTCCACTGGTCATGACAGTCCAGAAAATAGCAACGTTAGACGTATAGGTGCGTCTAAGGCTGACCCCCCTTATTTGCTGCGGACTCTGGCGATGAGGCTGCAACTTTTTGGGAACATCTCTGCTGATTTCATTAGCTGACATGTGCCCCTATCAGCTATGGGTGGAATCGCGATCCACATACTGCTGTTAACATGTTAAATGGGCTATCAATCGCTGACAGCAGCATTTAACATGCTTGCTCTGGAAGTGTGTCACAAACCCCTCCCATTGGCGCCCGTGTCACATGACCGCAAGTCACCGATGGGTTGGCAAAACAACCCAGTGTCTGCAGGAGACCCCTCTGGCCATCAATGTCGGTTAGCTATGAGCGCCGCCCTGCGATCAGCACTCATAGCAAGTGAGCATTTCTGCTGCACAGATCAGGGCTGAAGCCTTGCTCTATATGGCACAAGCGATCGGAAGATCACAGCTTCTAGTCTCCCATAGACACAATTGAAGAAAGTGTAAAGTAAAAATAAGTTTTTAAATATTAAAAAAATATAAAAGTTTAAATTATCCTCCATTCAAAATAAAACGATTAAAAATTTATAAAAAATACATATATTTGGTATTGCTGTGTTTAGAATCGCCAGATCTATCAATATATTACAAGAATTAATCCATAATATAATGAGTAAAAATTCAAAACGACAGAATTACTTTTTTGGGGTCGCCACAACATTGCATTAAAATGCAATAACGTGGATCAAAAAATTGTATCTACACCAAAATGTTATCATTAGAAACATCAGCTAGGTACGCAAAAAGTAAGCTCTCACCCAGCCTCAGTTCAAGAAAATTGGGGACATTATAGGTCTCGAAAAATGGCGGCTTTTCTTTTTTTTTTTTGAGAAAACCTGGATTTTTTTTCACCACTGAAATAAAAAAGAACCTATACATGTTTGGTTTTTATGAAGTCACAGTGACCTGGAGAATCATAATGGCAGGTCAGTTTTAGCATTTACTGAACATGGTAAAAAACAAAAAAAAAAAACAATTGTAGAATTGCACTTTTTCGCAATTTCACTACACTTTGAAATTTTTTCCCATTTTCCAATACACTATATGGCGAAACCAATGGTGTTGTTTAGAAGTACAACTCATCCCACAAAAACAAGCTCTCAGAAAAATGAAAAAGTTATGGCACTTGGAAAAGGGGAGCAAAAAATGGAAACTCAAAAACAAAAAAACCAAAGGTGGTGAAGGGGTTAAAAATATAGATTGATAAGTTCCCATTAACTAATTGACTACTTTCCCACCTCCCGATAAATATAAATGAATTAGCCACTTGACTATCCCCCCAAATTCTCTACAAATTCTTGTCCTTTGTCCTCTATCACACCCACATTTCCTTATGTCTTTGCATCGTGTCCTTTCTTCCACCGCTCAAATTCATTATAAGCTGCTGTCCTTCACCCTCTCTTCCACTCCAATTCATTATAAGTCCATGTCCAGTGTCCTCTACTCCCCTTCCCAATTTATTATAAGTGCTATGTGTAGTGATGAGCGAGTGTACGCTTCAACTCCTCAGGGTGGCTGGGATACAGTTACTGACAGCTTGGCTGTCCAATCTGGTACATCTGTCAGTACTTTGATTGACAGCATGACCTTCCAGTCTGGTTCAGGGGCGTGATAAGCTTTCAGGGTGTTTATTTACAGTTCGACTAGCCAATCTGTGACTGGGAGGCGTCGGCTGTCTCAGGTGTTCACTATCCCAGGTAGTGGGCATGCCTACTTAACTGAGCAGCTTCTCCAAGACCACTGCCAGAAATACATTCATCTTGTGAGGTTTGTGTTCCCTATGCCTTGAGTTCTGTATGCTTGATCTGTTGCCTGACCTTGAACTTCATTCTGACCATCCGCCTGTTTAACCTCTTCAGCTCTGATCCATTATTCTCCCAGTACTCTGACCTCAGAATTTTACCTTACTACGCTTTTGTCTCTTCCTTCTGTCTATGACGTACCCTCCTGGCTTCTGACCTTGGACTTCCTGACCACTCTAGCATCACACCGTCAATTCATTGTAAGTCAATGTATAGTGTCCTCCCTCACATCACCTAACTCAACTATAAACTGAGAGCGGCTTTCTGCAGCTCTACTGATACTTTCTATTGCAAGCTGAAAGTTTCTTTCCCTGGTGATGTACACAATGGTGGCAAAAAATAGTACAATGAAGTCCTCCTGTTTCCTCTCCCCCCAATTCATTATAAGTCTCTCTCCTGTGTCCTCTCTCCTAACCCCTAATTCATTATAAATCTTTCCTCTTTGTCCTCTCTATCACACCTACAAATCATTATAAGTCTCTGTCCTGATGCGCAATGGTGGCAAAAAAAGGATAACGAGGGTAATCTAGTTATCGGTACCCCTGACCCCTGGATTTTTGATAGGTATGCCAGATTACCCTCATTATTTGCCTCTACAAAGTTGGCATGGACCCCCTCCACTTCAGGGCTCATATGCAGCTGACTCGGCTGCATCGATGGTATGTTCGCCCCTGCCCAAGCAAGGATATACAGTCCTCTGTGTGATGCAGTTTATTTCCACCTAGTCACATACTGCTTTGAATCCCATGCTTATTGATTATTTCCATCTCATATAGCAATGGCATATCCATAAATGTATGATATATGCAGGTTTTACCAGTGGGAGCTATATCTATCTTTATAACAGAGCCTTGTCAAGCGATGAGGTCATTGAAAAGGTGGCTACATATGCAAGACTCTTTCTGTTCATTATTTGAGTTCTGACCTTCCCTACACTGATACAAGCATGCAACAGGGCTTCATTTTTGAGACTGGCATAAATAATATTTTATTTATTTTCCTGTGGATATGCCATAAATGTGTGAAAAGGGACTACCCATGCACTTTCAATAGCTGTTGGACAACCAGCTATTCCTAATTATTCACCCTTCTCCACATACATGTACATATTTGATTTGTCTGACAATGCTTTTTTGTTAAATAGGAATTAACTGTCAGACTTTGGTGGCAGATTATCTCACTTTAGAGCAAAGTTAAATTTTGTTATTTCCTTTTCTCCTCCCAGATAGGCTGAACAAAAGTCAACTAAACATCTACACGGGGAATGGTTGGCCAATGCTGACAAAATCAACAGACTTCATTAACTCTAAGCCTACCATACATGATAGATATCTGACTCATTCAACTTCCCCATACACAGGAGGATGACTGTTTACCTCCCAGAGACCAAAGAATCAGCAGTCAAAAATTTTACATGCTGGTTCCTCTTCTCTCAACATTATTTGTAATTTGGGAGCTGGGGCCATACATATTGAATTGTTGACTGATTTCTCCAATGTTATCAGGTTCTACCAATATTAGTCTAATGTGTATGGGGGCCTTAAGACTACATTGGATAGATAACTTTGGATTAGAGATCAATCAATCAATCAATCAAATTTATTATCGCCAAGTACATATTACATATATACAAGGAATTCTTTGTGGCAAAGAGGCAACATAATATATAACAACAGATACAACAAGTAACATCTAACAAGACAGATACAGTATATAGTCTACACATGACGATTTAATTGTTGAACAGAGAGTGGATAGAAGCTGTTCATATGGCGGTTGGTGCTGCATTTGGGGACTCTGAAGCGACGTCCTGAAGGGAGTAGTTGGAATGAGGAGTGTCCCGGGTGAGAGGGATCGGATGAAATTTTCAATGCGTGGGATCGAATACTCTTATCATAAAGATCCTGGATTTTAGGCAGGGGGGAGCCTATAATTCTCTCTGCTGTTCTGAAAGTCCTTTGTAAGCGGAGTTTGTCATGCGCAGTGGCTCCCCCATACCAGACTATCAGAGAGGAACAAATCACAGATCTGATGACAGCATTAAAGAATAAGATCAGCAGATTCTTAGACAAACCATATCTTTTCAGCTGACGCAGGAAGAACATCCTCTGTTGTGCTTTTCTTATAACAGCATCCACGTTTTTCCCCCATTTAAGATCATGAGAGATGATAACACCAAGGAATTTGGTCTCTGTGACCCTAAGAACCACTTCGTCATGGATGTAGATTGGAAGTATCTCATGTTGATCTTTCCTAAAATCCACAACCATCTCAGCAGTTTTTTTAGTGTTGAGTACAAGATTATTGGCTTTACACCAGTCACATATTCTTTCCACCTCACTCCGATACAAGTCTTCAGCATTTCCCCTGATGAGACCAATCAGTGTCATATCATCGGCAAATTTCAAGATTTTTACTGAGTCTGCTGAAGAGATGCAATCATTCGTATAGAGAGAAAACAGTAACGGGGACAAAACACACCCCTGAGGTGCCCCGATGTTTGTGACCAAGGTGTCCGAAGTGAATGGTCCAACTTTTACACTCTGCATCCTGGCTGTCAGGAAGTTATAAATCCACAAGCATAAGTTGAGAGGGACTCCAAGAGCTACCATTTTCTTATGAAGTAAATTCGGATCAATGGTATTGAACGCTGAGCTAAAGTCCATGAAAAGAATCCGGACATATGAGTGCCGTTCATCTGTATGATCCAAAATGTACTTCAGTGCCAGATTGACAGTGTCGTTTGCCGAACGATTCTCCTTATAGGCAAACTGAAGCGGGTCCCATAGCTTCTGCGTGAATTTTATCAGGTGGGACATCATAATTCTTTCGAAGACTTTCATAGCTACAGATGTGAGTGCTACTGGTCTATAGTCGTTCAACTCAGAGGATCCCACTTTCTTGGGGACAGGGATAATTGTGGAATTTTTCCAACACTGAGGTACAACACACTCTTTCAGTGACACATTGTATATATTTGTCAGTATAGGGGCAAGCTGGGTAGCACATACTTTCAGACACATTGGAGATACACCATCAGGGCCAGGTGCCTTTTTGACCTTAGGTCCCTTCAGGATGCGTATCACCTCTGCCTCAGAGATCACTACTTGGGTGTTGCACAATGAATGATCTTTATATGAACAGACTGAGGAGCTTAGAGATGAATAGCCACTGTGTGTAGAGCTTGCCTCAAATCTGCAGTAGAATTCATTTAACTCTGCTGCCAGACTTCTGCTGGGGTTCACTATAGTGGGGTGGCTTTTATAATTGGTGACCTCTCTTAATCCTCTCCATGCAGATCTAGTATCTTTTGATGAGAACCTTTCCCCCAGAATCTTTGCATACTCGTGTTTGGCTAACTTGATCTCTTTAGATAGCGAGTTCCTAAGTTTCTTGAATTCAGTAATATCGCCTGCTTTATAAGCCTCCTCTTTTCTCTTACGGATCAACCTGACTTTATTTGTAAACCACGGCTTGTTGTTTCCCCGAAAGTGGACAGATTTGGATGGAATAAACGTGTCTTCACAAAAACGGATATATGAGGACACTGCATCAACCCATTCATCCAGACCCGAGCATGTTTCCTGGAATACCTCCCAGTCCGTGCATTCAAAGCATGCTTGCAGTTGCAATTTTGCCTCCTCAGACCATGTCTTCTTTGTATAAACTGTAGGTTTGGATGTTTTCAACCTTAGCCTGTAGGCTGGAATTAAATGAATTAGACAATGATCTGAAAAGCCCACTGCTGCTCTCCTCACTGCCCTGTAGGCCCCTTTTAAGACAGTATAGCAGTGATCAAGCGTATTGTTCTCTCTCGTGAAGCAGTTTATATGTTGAGTAAATTTGGGGAGATCCAGGTTGAGTTTTCCTTTGTTAAAGTCCCCCATTACGATCACAAATGCTTCAGGAGATCCTTTCTCCCATTCTGATATTTTGCAAGCTAATTCACCAATAGCAGCTTTAACAGATGCTTGAGGGGGAATATATACTGCAACCAGAACCATAGATGAAAACTCTCTTGGAGCGTAAAATGGTCTACAATTGAGTGCAAGGTACTCTAGATCGGGAGAGCAACCTTTTCCCAGTATGTTAACATCACAGCACCAGCTAGTGTTGATGTAGAGACATACCCCACCCCCCCTTTGTTTACCTGAAGCTACACAATCACGGTCAGCTCTGTAGATAACAAAACCAGGTAGATCCAGACTACAATCAGGGATGGTGTCATTCAACCAGGTCTCAGTAAAACAAAGAGCAGCTGAATTGGGTGCTCCCAGCACTGCTGGGGGGGAGGGCATGGGTGCAACAAGACAGGGACATCAGGGGACACACCAACAGTCAGTCCAAACCTGCCCAGCTCACCCTTTCAGCTCCACGTGGATCACAAGATCTCCAGAACATCTCCAGCACCGCACACTCCACTAGCTTTCCTATCCCGGGATCATCTGCATGCTGGAAATGGGTACAAGGCAGGTAGCCAGCAGCTTCACTCTCTCCCAGCTGAAACCAGGCACGGAGCTCCACGAGGACAGAAAGACACCGGTCCCAGCTGGTCGCAGTCTCCACACTACTCCCGGCTCTGCCGAATCCTGTAGCCCTACAGCTCCATGTGGACCACAAGATCTCCAGAACAACTCCAGCACCGCACACTCCACCAGGTTTCCTATCCTGGGATCATCTGCATGCTGGAAATGGGTACAAGGCAGGCAGCCAGCAGCTTCACTCTCTCCCAGCTGAATCCAGGCACGGAGCTCCACGAGGACAGAAAGACACCGGTCCCAGCTGATCGCAGTCTCCACACTACTCCCAGCTCTGCCGAATCCTGTAGCTACGCAATGGTGAGTGAACCAAAGGGAGAATTAACAATTAAACGGGGTAAAAAACTAAAAAACTCAGGAGCCTCATGCCAGAGCAGCCATCTCTCGGCGCTCCTCCTCCTGAGATGAGCGACTTTGCCTTTTTTATGGTCGAGTCGGGTTTCATGAAACCCAACTTTCTCAAAAGTCGGGTCAAACGAAATCGGCAGACTATAAGGAAAAGTCGGAGGCCGACTGAAACAAGAAACCCAATGCAAGTCAATGGGGAAGCAAAGTCGGCAGGGACTGGAGGACAGTAAACACACCTACAGTGCCCATTTCAATGCCAAAAACATCAATTCTTATTACTGAAGCTTGCTAACCTTAATTTACTTCATAATAATAGTTACGCATTGAAAACTGGGGGTTATTTGGCTAAAGTTGTTGGGGGGGTAGGACTGGCTCCAGGTTTTCGCTTGCCCTGGGCCAAAGAGTGTCAGTGCACCCCTTTAACACATACCACAACTCATGATGCTCCGATACGGCACAGAAATGTAGGTATAGTACAATGACAAATACTTCACTGCTTACATGACATGACTGATCTATTTTAAATTGTACAATAGCTCTAAAAAAGGACAGTATACTACTTCATATGGTATTATGGCCACCACATTGTGCGTCATACAGAATAATGAGCCCCATATTTTTCTCCATACAGAATAATTTGCCTCATATAATGTTCCATACAGTATATGATGAGCTCCACATAATGCTACAGTATATGATGGTCCCCATGGACGATGCTCCAGTGTGTTATGGGCCCAAATAATGCTCCACATATAATGGGCTCCATTTCTAATGCTCCAGTGTATAATGGGCCCCGTAAATGCTGCTCCAGTGTCTGATGTCCCCAATCTGGAATGCTCCAGTATATGATGGGCCTCATGGATGATGCTCCAGTGTCTAATGGGCCCTAATAATGCTCCATATATAATGGGCCCCATTTCTAATGCTCCAGTGTATCATGTGCCCCATAGATGCTGCTCCAGTGTCTGATCTTCCCCATTTAGAATGTTCCAGTATATGATGGGCCTCAAGGATGATGCTTCAGTGTCAGATGTCCCCCATTTTGAATGCTCCAGTATATGATAGGCCCCATTTTTAATTAACCCAGGCATGGTATGTGAAAAGAGATGCATGGAGTAATCTGAAGTGTGTGCTGCCACATCCTTCACTTTTGGTGTGGGTGAAGGACACAAGGAAAGTGGTTGCTCCTGACCAGAAGCCCGCACTTACGACTCAGTGTTTGCATTTTTTTAAACTTCAGAATAGGAGGCGATAGAGCTGGAGGCTGTTTCAGCAATGTAAGCCAAAAACAGTTCCTGATGCTCCGGCTTGAAAAGCAGTCTACCTACTCCCAGAAAATGGAGCCTTACAGGCCATTAAGAGCTACACCATGAGGCAGGCTCAACACCTCCTGCCTTAGCTGCTATTGTGTTTTTGGCACTACCAGCTGATGCACCACCACCACCTTCAGTACCAGATGGCCCCCCATGCCCTCGTCGGCATCCTCTTCCACCATACTTCCTCATGTTTTAGAAAATTGACCCAAAATACCAGCAGATATATGGTACTGTATCAGAAGTGTACAGCTCTATATAGTCTAGGGATAACAGTAAATGTCTGTATATATTTCATGAGTCATACACAGATGCTCACAGGCTCAGTATGGATTACCCAATAAAATAAAAAGTTGAAAAAGGGTACAGTATCACCAGATACAAGGGTATATATAGCATAGTGTAAACATTCTGAATCTGAAGGAGGCAGACACAAATGCTCTCAGGCCCAGTATGGATTGCACAAGAATATGAAAAGCTGTAAATGGGTAATGTAACACAAGCTGTATACAGTGTTGGCCAAATTTGAAATCTTGGTATATATTTCCGGAGTCACCCTCAGACGCTCACTCAGTCAGGGTTTGACCATAATAAAAAATGTTGCAAAAAAGGTACTGGATAACAAGATAGAAAATATATATATTATAGGGTACAATTGAAATCTCCATATACATAGTCCCGTAGTCAGTCTCAGAAGCTTACTTAGTATGGATTTGACCGTAATACTAAATGTCGAACAAAGGTACTGTATAACAAAATACAAGCTGTATCGTGTATAGGGTAAAAATTGGTATCTCTGATTCACCGTATATATAGAAGGCGTAAACCACACACGCTCACTCACAATGGATGATACCGTAATAAGAAATTTTGAACAAAGGTACTGTATCAGCACATACCAGGTGTATCCAGTCTAGAGGTAATTTGAAATTTCTGTCTATAATTCCGGAGTCAGACACAGACACTCACAGGCTCAGTTTGTATTACACCAGAATTTAACAAGTAGAAAAAGGGAAAGGTAGTCGAAGCGTACAACAGTTTACAGTGTTGTGGTACTTTTAAATCTTCGTATATATTTCAATCTCAGTAAGCCAGTCCAGACTCTCCACTACTGGAAACTACATGGATACAAGTACAGACGGAAAGTCGAGTGTTAGCAGAAATTTGGGAATTACTCATCGCGGGAATACCTCCCGGTACATGTTGCAGAGACGATGCAGACCCTCAATTACTGTGTCTGTGGAGACAGGGAAAACGGTTCTTTGTGAAGAAAGGATTGCTTTATCGCAGTAGCGTGGATCACATCACCGTTACTCATCTCCATCAAACTGTGATCACAGGGAGAGATGTAGATGTGGTCCTCACTGCCCATCATGATGTGTCTGGTCATTTTGGAGTGCATAAGACAGAAGCCACAGACCGTAGGCGATTCTATTGGATTGGCATGAGAGGAGACATTGAAAAATGGTGGCAGGAATGTCACACGTCTGTGATTATCACAACTGTGAAAGGTGATCATAAAGCACCACTGCATCCACTTGTAAGTTGACATCCATTACAAATGGTAGCCATTGATCATCTGAAGGAAGAGGCCTGCAGGAAAGGCCTTAGCTACATCTTACTCATCATCAATCAATAAACCAAATTTCTAGTGGCTGTCCCTGTGAAAGGTTTAACTGCCCAGACTACACAGCGGTGGAGCAGGGAGAGGTAAGTATTGCAACTTACAAGTGCTGTGGCCATGACCAAGCAGGGGGGGCACACTAGTGGTCGACGGTACTTGCACAGGGCCCCTCATAGTACGTTGGTGTGTCTGACAGTGAGTGGGCCCCCAACATCAGAGACACTGTATTGTACTATGAGGGGCCCTGTGCCAGTGCCGTCGGCCATCTGTGGGCCCATCCACCTGTTCAGAGCAACGGCACTAGCCCTGGCGCGCCAGGTGTTGACCCGAGCCATTGGGGGGGTGGGCAGCCCACTTAGGGAGGTTTAAAAAATGACATATGTTGATGTCTTGGCTGGACATCCAGCTGCTGCAAAGGGTGGGATTGGGCAAGTCCAAGGAAGAGGAGGACAAAAGCGAGGCAGTTTTCTGGCAACCTATGTGTTATCAGGGGAAGGTGAGACAAAATCCTTTGAAACCCATGCATGGTTTATTTTAATGAAGGTTAGATCATCAACATTTTGGGTAGACAGACGGATCCTTTTTTCTGTCAGGATTGATCCAGCAGCACTGAAGACTCTTTCAGATAACACACTAGCAGCAGGGCAAGCGAGCTCCTGTAAGGCATATGGTGCCAATTCAGGCCAGGCGTCGAGTTTAGAGGCCCAATAGTCAAAGGGGAATGACTTGTGAGGGAGAACATCAATATGGGAGGAGAAGTAGTTTGCAACCATAGTTGACAACTGCTGTCTCCTGTCACTTTTAATCGATGCAGTATTAGCAGTCGTGTGAGAGGTACTTGAGAAATCATTCCACAACATGGTCATTAAACCCCTGTCTCCAACTCCACTTCAGCTGTGTGCAACATGAACACCTCTTCCATTGTTCCATTGGCTTGTGGGAGAACCAGCACTGCTGCTGTGTGCTGGGAAAGCCTCCAACAAAGGGTTTACCAGAGTTGCTTGTTTGTTAGCCAATATTATCTCTAGGTTCTCCTGTGGCATGATGTTGTGTAATTTGCCTTTGTAGCGTGGATAGAGGATGCTGGCCAGCCAGTAGTCGTCATCCCTCATCATTTTGGCAGTGCGGGGGTCCCTTTTTAGGATCCAAAAGAAAAAAAGAGGAAATCCCAGCTGCTAAAAGATCCGTTTATTGAATAAAAAGTAAGACAGAGTTCACATGATTGTCTCTATGACGCGTTTCGAACACCCACACTGTGTTCTTTATCAAAAAGCTGACAACAATACTGGCAAATGCCATTTTATACACAGCTACAGCCAATAGACAATAATGATACACATGTGTCACATATAATTAATTAAAATTACCACAAACAGGTAAAAATTGCTGTGACATATGGAAAAAATGTATATCAGTTAAACACGCCTTAAAACAAGAAAAAGAAAAAAATGAAAAAATTTATTACAACCTTTAAACATATATAGTCTGCACATTAATAATGATTAGTGTTGAGCGATACCATCCGATATTGAAAAATATCGGATCGGATTGGATCGGCCGATATCCAGAAAGTAACGGGTATCGCGGATTCCGATCCCGGAAGTCCCATTCAAGGCAATGGGACCGAACTATCGGAATTAAAAAAAGCCCTTTATTTCCTTGTAGGTTAATTCTACATGAAGAAAAACAACTAATAATAATTTAGAATGTATTGGGGGAGGTGGAGGAGACATTAAAGTCATAGAGGTTTAGCCCAATCAAATGGAATAGCAGGAATATTTTTTTTTTTTAAAGACGTTCGAAGTTACAAAGATATTGACTATGTTAACCTCTTTATATTTTGTCAGATATGTATGTTTCACTACTTCCATGCTCTTCACCTTCTTTTTTACTTCTCCCACACTTTCTCCTTCATGATCCTCAGCAGTAGCAGCAGCAGCATCTTTTTCATCAACTTCTTCTTCACCTTATTCATCTTCTTCTTCTTCACCTTCTTCCTATTATTCTTTTTTTTTACATTCTTCATATTTTTCTTATTCAACTATTATTCTTCTTCATATTCTACTTCTTCATCTTCTTCCTATTCTTCTTCATAATATTCTTATTTGTGACAGTGATTCCTGTAGTTGTTATCTATAAAAGTTTGAAGATTACACCTTCCGTTCTGCCTGTCACAAAAGATTTACAACAGGATTTGTCCGTGTTCAGTTTGGCCTGCAGCAGCAGGCATTTTCCAGGGGCACCACGAGGAGGAACGGACTCACGCCCATACACTGCTTAGTCTTCTTCTGCTTATAATTTAGATAATATAATTTGCTCTGATTTTTAGTCTTATGCTTAATGTTCTTCTGCTTTTGGTTTTTCTGCTTCTTGGTCTTCTGTCTCCTGTTGTTCTGCATCTTGGTGGTTGTCTTCATGTTCTTTGTCCTCTTGGTCATCTTATTCAGGGTGATCTTTTTGGTCTTCTTTGGGGTGGTCTTCAGGGTCGTCTGTTATGAATGAGTCACCGTAGGAGGCAAAAACAGAAATACTAGCCAAGTCCAGAAAACCAGAGAAGTTGGCAGTCGGATTGCAGACCCCTGAACCTATCAACAACAACTAGCAGTAGCCGTGGGGGGTTCCTACGGTGGCCTTGACCAGGGGTCCCCAACCGCCGGTCCGCGGCCCAGCACCGGGCCGCTGCAGTGCCCTTGCCGGTCCGCGGACACAAGGGGAGCCAGGGGCGGTCAGTGGCGTAGCGGGGGCTGGGGTGGCGCGCAGCAGTTCTTAGCGGCGGCCAGGGAGCGATCCAAGCTGCTCCGCTGCCTGCAAGAGGGAATAGCAGGAGCGGAGCTGCAAGTACCCGTCCATTGCGTCCAGCTTCCTGGCCGCCGCCCGCGCTTCCTGTCTCTGACACAGAGAGGAGCACGGCCGCTGCTGTGTGAGAGCAAGTAAGCGTGGGCGGCGGGCAGGTGAGAGGAGAGAGGTGGTGTGTGTATGTATAATGTGTGTGTGTGTGCACGTGTGTGTGTGTGTGTTGGTCTGTGTTCATGTAGCCTGGCCCTGGAGGAGATGGGGACATGAGGAGAAGGCCATGTGGGGAGTGATGGAGAGATGGCAGTGATGGGGTGAAGGCAATGATGGGGAGAGGGGAGTGATGGGGTGAAGGCAATGATGGGGAGAAGGGAGTGATGGGGAGAAGGCAATGATGGGGAGAGGGGAGTGATGGGGTGAAGGCAATGATGGAGAGATGGCAGTGATGGGGTGAAGGCAATGATGGGGAGACAGCAGTGATGGGGTGAAGGCAATGATGGGGAGAAGGGAGTGATGGGGAGAAGGCAATGATGGGGAGATGGCAGTGATGGGGTGAAGGCAATGATGGGGAGAAGGGAGTGATGGGGTGAAGGCAATGATGGGGAGACAGCAGTGATGGGATGAAGGCAATGATGGGGAGAAGGGGGTGATGGGGTGAAGGCAATGATGGGGAGAGGGGAGTGATGGGGTGAAGGCAATGATGGAGAGATGGCAGTGATGGGGTGAAGGCAATGATGGGGAGACAGCAGTGATGGGGTGAAGGCAATGATGGGGAGAAGGGAGTGATGGGGTGAAGGCAATGATGGGGAGAAGGGGGTGATGGGGAGAGGGGAGTGATGGGGTGAAGGCAATGATGGCGAGAAGGGAGTGATGGGGTGAAGGCAATGATGGAGAGATTGCAGTGATGGGGTGAAGGCAATGATGGGGAGAAGGGAGTGATGGGGAGAAGGCAATGATGGAGAGATGGCAGTGATGGGGTGAAGGCAATGATGGAGAGATGGCAGTGATGGGGTGAAGGCAATGATGGGGAGACAGCAGTGATGGGGTGAAGGCAATGATGGGGAGAAGGGAGTGATGGGGTGAAGGCAATGATGGGGAGAGGGGAGTGATGGGGTGAAGGCAATGATGGGGAGAAGGGAGTGATGGGGAGAAGGCAATGATGGGGAGAGGGGAGTGATGGGGTGAAGGCAATGATGGAGAGATGGCAGTGATGGGGTGAAGGCAATGATGGGGAGACAGCAGTGATGGGGTGAAGGCAATGATGGGGAGAAGGGAGTGATGGGGAGAAGGCAATGATGGGGAGATGGCAGTGATGGGGTGAAGGCAATGATGGGGAGAAGGGAGTGATGGGGTGAAGGCAATGATGGGGAGACAGCAGTGATGGGGTGAAGGCAATGATGGGGAGAAGGGGGTGATGGGGTGAAGGCAAAATTGGGGAGAGGGGAGTGATGGGGTGAAGGCAATGATGGAGAGATGGCAGTGATGGGGTGAAGGCAATGATGGGGAGACAGCAGTGATGGGGTGAAGGCAATGATGGGGAGAAGGGAGTGATGGGGTGAAGGCAATGATGGGGAGAAGGGGGTGATGGGGAGAAGGGAGTGATGGGGTGAAGGCAATGATGGGGAGAAGGGAGTGATGGGGTGAAGGCAATGATGGAGAGATTGCAGTGATGGGGTGAAGGCAATGATGGGGAGAAGGGAGTGATGGGGTGAAGGCAATGATGGAGGGATGGCAGTGATGGGGTGAAGGCAATGATGGAGAGATGGCAGTGATGGGGTGAAGGCAATGATGGGGAGACAGCAGTGATGGGGTGAAGGCAATGATGGGGAGAAGGGAGTGATGGGGTGAAGGCAATGATGGGGAGAAGGGGGTGATGGAGCACTTATTCAAAACCTAGGGTGAGTTGAGTCACATTATAAATGTTATTTAATTATAAGTATGCACTGCTACACTACAACCGCGTCCATAGCCCCGCCCCCTTATGACCAAAGCCCCGCCCCTGCCACACCTCCATCCCCGCCCTGCCGGGCCACGGAAGAATGGTCTTGCTTGAAACCGGTCCCTGGTGCAAAAAAGGTTGGGGACCACTGGCCTAGACCCCTTGATCACAGCTGGAGAACTAAATAGCCTAAAGACAGAAAGGGAAATCTAAACTGCCCCAGAGCAGACCCCAAAGTAATAGGCAGCCCCCAACATATAATGACGGTGAAGCAAGATGAAAAAACAGTAACACAGATAGAAAGATAGGCTGAGCAAATGATGGGGCCCAAGCTAACTAAATAGGACAGGATAGAAAAGCTGCTATCTGCCATCCACAAAAACCCTATCAAAACATGAGCCAACAGACTGATAGGGAAAAAAGCCCTGAAGACGCTAGGCTTCAAAAAGACTATATCAGTACTCAGGTATTTTCTGAAGACAGAGCAAAAAGGCAAAAAGGAATTCAGCTCACCCCAGCAGGGAATGGCAGAAATCCAGAAAAACAAGGCAAAACAAAACCAAAACACAAATGCAAAAAGCAGAGCAGAAAACTTAGCTTTTGAGGAGCAGGAATCAGGCTGGTCTCCTAGAATGCCTCAGAGAAATCACCAGCAAGGCAGAAGGGCGTCGGCTGCCTTATATCCAGTCAGCAATTCCCGTCACCCAGTCATCATCATCCTGCTCAGGTGCACTACCTTCCTTCACCAGAAGAGGGAGTTCATCAGACCTCAATGGTGAAGGGGAAAATGAACTCACAACAGTCGTCATCTTCAGGGTCGTCATCAGGGAGATCCAGAGTGAGAACCAAAAATCATTTCCACAAGCTCGAACTTGGAAAAGTAGCAGAAGGTACAAGAGGGCTGAGGACCTGCTGAAAACTAGCTGACGGTACTGGAACCCAGATGGTTAGCAGAAGGAACAAGAGCAAATGGAACTAGCGAGAACCAGCTGACGGTGCTTGAACCCGGAGGGGCAGCATAAGGAATAAGAGCCAATGGCACAAGCGTTGACCAGCTGATGGTGCTGGAACCCGGTTACTAAGCAGGAGGTACCTGTGCTAGAAAGCACTACCAAGGACCAGCAGACGTTGCTGGAATTCGGATAAAGAGAAGGAGGCACCTAGGCCAAAGGCACTGCCGAAAACCAGCTGACGGTGCTGGAACCCAGATGGGTAGCAGAAGCTGCAAGAGCAAATGGAACTAGCGAGGACCAGCTGACGGTGCTGGAACCCGGAGGGGCAGCATAAGGAACAAGAGCCAATGGCACAACCGTGGACCAGCTGACGGTGCTGGAACACGGTTATTAAGGAGGAGGTACCTGTGCTAGAAAGCACTACCAAGGACCAGCAGACGTTGCTGGAACTCGGAAACTGAGAAGGAGGCACCTAGGCCAAAGGCACTGCCGAGAAACAACTGACGGTGCTGGAACCCAGATGGTTAGCAGAAGCTGCAAGAGCAAATGGAACTAGCGAGGACCAGCTGACGGTGCTGGAACACGGAGGGGCAGCAGAAGGAACAAGAGCCAATGGCTCAACCGTCGACCAGCTGATGGTGCTGGAACACGGTTACTAAGCAGGAGGTACCTGTGCTAGAAAGCACTACCAAGGACCAGCAGACGTTGCTGGAACTCGGATACTGAGATGGAGGCACCTAGGTCAAACGCACTGCCGAGAACCAGCTGACGGTGCTAGAACCTGGATGGGTAGCAGAAGCTGCAAGAGCCCATGTAACTAGCGAGGACCAGCTGACGGTGCTGGAACCCGGAGGGGCAGCAGAAGGAACAAGAGCCAATGGCACAACCGTGGACCAGCTGACGGTGCTGGAACACAGTTACTAAGCAGGAGGTACCTGTGCTACAAAGCACTACCAAGGACCAGCAGACGTTGCTGGAACTCGGAAACTGAGAAGGAGGCACCTAGGCCAAAGGCACTGCCGAGAACCAACTGACGGTGCTGGAACCCAGATGGTTAGCAGAAGCTGCAAGAGCAAATGGAACTAGCGAGGACCAGCTGACGGTGCTGGAACACGGAGGGGCAGCAGAAGGAACAAGAGCCAATGGCTCAACCGTCGACCAGCTGATGGTGCTGGAACACGGTTACTAAGCAGGAGGTACCTGTGCTAGAAAGCACTACCAAGGACCAGCAGATGTTGCTGGAACTCGGATACTGAGATGGAGGCACCTAGGTCAAACGCACTGCCGAGAACCAGCTGACGGTGCTAGAACCTGGATGGGTAGCAGAAGCTGCAAGAGCCCATGTAACTAGCGAGGACCAGCTGACGGTGCTGGAACCCGGAGGGGCAGCAGAAGGAACAAGAGCCAATGGCACAACCGTGGACCAGCTGATGGTGCTGGAACACGGTTACTAAGCAAGAGGTACCTGTGCTAGAAAGCACTACCAAGGACCAGCAGACATTGCTGGAACTCGGATACCGAGAAGGAGGCACCTAGGCCAAAGCCACTGCCGAGAACCAGCTGACGGTACTGGAACCCGGATGGGTAGCAGAAGGTACCCATGAAAAATACAAAGTTGCAAGGCCGCGAGCCGGCCGCAGTTACCGAAACCCACAGTCCTACAGGGGGTTCTTGTACTATTGGCACTACGGAACCAGCCTTTATTACCAGAACCCAAAGTCCACAAAGGAAGCACCTAAACTATAGGCACCATAGACTTGGCTAATCCGCCTGCAGCACGACAGGACAACGAGTCGGTGGCAAAGTGACGTTGACACTACCCGGAAACAGCAGGCGTGCTGGAATCAGGCTGGGCAGGAGGGAATACCCATGCCAAAGACACTGCCGAGAACCAGCTGATGGTGCTGGAACCCGGATGGGTAGCAGAAGCTTCAAGAGTCAATGGAACTACCGAGAACCAGTTGACGGTGCTGGAACACAGAGTGGCAGCTGAAGGAACGAGCCAATGGCACAACCGTGGCCCAGCTGACGGTGCTGGAACACTGTTATTAAGCAGGAGGTACCTGTGCTACAAAGCACTATCAAGGACCAGCAGACGTTGCTGGAACTCGGATGCCGAGAAGGAGGCACCAAGGACAAAGGCACTGCCGAGAACCAGCTGACGGTACTGGAACCCGGATGGGTAGCAGAAGGTACCCATGGAAAAGACAAAGTTGCAAGGCCGCGAGCCGGCAGCAGTTACCGAAACCCACAGTCCTACAGGGGGTGCTTGTCCTATTTGCACTATGGAAGCTGCCTTTATTACCAGAACCCGCAGCCCACATAGGAAGCACCTAAACTGCAGGCACCATAGACTCGGCTAACCCGACCGCAGCACGACAGGACAACGAGTCGGTGGCAAAGTGAAGTTGACACTACCCGGAAACAGCAGGCGTGCTGGAACCAGGCTGGCCAGGAGGGAGTACCCGTGCCAAAGACACTGCCGAGAACCAGCTGACGGTGCTGGAACCCGGATGGGTAGCAGAAGCTACAAGAGTTAATGGAACTACCGAGAACCAGCTGACGGTGCTGGAACCCAGAGTGCCAGCTGAAGGAACAAGAACCAATGGCACAACTGTGGACCAGCTGATGGTGCTGGAACACAGTTACTAAGTAGGAGGTACCTGTGCTACAAAGCACTACCAAGGACCAGCAGACGTTGCTGGAACTCGGATACTGAGAAGGAGGCACCTCAGCCAATGGAACTACCGAGAACCAGCTGACGGTGCTGGAACCCAGAGTGACAGCTGAAGGAACAAGAGCCAATGGCACAACTGTGGACCAGCTGACGGTGCTGGAACATGGTTACTAAGCAGGAGGTACCTGTGCTACAAAGCACTACCAAGGACCAGCAGACATTGCTGGAACTCGGATACCGAGAAGGAGGCACCTCGGCCAAAGGCTCTGCCAAGAACCAGCTGACGGTGCTGGAACCCAGAGTGCCAGCTGAAGGAACAAGAACCAATGGCACAACTGTGGACCAGCTGATGGTGCTGGAACACAGTTACTAAGTAGGAGGTACCTGTGCTACAAAGCACTACCAAGGACCAGCAGACGTTGCTGGAACTCGGATACCGAGAAGGAGGCACCTCAGCCAATGGAACTACCGAGAACCAGCTGATGGTGCTGAAACACAGAGTGACAGCTGAAGGAATAAGAGCTAATGGCACAACCGTGGCCCAGCTGACGGTGCTGGAACATGGCTACTAAGCAGGAGGTACCTGTGCTACAAAGCACTACCAAGGACCAGCAGACGTTGCTGGAACTCGCATACCGAGAAGGAGGCACCTAGGCCAAAGGCACTGCAGAGAACCAGCTGACGGTGCTGGGACCCGGATGGGTAGCAGAAGGTACCCATGGAAAAGACAAAGTTGCAAGGCCGCGAGCCGGCCGCAGTTACCGAAACTCACAGTCCTACAGGGGGTGCTTGTCCTATTGGCACTACGGAACCAGCCTTTATTACCAGAACCCACAGCCCACATAGGAAGCACCTAAACTGCAGGCACCATAAACTCGGCTAACCCAACCGCAGCACGACAGGACAACGAGTCGGTGGCAAAGTGAAGTTGACACTACTCGGAAACAGCAGGCGTGCTGGAACCAGGCTGGGCAGGAGGGAGTACCCGTGCCAAAGACACTGCCGAGAACCAGCTGACGGTGCTGGAACCTGGATGGGTAGCAGAAGCTACAAGAGTTAATGGAACTACCGAGAACCAGCTGACGGTGCTGGAACCCAGAGTGGCAGCTGAAGGAACAAGAGCCAATGGCACAACTGTGGACCAGCAGATGTTGCTGGAACTCGGATACCGAGAAGGAGGCACTTCGGCCAAAGGCACTGCCGAGAACCAGCTGACGGTGCTGGAACCCGGATGGGTAGCAGGAGGTACCCATGATAAACAAAGTTGCAAGGCCGTGAGAAGGCCGCAATTACCGAAACCCACAGTACTACAGGGGGTGCTTGTCCTATTGGCACTACGGAACCAGCCTTTATTACCAGAACCCACAGCCCACATAGGAAGCACCTAAACTGCAAGCACCATAGGCTCGGCTAACCCCACCGCAACACGACAGGACAACGTATTGGTGGCAAAGTGACGCTGACACTCCCCGGAAACAGTAGGCGTGCTGGAACCAGGATGGGCAGGAGGGAGTACCCGTGCCAAAGACACTTCTGAGCAGCAGCTGGCGATGTTGGAGCCCAGGGTCAATCAGGGTGTAGGCTGAGGCCTAGTTTCATCAAGTTTAATATCTGTTCTAGACTACTACTGATTTCAAGCATGCTCCAACTAGGCCTCTGGCTCCACTCTGTCTCTAGTATTTCCCAAGGCCTCTAACCCCGCCAGTTGCTGCTCAGAAGTGGCGTCTGCACAATCCACACTTGTTCCTGTGTTACTGGGGTTCAGTAAAGTCAGCTGTTCCCATGATGTGTGTCCGGCAATGTCTCCTGCTCTGTCCACATTCCCACTACTATTAGTGGGAATGTGGACAGAGCAGGAGACATTGCCTGACACACATCTGGGGTTCAGCTGACGTTACTGAACCCCAGCAACACAGGAACAAGTGTTGATTGTGCAGACGCCACTTCTGAGCAGCAACTGGCGGGGTTGGAGGCCAGGGGAAATACTAGAGACAGAGTGGAGCCAGAGGCCTAGTTGGAGCAAGTTTGAAATCAGTAGTAGTGTGAATGTGGAGACAGCATGAGATATTGCCGTCCACACAGCAGGGGAGCAGCTGGCTTTACTGAACCCCACTAACACTGGAGCATGTGTTTCTCTCTGTGCAGACGGCACTTCCGAGCAACAACTGGCTGTGTTGAAGCCCAGGATCAGTCATTGAGCAGGCTGAGGCCTAATTGCAGCAAGTTTTATAGGTGATGTAGTTTGAATGTGGAGGCAGCAGGAGATATTACCGTCCACACAGCAGGGGAGCAGCTGGCATTACTGAACCCCACTAATACTGGAGCATGTGTTTCTCTCTGTGCAGACGGCACTTCCAAGCAACAACTGGATGTGTTGAAGCCCAGGATCAGTCATGGAGCAGGCTGAGGCCTAATTGCAGCAAGTTTTATATAGGTTGTAGACTACTACTGATTTTTAACCGTGCTCCACTTAGGCCTCTGGCTCCACTGTCTCTAGTATTTCCCCTGGCCTCCAACCCCGCCAGTTGCTGCTCAGAAGTGGCATCTGCTCAATCCACACTTGTTCCTGTGTTACTGGGGCTCAGTCACGTCAGTTGATCCCCTGATGTGTGTGCGGCAATGTCTCCTGTTCTGTCCACATTCCCACTACTAGAACTGGGAATGTGGACAGAGCAGGAGACATTGTCGGACACACATCAGGGGATCAACTGACGTGACTGAGCCCCAGTAACACAGGAACAAGTGTGGATTGTGCAGACGCCACTTCTGAGCAGCAATTGGTGGGGTTGGAGGCCAGGGGAAATACTAGAGACAGTGGAGCCAGAGGCCTAAGTGGAGCACGGTTAAAAATCAGTAGTAGTTTGAATGTGGAGGCAGCTGGAGAATTTGCCGTCCACACAGTAGGGGAGCAGCTGACGTTACTGAACCCCACTAAAACAGGAACTAGTGTTTTTCTCTGTGCAGACGGTACTTCTGAGCAACAACTGGCTGTGTTGAAGCCCAGGATCAATCATGCAGCAGGCTGAGGCCTACTTGGAACAAGTAGAAAATCGGATGTTGTGTCAATGTGGAGGCAGCAGGAGACTTTGCCGTCCACACAACAGGGGAGCAGCTGACGTTACTGAACCCCACTAACACAGGAGCTAGTGTTTTTCTCTGTGTGAACAGCACTTCCAAGTGACAACTGGCTGTGTTGAAGCCCAGGATCAATCATGCAGCAGGCTGAGGCCTACTTGGAACAAGTAGAAAATCGGATGTTGTGTCAATGTGGAGGGAGCAGGAGACTTTGCCGTCCACACAGCAGAGTAGCAGCTGGCATGACTGAACCCCACTAACACAGAAGCTAGTGTTTTTCTCTGTGCGGACAGCACTTCTGAGCAACAACTGACTGTGTTGAAGCCCAGGATCAATCATGCAGCAGGCTGAGGCCTAATTGCAGCAAGTTTTATATAGGTTGTAGACTACTACTGATTGTAACCGTGCTCCACTTAGGCCTCTGGCTCCACTGTCTCTAGTATTTCCCCTGGCTTCCAACCCCCCCAGTTGCTGTTCTGAAGTGGCGTCTGCACAATCCACAATTGTTCCTGTGATACTGGGGTTCAGTCACGTCAGTTAATCCCCTGATGTGTGTCCGACAATGTCTCCTGCTCTGTCCACATTCCCACTACTAGTACAGTGTGTACAGACTGGATTCCTGCAATCCGTGGAGTTGGCAGAACACATACAGCGCCACTCTCCAGATCTGTACCCGGCTCCACAACATTTACCCAATGGGCAGTGAGGGAAAGGAATCGTCCCTGTCCATGGTTACTGGTCCATGCATCGGTGGTCAGGTGGACCTTGCTACTGATGGCGATAAGTAGCGCATGTTTTATTTTTCCCTCCACATGCTTTTGCAGGGCAGGGATGGCTTGCCTGCTGAAATAAAAGCGGCTGGGCACGGTGTATTGTGGGACTGCCAATGCCATGAAGTTCCGGAAGGTGTCAGTTTCCACCAGCATGAATGAGAGCATTTCAAGGGCCAGTAGTTTGGCAATGCCAGCATTCATAGCCTGTGCTCGGGCATGGTTTGCCGAGTATGGCCGCCTTTTATCCCATGCCTGTGCTTCTGATGGCTGTAGAGTGGCCTGGGAGTGTGAGGATGACTGGGAACGTGGTGCTGTGGGTGGAATGTCACTGGGTCTCTGGACATCAGTGCCAGAGGTTCTTCCTTGGCGATCCTGTGAGGAAACCGAACCAGCTGCGTGTGAGCTTGAGGAAGAGGCCCCAACATGAGCTGAAGAGGTGGTAGGTGGTGCTGTATGTTGGCCTACGTCTTCAGTGTGTCTGTGTAACTCCAGCTCATGCTTGGTCCGCACATGTTTACAAATATTTGTGGTATTGAGGTTTCTGACATTTTTCCCTCTTTTGACTTTCTGATGACACAGCTTGCATTTGACAAAGCAAATGTCATCTGCAACTGTGTCAAAAAGGACCACGCACTGCAAGTCTTGGGTGCGCCTGTTTTGGCTTTTGGAAGAGGAATGCTCCTAACGGGTGCCAAAGTGGAGGCTACAGGCAACCAAGTCTGCCCCCTCCCTCTCCCTCCTGTTTTGGCCGTTCGGGGAATCTCTTCCTCAGAGCTGCTCCCACCACCTTCCTGTTCCTCACGCCATGATGGCTCAGGGACCTCATCATCTACACTCCCCTCTTCAAACACCTGCTTCTCCTGGGTAGTCTCGCCAGCACCGTACGCACCAGAAAGTGGCACCTGAGTCTCGTCATCATCTGATGTGTACTGAGGTGCGCTGACCATAGGAACTGGCCCACCCGCCTCTTCAGATTCAGAGGGACAAAGCAGTTGCACATCACTGCATACTCCCTCTTCTTCACATTCTTGAATGCTGCTTGGCTGGCCCCCTCTTTCCAAGCCAACAGATTCAGAGAACAGAAGTAGAGACTGTGATGGCTCCTGTCCAGGGCTCTCTGACTGCCTGGGTGCTTTGGCAGGTGGTGAAGAGACAGATGGTTGCTCTTCAATGCTCTAGCCCTGAGAGGACTTGCAAGTCATTGAAGTCAATGCGTTAGCTGCCATCCATCTGACAACGGCTTCAATTTGTTCCTTCCGCAGCAGTGGGGTACGGCGAGGTCCTACAAAGCTGCGCATAAAGGACTGTTGCCTGGTAAAACTGGGGGATGCTGACTCACTGGTGACCGCAGCAGGCACAGAATCCCCACGTCTTCTCCCTGCAGAATCCCCACGTCCTCTCCCTACTGAAACTCCACGCCCACGTGCCTTACTCCCTGCCTTCTTCATCTTGGTAGACAGATAAATATAGGCAGAAAAGTACAAAGGGGGGGCTTAGTGTGCTTATTCCTGTACAGCTGCTAACAAGTATAAGAAACACTAATTTTATAAAGTGTGTGTGTGGACTACACTTTAATATGAGCTAATGTGGCCTACACAACTGTCAAATGGAGTGTTTGGTGAACTTTATTTTGCTTTGTTTTTTTTTCAAAAAAACAAAAAGGATGTGACCAAAGATTTGAAAGCGATAGTATCACAAACTTTTTGGAGCTATTACAATGCAGGAAGGTAACCTACAATGCAAAAGATAAGGCTCCAAAAAATAGGGTAATACTAATCTGGCTGCGGCTGAAGGGCACAAGCCAGAAAAAAGGCTCCTCTATCTACTCCGATATAGTGTTTGCAACCAACCAATGTAGATGGATACGGATGGATGCACACTAATAGGAGAATGAAAAATGAGCTGCAATAAAACAAAAATATGTGTGAGGCAGTGACGCACGCTGAGCGGCCTACAACCAGACGTAGCTGTAGGACACACTACAGCGTGAGCTGCACTCACACACAGAGATCTCTCAGACAGCCGTGAACAGTGTAGATAAGTGGGTTCTAGCACTGAAAGGCTGCAGAAAGGCTCTGCTGTCTACTCCTATAGTGTTTGCAACCAACGTATATGGATACGGATGGATGCACACTAATAGGAGAATGAAAAATGAGCTGCAATAAAAGAAAAATATGTGTGAGGCAGTGACACACGCTGAGCGGCCTACAACCAGACGTAGCTGCAGGACACACAATAGCGTGAGCTGCACTCACACACAGAGACCTCTCGGACAGCCGTGAACAGTACAGAAAACTGGGCACTAGCACTGAAAGGCTGCAGAGGCTCCGCTGTCTACTCCTATAGTGTTTGCAACCAACCAATGTAGATGGATAGAATTCAAAATTACTGGCCTAGAAAAGTGTCTCTTCCAACATGATTATCATCAGAAAAGGATTACGGAAGCATGTAGCCATAAAATACTACCATTTTATTCAAGTCAATACAAAAGACACAAAGACAACAATATGTGTGAGATAAAAGGAGATGAGTATCCAAGGGGACACACTTACCCCGTACTCCATCTGTTTGAGGCTCTATGCGAATGTTGTTAGCCCCGCCCAAGCAAACTTTTGGTGTAAATTTTTTTGTGTATACTTTTAAATATACCATATGGGCTTTCTATTGGGGTGATTTACTCAAGAACACCATTATGCATGATGCCTCGCAGATGTTGTGTGTGGTGCTGTGCATAGAGCTATTGTTTTCACAGCTTTATTAATTTTGTACCTAAGTGTCATCTACCATCTGCTCATAGGAGGAACATATAGGCGCATGTTTTCACTGCCCTGCCAGATATTATAATAATATAAAGTGGACATACCACACAGGTATCAATATATGGCAAATATCGGCAGGATTTTATTATCCCTGTAGTTCCTGTGCGAATGCTGTCAGCCTTGTCCATCCACTTGCTGGTGGAGATATTCTTTTATATACTTTATGGGCTCCATTTTGGTGTGATTTGGCTGAAGCATTCAGAAACTGCCTCTGTACATAATGCTTCACAAATGATGTGCTGGGAGGTAGCACTTAACATACTATGTTTATAGAGCATATGGACTATGTGGTATTTTATTGGATACTCATCTCCTTTTATCTCACACATATTGTTGTCTTTGTGTCTTTTGTATTGACTTGAATAAAATGGTAATATTTTATGGCTACATGCTTCCGTAATCTTTTTCTGACAATGTAGATGGATGCGGGTGGATGCACACTAATAGGAGAATGAAAAATGAGCAGCAAAAAAAGAAAAATATGTATGAGACAGTGACACACGCTGAGCGGCCTACAACCAGACGTGGCAGCAGGACACACTACACAGCGTGAGCTGCACTCACACAGACCTTGCAGACAGCTGTGAACACTGCTGCAAGGCAAAAGAAAGCTACAGTGGTTGATTATGTAGCCTGGGTAAATCACAATATGATTTTGAAAATCGCTATCTCTAACTGTCCCTCAGAGTCTTGAACAGCAGCCTGTCCCTAACTGAATTCACAGCAGAGTGAACCTGAAATGGCGGCGGCGGCTTTTAGAGTGCATCATGACATCATTTCAGCAGCCAATCACAGCCAGGCCATTAGTTAACATGCCTACATGCCTAACAGGATGTGCCCATACTTCTGAGGATTGTCATTGGCTGAATCAAACAAAACTGGCTCATAGCATCATGGGAATTTCCGATTCCAGTATTCAATATGCTAAAAGTATCGGAACTCAGTATCGGAATTCCGATACAGTCAATATCGGCCAATGCTCAATACTAATAGTGATATAAAATCTCTTTACGTGCATTTAAACCGCTAGGTGTGCACGTTCATAAACAGAAGATCCAATACGCCTCTTGTTAATAAACTTTTTCTGATATTCCCTCCTCGTGGCTGCTTCGCAATTCTTTCAATGCCTGTTATTCTGAGAGATTAAATATTTCTCTGATAATGTGAAATAAAATGTTTAGAAGCTAAAGAAACATTGCGGTTAAAACTTCCTAACGATACAATATCCGTAATATGTTCAGAAATACGAGTTTTTAAATGTCTGGTAGTACATCCAACGTAACTAAGATCACATATAGTGCAGGTAATCAAATTCACAACATTCCTGAAGTTACAATTAATATATTGAGAGATCTTATATTGTTTAGATTTATCGCTATTGGAAAACTCATGGTTCACCACAGAATGAGCGCATGTTCTGCAGCGCATAGAACCACACTTGAAAAAACCAGAGTAATTAAGCCATGGTTTTTGAACTTTATCTGGAGAAAATAAACTAGGGGAAATAATGTTGCCAATAGTAATAACCTTTTTAGCTACTATATGGCAACCAGGTGACAAAATGGATGATAAAATTTCATCTTCATATAAAATAGGAAGGTGTTGTTGAATAATCGATTTGATCGAATTAAATTGTGGACTATATTGTATAGATAACACCATTTTTTTATGTGAATAATCACCTTTTTAGGATCCGCAAGGCATAATCAAACATGTGGGCCAATGTTCCAGTTGTCAATGAAGCACTGCCAGTGGTGGGTGGAGGAGCACTTTCTGGCAAATCCACATCCCTACAGTCACGCACAAACACTGTACCTGACCTTGGAACACCAACATTTTCTCTTGCCCCCTGAGAAGCATCCTCCTGCCCAAAATAATCATCCCCCTCATCCTCCTCCTCCTCCTCTTCTTCCTCCACCTCGTTCAGGACAGTTCCCTGACCAGACAATGGCTGACTGTCATCAAGGCTTCGCTCCTCTTCCTCCACCGCTGCAGACGCCTGATCCTTAATGTGTGTCAAGCTTTGCATGAGCAGACGCATAAGTGGGATGCTCATGCTTATGATGGCGTCGTCTGCGCTTATAGAGGTCTTTCAGCTTTGACCACTGCACACCCGACAATTCCATGTCTTCCCTCAAACTGTCTGCCCGTGTATCCTCCCACAAATGCATTACAGCCTGCCTCTGTTCGCACAGCCTCTCAACCATGTGCAGGGTGGAGTTCCACCTTGTTGCAACGTCTATGATTAGGCGATGCTTGGGGAGGTGGAGCAATCGCTGCAGCTTCTGCATACGAGTGGAGTGGACGTTTGAGCAGCGGATGTGCGAGCACAGTCTTTGCACCTTATGGAGCAGGGATGTTAACTCCGGATAATTATTAAGGAAGTACTGCACCACTAGGTTCAAAGTGTGAGCCAGGCAAGGTATGTGTGTGAGTTTTGCACGGGCTATGGCTGCCACAAAATTACGGCTATTATCACTGACTATCTTGCCTGCCTCAAGATGTAGACTGCCCAGCCATGACTCAGTTTGTCGCTGCAAGTAGTCGGCCAGTACCTCCGCGGTGTGTCTGTTGTCGCCCAAAGACATCATCTTTAACACAGCCTGCTGACGCTTACCACTAGCTGTTCGATAGTGGGACACCTCGTGTGCAACACTGCCAGCTGCGGATGGAGTGCCCATGCGACTGCGCTCTGTGGATGAGCTTTCACTGATAGAGGAGAAGGAGTATCGAAAGCCTACAGACAACTTTTTCCTATACCGTGGGCTAGGCAGCACTGTTCCACCGCCGCTGTCCCCAGTGGAGCCTGCATCCACCACATTAACCCAATGCGCAGTGATGGACACGTAACGGCCCTGGCCATGCCTACTGGTCCATGCATCTGTTGTGAGGTGCACCTTTCCACTCACTGACTGTTAAAGTGCATGGACAATGCGGTCTTTCACATACCGGTGGAGGGCAGGGATGGCTTTTCGAGAAAAGACGTGCCGACTGGGTAGGTCATAGCGTGGGACAGCATAGGCCATGAGGTCGCGGAAAGCATCGCTTTCAACCAAACGGTAGGGCATCATCTCTAATGAAATTAGTTTGGCAATGTAGGTGTTCAAACAAAGTGTACGCGGATGAGAGGATGAGTACTTTCTTGTGCTACTCAGAGTGTCTGGTATGGTGAGCTGGACTGGAGAGCTGCATATGGGGGAAGTAGCGGTGGACCGGACGTAGTGAGAGGGGGTTGGTGATGGTATTAGTGGTGATGGCCTAGATTCAGTGTTGTGTTGCAAAACCATTGTGATTCCCTGAGTGCTTTGGCCTTGCGACAACACCTTCACATTTAGTGCTGGTGGTGTGCTTAATGGTGGCGGTGGTCTTACAGTGGGGGAAGCGATGGAGCATAGCTGGCTACCTTCAGTCGGAGCAGGTGCACATGTGCTACCTGAGGTTTTGTAGTCCATCCATGCTTACAAGTGCATGTTGATTAAATGTCTAAGCATGCAACTGGTATTCAAATTTCTGAGTTGTTTACCTGGGCTAAAGGTCTTTCCGCACTTCTTACAGGTAACCTTTGCCTCATCAGGATTTTGGACAAAGAAGTGCCACACTGCACTCTTCCTACTATGGTATACATTTTCTGGCCTTGCACGCTGTGCTAAGTTGACTGTCTGGCCAAGCTGTCCTGCAGCTCTTTTAGTTTTTGTTCCACGTTTTTGGACAGCTACGGGCCTGGCAGAAAACCGCTGCTGCAATGTCAATGCCTGCTGCAGATCCTTCTCCTTATCTGAACTATTGCCAGCGCCACCCGCCTCCCCCAATGGATGACAATCCAGGTCAATAACTGTGTCATCCATCACCTCCTCTTCAAAGTCATCTGCACCATCCTCTTTACCTTCCTCTGTGTCACTGTGTAAGGTGGCATAGTTTGCGGGAAGGGGCACCTGAGTTTCATCAGGGTCAGATTCTGGCTCAATAGGCTGCGAGGGCAATGCAATGCTGTGGGTCGATGTACCAGCAGAATCATCTAGCAGTGGCTGTGCATTGGTGCACTACATGTCAGATTCATCTTGGACTGGGGAATTCTGGATTTGACTGGATAACCCAGGCATGGTATGTGAAAAGAGCTCCATAGAGTAATCTGAAGTGTGGGCTGCCGCATTTTTAACTTTTGGTGGGGGTGAAGGACACAAGGAAAGGTGCACTGACGACTCCGTGCTTGCAGGTTTCGAACGTTCAGAAGAGGAGGCAATAGAGCTGGTGGCTGTTTTGGCAATGTACACCAAAACCTGTTCCTGATGCTCCAGCTTTAAAAGCGGCTTTCCTACTCCAAGAAAAGGCAACCTTACAGGCCTTCTTGGGCCAGATGATGACGCAGGCTCAACACCTCCTGCCTTAGCTGCTATTGTGCTTTTGCCAGTACCAGCCGATGCACCACCACCATCAGTACCAGCTGTGCCCCCCTGCCCACGTCCGCTGCCTCTTCCACCATACTTCCTCATGTTTGGGAAAATGTACCAAAAATGCCAGCAGAGAGATGGTACTGTATGAGGAGAGTCCAGCTGTGTAAGGTGTATTAAAAAAATTAAATCTACGTATATATTTTGTTAGTCACAGACACTCTCACAGTATGTTTTGGACTATAATCCAACAAGCAGATATACGGAACTGTATCAGAAGTCTACTGCTGTATATGTTTTTTGTGTAACTAGCATTCTCCGTATATGTATTTATGGAATGTCGCACACACACGCTGACTCTGTATAGATGTGACTGTAATGCGAACGGCAGATATACAATACTGTTTGAGAATCGGACAGCTCTATACAGTGTGTGTATGGAAAATTGTCAATCTCCATCTATTTGTTTACGGACTGACACACGCTGTCTCTGTCTAGTTTTGACCGAAATCAAACAGCAGATGTACGAAACTGTTTGAAAAGCAGACAGCGCTCTAAGGTGTAGGTCTGGAAAAATGGAAAAACTCTTCGGCTTTTTCTTCCAGAGTCACACACAGATAGCTTCTATCTGTCCATGATACAAGGCGGTACACGGTAGTGTGTGAGGAGCGTAGACTCCTATACGGTGTCTGTATGGAAAATTGTCAATCTCCATCGATTTGTATAGGGACTGACACACACTGTCTCTGTCTAGTTTTGACCTTCATCAAACAACAGATATACGAAACTATTTGAAAAGCGGACAGCACTCTAAGGTGTTGGTCTGGAAAGATGGAAAAACTCCTCCGCTTTTTTTTCCAGAGTCACACATAGATAGCTTCCATTTGTCCATGATACAAGGCGGTACACGGTAGTGTGTGAGGAGCGTACACCGCTATACGGTGTCTGTATGTTAAATTGTCAATCTCCGTCTATTTGTATACAGACTGACACTCGCTGTCTCTGTCTAGTTTTGACCGTGATCAACCAGCAGATATACGAATCTGAAAAGTGGACAGCACTCTAAGATGTAGGTCTGGAAAAGCGGAAAAACTCCTAGGCTTTTTTTACCAAAGTCACACACAGATAGCTTCTATTTGTCCGTGATACAAGGCGGTACATGGTAGTGTGTGAGGAGCGAACACCGTTATATGGTGTCTGTATGGAAAATTGTCAATCTCCTATGTGGTGTAGTGACCACTGTGTCCGCTAGGGGGCACTGTGTGGATGTCCTAGGAGAGAGGATGAATGGCAGGATCCAGAATGACCGTTATGTATCTCAAGGTCGGAGGCCTTGAGATGAAGACTTATGTGTGTGTTGATCAGCGGTGATACTGCTGACGTGTTGTTTCAATGTGTCAGGAAGAAGTCTCCAGGTAGCTGGGGAGACAGGTGGACCCAGTTACCTACAAACCCACCCAGGGGGTGTGTTTAAGAATGCTATTCCAAAGTGTGTGTGAATGGTTCAAGGACCTGTGATGAGGTCATAGCCATGTGACCGGTGGGCGTGGCTACGGACCATATAAGGTGGCCAGGGTAGGTCACATGGAATGAATGCAGGACCTGGTTGGTCCGTTTTGGAAGGCCCCATCTGGGAGAGATGGGGGCTGTCTTCCTGACAGCAAGGAACACTGTGTTGAATGGCTGTACGTGCCTGATGATTCCCTGGAGGGAATGGATGACTGCAGCATGAGGTGAAGCAGTTATGAGGAAACCCTGACGTGGGTGAGATAACTGAGGCTGAAGAGCCTGTGTATGCCTTACCTGTGTGACCACAGGGGTTACAGAGCTGAAATCTGTCATGGACGCTATGCTGATGTGATGAACTTTATGTTACTGCTGTGTGTTTATGATGCTGAATAAACCACATGGACTATAATTGTTTCATGGAAAACCCGTGCCAGATCTGGTTTTGTATCGGCCAAGCGAGTATCCCTTACTTGAATCACAGCGTTACCTTACGCCGTCTATTTGTATAGGGACTGACACACACTGTCTCTCACTAGTTTTGGCCATCATCAAAGAGCAGATATACTAAACTGTTTGAAAAGTGGACAGCACTCTAAGGTGTAGGTCTGGAAAAATGGAAAAGCTCCTCGGCTTTTTTATCCAGAGTCACACACAGATACCTTCTATTTGTCCGTGATACAAGGCGGTACACGCTAGTGTGTAAGGAACGTACACGGCTAGACGGTGTCTGTATGGAAAATTGTCAATCTCCGTCTATTTGTATAGGCACTGACACACGCTGTCTCTGTCTACTTTTTTTTTAATTTGACCGACCCGTTTCGCTCAACTCTACTTTGGATGTATTTTCATAGAAAAATCATTCTTTCTATAGAAAACACATAAGGAGAATAGGGCATAATAGTGTTATATAGAATGTGATGTTTACAAAATGGCTGCCCTTTTCACGGGGATCATCTAGAGTTTTTAATAATGTTCATGAACACTTTCCAAGGAGACATTTAAAGACATGTATATAAGGAAAGGGACTTATTTTGAATTTACAATGTCTGAAGCTTCAGCACTTGTAACTAGAGTTGAGCGATACCGTCCGATACTTCAAAGTATCGGATCGGAATGGATCGGCCGATCTTAAAAAAAAGTATCGGTATCGCCGATTCCGATACCGGAAGTCCCATTCAAGTCTATGGGACTTCCGGTATCGGAATAAGAAAAACCCTGTTTTTGCCTTGTACAGCCTCTCTGGGGTCTGTACGGGCCTTTCGGGGGGCTGTGCTGGCCTGCTAGGGGGTCTGTGCAGGCTCCGGTGGTCTGTGCCGGCCTGCCGGGGGGCTGTGCCGGCCTGCCGGTGGTCTGTGCAGGCTCCGGTGGGCTGTGCAGGCCTGCCGGGGGGCTGTGCCGGCCTGCCGGTGGTCTGTGCAGGCTACGGTGGGCTGTGCCGGCATGCCGGGGGGCTGTGCCGGCCTGCCGGTGGTCTGTGCAGGCTTCGGGGGTCTGTGCAGGCATCGTCCGATGGGACTACAAGTCCCATCGGGCGATGCCTGCTACCATGACAGTGATTGACACATTAGCCAATGATGGGACAGTAGTAGTCCCATCATCCGGCTAATGTGTTGAATGTAAAAAAAAAAAAAAAAATTACATGCTACATACATGCTACATACATACAACATGCATACTACATACATGCTACATTCATACTACATACTACATACATGCTACATTCATACTACATATATACTACATGCATGCAACATGCATACTACATATATACTACATGCTACATACATACTACATATATGCTACATACATAACACAAAAAGGAATACAGTGCGGAAGGATACCTACCTTCCGTCATTGGATTCCTGCAGCCCGTAGAGAATGGCAGCATCAACTGATGCTGCAGTTCTCTACCCAAGATCGTCGTGGGACACACTCGCGGACTGCTTCGGATCGTGGGTGAGTATTTTTGTGGTTTGTTATGTTAATATTTATTCCGTAAAAGACAATGGCTTCGGGGAACAATGTGACAAGTATTGGTAAGTATGTTACTCTATGTTATATGTACTGTATGTCTATGTATGTATTGTATGAATGTATTGTATGTAGTATGTATGTAGTATATATGTGGTATGTATGTAGCATGTAGTATGTATGTAGTATGTATGTAGCATGCATGTAGCATGTAGTATGTATGTAGTATGCATGTAGTATGTATGTAGCATGCATGTAGTATGTATGTAGTATATATGTAGTATGTATGTAGCATGTAGTATGTAGCATGCATGTAGTATATATGTAGTATGTATGTAGCATGTAGTATGTATGTAGCATGCATGTAATATGTATGTAGTATGTATGTAGTATGTATGTGGTATGTATGTAGCATGTAGTATGTATGTAGCATGCATGTAGTATATATGTGTTATGTATGTAGCATGCATGTAGTATGTATGTAGTATATATGTGGTATGTATGTAGTATGTATGTAGTATGTATGTAGCATGCAGTATGTATGTAGCATGCATGTAGTATATATGTAGTATGTATGTAGCATGTAGTATGTATGTAGCATGCATGTAGTATATATGTAGTATGTATGTAGCATGTAGTATGTATGTAGCATGCATGTAGTATGTATGTAGTATATATGTGGTATGTATGTAGCATGCATGTAGTATGTATGTAGTATATATGTGGTATGTATGTAGTATGTATGTAGTATGTAGTATGTATGTAGTATGTATGTAGTATGCAGTATGTATGTAGCATGCATGTAGTATATATGTAGTATGTATGTAGCATGTAGTATGTATGTAGCATGCATGTAGTATATATGTAGTATGTATGTAGCATGTAGTATGTATGTAGCATGCATGTAGTATGTATGTAGTATATATGTGGTATGTATGTAGTATGTATGTAGTATGTATGTAGCATGCAGTATGTATGTAGCATGCATGTAGTATATATGTAGTATGTATGTAGCATGTAGTATGTATGTAGCATGCATGTAGTATATATGTAGTATGTATGTAGCATGTAGTATGTATGTAGTATATATGTGGTATGTATGTAGTATGTATGTAGTATGTATGTAGCATGCAGTATGTATGTAGCATGCATGTAGTATATATGTAGTATGTATGTAGCATGTAGTATGTATGTAGCATGCATGTAGTATATATGTAGTATGTATGTAGCATGTAGTATGTATGTAGCATGCATGTAGTATGTATGTAGTATATATGTGGTATGTATGTAGCATGCATGTAGTATGTATGTAGTATATATGTGGTATGTATGTAGTATGTATGTAGTATGTAGTATGTATGTAGTATGTAGTATGTATGTAGTATGTATGTAGTATGTATGTAGCATGCATGTAGTATATATGTGGTATGTATGTAGTATGTATGTAGTATGTATGTAGCATGCAGTATGTATGTAGCATGCATGTAGTATATATGTAGTATGTATGTAGCATGTAGTATGTATGTAGCATGCATGTAGTACATATGTAGTATGTATGTAGCATGTAGTATGTATGTAGCATGCATGTAGTATGTATGTAGTATATATGTGGTATGTATGTAGCATGCATGTAGTATGTATGTAGTATATATGTGGTATGTATGTAGTATGTATGTAGTATGTAGTATGTATGTAGTATGTAGTATGTATGTAGCATGCATGTAGTATATATGTGGTATGTATGTAGTATGTATGTAGTATGTATGTAGCATGCAGTATGTATGTAGCATGCATGTAGTATATATGTAGTATGTATGTAGCATGTAGTATGTATGTAGTATATATGTGGTATGTATGTAGTATGTATGTAGTATGTATGTAGCATGCAGTATGTATGTAGCATGCATGTAGTATATATGTAGTATGTATGTAGCATGTAGTATGTATGTAGTATATATGTGGTATGTATGTAGTATGTATGTAGTATGTATGTAGCATGCAGTGTGTATGTAGCATGCATGTAGTATATATGTAGTATGTATGTAGCATGTTGTATGTATGTAGCATGCATGTAGTATATATGTAGTATGTATGTAGCATGTAGTATGTATGTAGCATGCATGTAGTATGTATGTAGTATGTATGTAGTATTTTTTTTTTTTTTTTTAACATTTAACACATTAGCCGGATGATGGGACTACTACTGTCCCATCATTGGCTAATGTGTCAATCACTGTCATGGTAGCAGGCATCGCCCGATGGGACTTATAGTCCCATCGGACGATGCTTGCACAGACCCCCGGACATCAGCACAGCCCCCCGGCAGGCCGGCACAGCCCCCCGGCAGGCCGGTACAGATCCCCACAGGGTGCACAGACCACCGGCAGGCCAGCACAGCCCCCCGGCAGGCCGGTACAGACCCCCACAGGGTGCACAGACCACCGGCAGGCCGGCACAGCCCCCCGGCAGGCCGGTACAGACCCCGGGCAGTCCACACAGCCCCCCGGCAGGCCGGCAGAGACCCCCGGAAGGCCCGAAATGACGGCGCATCATGATGCGCACACACCCCGCATCATGATGACGTCAGGCTGTCAATCAACTTTGAACTTCCGATTCCGATGCCGACTTCCGATATTGAAAAAATATCGGAAGTCGGTATCGGAATTCCGATACAGCAAGTATCGGCCGATACCCGATACTTGCGGTATCGGAATGCTCAACACTACTTGTAACCTTTTGTTCATATAGATATAACGTCCTATTACACATATTGGTTGTTGTGGTCACAGGACCAGAGATTATTATAAACTAGCTGAAGAGCCCGGCGCTGCCCGGGCATAGTAACTAAGACACCAGAAACACATTGAGAATACAAGCATCTCTATCTTCTTTGCTGGCATTTTAACCTCTACCCTGTATCGATTGAAGTGAATAAAAGAAATTTGTTTTCCCTGCATCGTGGAGCTGGACAATCTTTTTCCATGTCAGAACCAGAGCGCTGAGTGGAACAGTCCTAACTTCCATACCAGGGATCCCTTTAAGAGAGGCCTGGGGAGAGAATCAGAGCGCTGAGGGATTTACTCTAACTTCCATACCAGAGATCCCTTTAAGAGAGCCTGGGGTCAGTGCCAGAGCATTTGAAGGCAATTGCCCTGACTTCCTTACCGGAGATCCCTTTAAGAGAGGCCTGGGGTGAGAATCAGAGCGCAGAGTGGATTTGCCCTGACTTCCATACTGGGGATCCCTTTAAGAGAGCCTGGGATCAGTACCAGGGCGCTGAGTGGATTTGCCCTGACTTGCATACAGGAGAGCCCTTTAAGAGAGCCTGGGGTCAGTACCAGGGCATTTGAAGCTAATTGCCCTGACTTCCATACCAGGGATCCCTTTGAGAGAGGTCTGGGGTCAGAACCAAAGCGCTGGATGGATTTGCCCTGTCTTCCATACTGGAGATTCCTTTAAGAAAGGCCTGGGGTCAGTACCAAAGCGCAGAGTGGATTTGCCCTAACTTCCATACCAATGATCCCTTTAAGAGACCCTGGGGTCAGAACCACAGAGCTGAGTGGAATGGTTTTAACTTCCACACCGGGGATCCCTTTAAGAGAAGCATGGGGTCAAAACCAAAGTTCTCTGTGCTCCTTTCTGTGGGGCAGACAATGGCTGGGAGCTTATGTTCCCAGGGATGCTAGATTTTTCCCACCATGTCAGTGTCTGCTGAGGTGTTGTCAAGTGGGAGAACTTGCTCATAGCAACCAATCACAGCTCAGCTTCTTTTAACCAGCTCTGGTGAAATGAAAGATGCTTAGTGATTGGTTGCAAGATAAACTGTTGCTCATAGCAACCAATCACAGCTCAGCTTCTTTTGAACAGCTCTGGCGAAATGAAAGATGCTTAGTGATTGGTTGGTGATACACACATATATACATTCAGTTTAATATACAGTATCAGCGTCGGACTGGCCCACCGGAGAACCGGTGGATTCTCCGGTGGGCCCTGGCATCTGGTGGGCCCTGGCACCTGCTGGCATACAGGGCCAGCAGTTGCCTAGGGCCCCCGCTGCTCCAGGGGCCCCCAGCCAGTGGTGTGTTGCACACCATGCAGCTGCTATCCCCCCTGTCCCCGCTGCTAAAGAGAAATGAATATTCACTGCGAAGCAGAGAACATCATTTCACAGTCTCCACCCCCAGAGGCCCCGCCCCCAGCCCAGTAAGCCGCTCTGCAGACTACAGCTGTAAATCAGGGCCGGCGCCGCCCTCAGTCCTCTCTGCTCCTGGCTCACAGCCAGTGCGCGATGACGTCACTACATCGCGCACCCGCTGTGTGTCTGGCAGAGGGGGCAGCTCCTGACACTGAAGCCGGGATCAGCGTGGGAGCGAGGAGGAGAGGTGAGTATTGTGTTTTGTTTTTTATATCTCTCTCGCTCTCTCTATCTGTCTCTCTCTCTCTATCTATCTATCTCTATATCTCTATATATCTCTATCTCTCGTATATCTATCTATCTTTCTATCTCTATTATCTATATCTATCTATCTCTATATCTATCTCTATCTATTATCTATATCTATCTATTTCTATATCTATCTCTATCTATCGCTCTATCTTTATATCTATCTTTCTATCTCTACATCTATCTCTATATCTATCTATCTATCTATCTATCTATCTCTATATCTATCTATTATGTCTATCTATCTATCTATCTCTATATCTATCTATCTTACTCTATCTATCTCTATATCTATTATCTCTATATTTATTATCTATCTAGCTACCATCTACACTCACTGGCCACTTTATTAGGTACACCATGCTAGTAACAGGTTGGACCCCCTTTTGCCTTCAGAACTGCCTCAATTCTTCGTGGCAGAGATTCAACAAGGTGCTGGAAGCATTCCTCAGAGATTTTGGACCATATTGACATGATGGCATCACACAGTTGGCGCAGATTTGTCGGCTGCACATCCCTGATGCGAATCTCCCGTTCCACCACATCCCAAAGATGCTCTATTGGATTGAGATCTGGTGACTGAGGAGGCCATTTGAGTACAGTAAACTCATTGTCATGTTCAAGAAACCAATCTGAGATGATTCGAGCTTTATGACATGGCGCATTATCCTGCTGAAAGTAGCCATCAGATGTTGGGTACATTGTGGTCATAAAGGGATGGACATGGTCAGCAACAATACTCAGGTAGGCTGTGGCGTTGCAACGATGCTCAATTGGTACCAAGGGGCCCAAAGAGTGCCAAGAAAAAATTCCCCACACCATGACACCACCACCACCAGCCTGAACCGTTGATACAAGGCAGGATGGATCCATGCTTTCATGTTGTTTACGCCAAATTCTGACCCTACCATCCGAATGTCGCAGCAGAAATCGAGACTCATCAGACCAGGCAACGTTTTTCCAATCTTCTACTGTCCAATTTCGATGAGCTTGTGCAAATTGTAGCCTCAGTTTCCTGTTCTTAGCTGAGAGGAGTGGTACCCAGTGTGGTCTTCTGCTGCTGTAGCCCATCTGCCTCAAAGTTCGACGCACTGTGCGTTCAGAGATGCTCTTCTGCCTACCTTGGTTGTAATGGGTGGCAATTTGAGTCACTGTTGCCTTTCTATCAGCTCGAACCAGTCTGCCCATTCTCCTCTGACCTCTGGCATCAACAAGGCATTTCCGGCCACAGAACTGCCGCTCACTGGATTTTTTTTCTTTTTCGGACCATTCTCTGTAAACCCTAGAGATGGTTGTGCGTGAAAATCCCAGTAGATCAGCAGTTTCAGAAATACTCAGACCAGCCCTTCTGGCACCAACAATCATGCCACGTTCAAAGGCACTCAAATCACCTTTCTTCCCCATACTGATGCTCGGTTTGAACTGCAGGAGATTGTCTTGACCATGTCTACATGCCTAAATGCACTGAGTTGCCGCCATGTGATTGGCTGATTAGAAATTAAGTCTTAACACACAGTTGGACAGGTGTACCTAATAAAGTGGTCAGTGAGTGTATATCTCTATATCTATCTTTCTATATCTATCTGTCTCTATATCTATCTATCTATCTCTATATCTATTATCTCTATATCTATCTATCTATCTATCTCTATATATATCTCTATATCTATTTTTATTTATAGCCATCTATCTATATATATTTATCTCTATATCTATCTATATATGTCTATATTATTATTATTATTATTATTATTATTATTATTATTATATCTGTATATCTCTGTCTATTATCTATCTCTATCTATTATCTATCTCTATCTATATATCTCTATATCTTTCTATCTATAGCTATCTATCTATCCATTATCTATTTTCTATCTATCTCTATATCTATCTATCTACCTATCGATCTATCTATCTATATTTCTTTCTATATCTATCTCTATCTCTATGAATCTTTCTATCTATATCTATCCATTATCTACTTTCTATCCATTATCTACTATCTATCTCTATATCTATCTATTTCTACATCTATCTTTCTATCTATATCTATCTAACTCTATATATCTATATAGCATTATTCCCTATGAGGGGGGCAGTATTATACCGTATAAGGGGGCAGCATTATACCCTATGAGGAGGCAGCATTATACCCTATGAGGAGGCAGCATTATACCCTATGAGGAGGCAGCATTATACCCTATGAGGAGGGCAGCATTATTCCCTATGACGGGGTGCATTATTCCCTATGAGGGGGGCAGTATTATACCCTATGAGGGGGGCAGTATTATACCCTATGAGGGGGCAGCATTATACCCTATGAGGGGGTGCATTATTCCCTATGAGGGGGGCAGTATTATACCCTATGGGGGGGCAGTATTATACCCTATGAGGGGGGCAGTATTATACCCTATGAGGGGGTGCATTATACCCTATGAGGGGGTGCATTATTCCCTATGAGGGGGCAGTATTATACCCTATGAGGGGGGCAATATTATACCCTATGAGGGGGGCAGTATTATACCCTATGAGGGGGTGCATTATACCCTATGAGGGGGTGCATTATTCCCTATGAGGGGGCAGTATTATACCCTATGAGGGGGGCAGTATTATACCCTATGAGGGGGTGCATTATACCCTATGAGGGGGTGCATTATACCCTATCATTATACCCTATGAGGGGGGCAGTATTATACCCTATGAGGGGGGCAGTATTATACCCTATGAGATGAGGGGGTGCATTATACCCTATGAGGGGGTGCATTATACCCTATCATTATACCCTATGAGGGGGGCAGTATTATATTCTATGAGATGGCTGCATTATATTCTATGAGATGGCTGCATTATATTCTATGAGGGGGCTGCTTTATATTCTATGAGGGGGCTACCCCAACTCCTGCTACATAATTAAGACATGTACAACCTTATATTATACCCGGATATTAGTGTGTTTTACCGCACAATTGGTGGTCTGGTATTTAACTCTATGCAGCTACATAGTGGGCCCCAAGAATGATTTTCTCTGGTGGGCCCAAGGTGTTCCAGTCCGATGCTGTACAGTATATAGATAATACATAATTTTATCTGGGGGTAAAAACTAGAAAAGTGCTGACAAGAAGAATCATGCCAGGCGGTCAAAATATTGGTTGGAAATGACTCAAAAAAATATATTAATTTTGCAAAACAGAAATTTGTGTCTTTTGCTGGCTTTTATGAAACTGATCCAACTATCATCAATCATTACATTAACAGTGTTAGCTTCAATGTGTAGCCACCTGTTGAGCATGCTGACAACTCTCTGATCAGAGTGCTATCTACCTTTGTAAAGTGATCAAATAGGAACTGAAGAATGGCATTTAGTATTTAAAGAAACAGAATTCTGACTTATGTATGAAGTTTCATACTACCTTACAATATGTTATGCTGTTGTGAGCTCCATAAATAAAAACTATATTCATTTGGTTGCAAAAAAATGTATTGTAATGCAAATCTCCGCTGCTTCCTGAATATTTAGAGTGAGAGCAAGAAAGATGTGCAGGGAGATAGGAAATTTAAAAAAGTAATTTAAAATGGGGTTATGTTGTCCAGAGAGACTAAGAGGAAACAAAATGTCAAATATAGACCAGTTAGAAGGTCCTATGACCGAGTTATAAAGCAAGAGAGGTGAAATCTTTTCAAGTTATTGTGCAAGATGAGGGCTTATTAATTAAATCACCAGTAACAATACTCAATAAAAGTATACTCATTTGAGCAGTAGAAGTTCCTGAAAATATTGGGCTGTCATCATCACTATAAAGTTGAGAAGAGCAGATAAGGGAACATTTTTATTTGCCTGTTCACCTTTCTTTTTTTTTGCTGAGGAGTTATTTTCGCAAATTTAATGGCACTTATTATACTGTGGGTTCTCTCTAGACCCCAGAGCATAATAAAACTAACATGTAAAAAATAAAAAAGCTATACTCACTAGAGATGAGCGAATATGGTTGAAAAAAGATTGCCAAACATAAATTCGGCATGAATGTGGCACATTCGGATTAGTGATCGGAAACACGAGCATTTTTTCTTAAAATCGAAAAAATCAGTACCAGTGAAAATAATTGTGCTTCCACTAAGTATTTTTAGCACTATGACTAGTGGTGGTGTATGATGAGCGTGGAGCACGTGTTTGATGAGGGGAGGGGAGGACAGCTCAAAGGAGCGGCATGCTGGTAACTTTTTTTCTATCTTTATGTATGCAAATTGTGGCTAGCCAATCAGGGCACCAGAACCATCCACAAGGTCCAGACAGAAGGGCTTCTGCTATTGGCTGCTGAGATCACATGTCCCTCTCTATATAAAAAGCCAACATCTTGTTTTAGCGCCATTTTGTCAGTACAGTATAAGGGTATGTGCAAACGTTGTGAATTTCTGTGCAGAATTTTCCTCTAGAATCTGTTTTTTTTGGCAGAATCCGCAGGTCAAAATGCCTGCGTTTTACCTGCGGATTTACTGCGGATTTTATGCGTTTTTACACCTGTGGATTCCTATAATGGAATGGGTGTAAAAACGCTGTGGAATCTGCACAAAGAATTGACATGCTGCGGAAATTTAACCGCTGCAGTTCCGCGGGGATTTTTCAGCGGCATATGTACAGTGGTTTTTTTTTTCATAGGATAATATTGTACTGTATTCTCTGGCGGATCTGCAGGGCCAAATCCACTGCGGATCCGCACAGCAATCCACAACGTGTGCACATACCCTAACAATGCAGAGAGGCTGCTCCTGACTCTGCTTGCGGTTCTGGATCCTGAGAGATTTTAGCTAGTTTAGCAAGGAGGTTGTTTGTTAGTCAGATAGTTTAGATTGCTACAGTCCTGTGTTGCTGTGACCTTCCAGCAGATTTTTTTTTCTTGTGCTATTAGTGAGGTTCACAGACAAAGACAGCAGGGCACATTTCATAGAAGTGTGATTGTGCTTCATGCATGAGTAGACATTTCAAAATATATTTTTTTCAGTTGCTAACTTGATTCAGCAAGGCATATTTCACCTTGCAATTTTTTTCTGTTCCAAATTAATACAGCACACCATATCCCACCATCTCACTTTGTGGAGGTGAAACTCATCTGCGTATAAAACAGTTGCTGAGTAAAAAAAAATGATTTTTTTTTTATGTTGATAATATGTTGCATCACGCCATATCTCACCTTGTCATTTAGTGGCTGTGAAATTCTTGTGTGCAGTGCTGTTGCAGAGTAAAAAGCCCAACCCGTTACATTTTCTATGTTATACAGGCCTCATCCACAATAAAACAATACTTTCTTCTGTTACTAATGTGATACAGTAGGGGAGATCTCACTTTGAAATTATTTGGAGCATATATTCTGTTATGCAGGCCTCATTCACAGTAAAAAATACTTTCTTCTGTTACTGATGTCAATCAGCACGCCATATTTCACCTTGTCATTTAGTGCCACTGAAATTCATCTGTGTGCAGAGCTGTTGCATAGTAAAAAAAACTATTTTTTGTAGTTGCTAACATGATTCAGCATGCCTTATTTCACTTTGTCATTTAGTGATGCTGAAATTCATCTGTAAGCAGAGCTAATGCAGGGTAGAGAAAAAAATGTGTTGCTAATAGAGTGCTCTTACTACACTATCTGAGCAACATGAGTGGGAAAAAGCAAGGTCATGGTGGATGGGGGAAATAGGCTTCGTGTTCAAGATGCATGTGGGGTAGGTGGTAATATTAGTGAAAGCACTAGTGAACCAACACCGTCACGTCCTATCCAAACACAACTGACAACTTCTGTTGCTAGATAGGCTACTCCAGTCCCTTTCGTTGACAGCCACAAAGCAGTACATCATTTTGATGAGGCCCACAAAGAGGTGGCACCCCAAATACCATTACTTCCTTCCGGGTCACAACTCTCCAAACATCCAACTGACTGTATGGAACCACAAATGAGATAGTCTGACGATCTGTTCACACAATCTATGCCATGGGCATCAGAAGTGTAGTTCAAAGTTTCACAGAGTCAAGATGAGGAAATCATGTACACCAATGCCCAAAATGTTTTTAGCTTGGATGCAGAGCAGGACGAAGTTGGGTCCGAGCAGCATCCTGACTGTCGTCACCTGACATTAACCCTTGGGGGTGATCCTGATGAGACTCAGATATCTGAGGCTCATGTGGACTGTACTATGCTGTCAGGGCAGGAAGAGTAGGAGGGTGACTGTCAGGGCGAGGAATGGAATAACATAGAGGATGATGAGGTTGTAGATCCCACTTGGTGTGAATCCAGGTGAGTAGGTCATCATTCACGGGTCTTCAGCTTGCAGGGGTGGCAAGGGTTGCATAGCCTGAGCCTTTTTTGATACAGCAAAGGATGAGCCAGCTCACCTTATCTGCCAACCTTGAAAAAAGAAAAAGGGGGAGACAGGGCGCTTCCAATGCGTAGGTCTGTATGGAAAGTAGATGAGTGCACAGCAAATGTTAGGCTCACCTGATAGGGTTGTGAGAGTCACAACACCTATAATCGCATAAAACAGCTGCAGCAGTTTGCACGAGGTCCAAGAACTTGGTTCAAAGACAAGGCTGGTAGTGCAATAAGAGACTGCGCTGCTGTGGTAGAATTCAAGATATCTTTATTGCCAACGCGTTTCCTGAGCCAGTCCCAGCTCACTTCATCAGGGCATCATGCATGTGCACAGTGTCCAGTGGCTGGGTATTTGTGTTTGCGTTCCAAGGCCTATGCTAGGCACAGCTGAACACTGCACTGGGACAAAGAATTGTCCATGGTTGCTGATGGTGCTTGTGAATGTGCAACAATAGGTGCAGGCGGGAAGTATCCGTGCCGACAAACTGGACAGGATATATGGGAAGAAAAAGGCAGTATGAAATAACAGTGATCACCAAATAAAGGAAAATTTATTTATTAACAACACAAGCCAAACAAGACAATAAAAAACAATTAAAAAGCAAAACTAGTTATGCATATATACAGTTGAGCTCAAAAGTTTACATACCTCGGCATAATTTTTGCTTTCTTGGCCTTTTTTCAGAGAATATGAATGATAACACCAAAACTTTTTCTCCACTCATGGTTAGTGGTTGGCTGAAGCCATTTATAAATCATAATCACAACCCAAAACATCCAAATCACCCTTATCAAAATTTTACATACCCCATTTCTTAATACCATGTATTGCTCCCTCTAACATCAATGACAGCTTGAAGTCTTTTGTGGTAGTTGTGGTTGAGGTTCTTTATTTTTTCAGATGGTAAAGCTGCCCACTCTTCTTGGCAAAAAGCCTCCAGTTCCTGTAAATTCCTGTGCTGTTTAGCATGAACTGCGCGCTTGAGATCTCCCAAGAGTGGCTCAATGATTTTGAGGTCAAGAGGCTGAGATGATCTCTCCCTGAGAAAGATTTCAAAACAGACTGGTTTCAAAATGTGCTTTTCAATCTCTTTAGAAGAAGCACCTAGAAATGAGCACTGGTGAGAAGTTTAGTTGCAGTCGTTATGAAGGAAAATTAGTGCTGAAGTTGAATGACACATCATGCTCACTTCCCTTTAAAATGTAAGATGTTAAGCAGCGCCATCAACTGAGAACTCACAGCAGCCAGTAGGATCTATCTACACATCTACTGTTCAAAGATGTCTGGCCAAAAATGATCTCCGTTGAATTATGGCTACAAGTAGTACCATCAATATTGAAAACAGGCCAGGCAGCTCAGCTATACATGAAATCATTGGAACTGGGTTCCAGAAAAATGACAGCAGATGCTCCTACCTAAAATAAATGTCAAATATTTGGCTGTAATAGAGGCAGTTTATGCACCAAAGTAAAGTAGTACAATAATGAGCGTACTGTATATGGGAAACAGTAAATCATTGTGGAGGTTTCCTGCAAGTTTGCAGCTGCATCTCAGCAAATGCAGTTAGAGATTTGACTAGGATTAATGTATTCAATGCTGAGAAATACAGGCCAATACTTAGCCATCTTGCAATACCATTTGTGCGGCATATGATCGGTTACAAATTTATTATGCAGCAGGAGAACCACTGTAAACATACAAATAATGTAATTAAGAAGTTTCTTCAGCATAAAGAATAGGGGGAGTCTTAGGCTGGAGTAACACTTAACTCATAAAAATACAGACCGAATTGTATGGTCGTAACACGCAGAAATGTTCCCTGAACAGTGATCCGTATGTCATCCGTTGGCAAGGTGTGGCTGCGTATTCTGCGCATGTAAGCATCCGTAAGTAATCCGTATGTGATCCGTATAGCGTATTTTTCTCGCAACCTGGCAAAATGGACATTTAACGGTTTTGAGGCATGAACATAATTTAAATCATCAGCAGCAACCCTATTTATTGCCTCTACAACAGGTGGCAGCCTCCAAACTGCCCATTTTGGTGCTGTGCTTGTGTTGGTGTCTTGGTGGTTGTTTGCAAACATGTCAGACACACTTCAGTTCACCCCAACTGACCGTGTCCTGTACAACTGGGTTTTGTCCCACCGCTTTGGCTAGCCATACCCAGTGATTGTGGATCCGAGGAGGAGGAGACAAATGTGGGTGCATCCGCATTTGAGACAACGACTCAATAAAGGCCATTTTCACAGGCTTTATGCATCTCTTCGGACACATCCCGACAAGTTATTCCTATATTCTTGGATGATCATTTCCACCTTTGATGTTTTGTTGGAGACAGTGCACCCATTGATCATCTTCCAGGACACCAGGATGCGCAAATGTATCTCTACTGAGGAGCGCCTTCTCCTTACGTTACGTTCTGTATTCCTCAGCTGCAGAATGTATGTAGATGATTCGTTTTCCAAATAATTCTCTTAGTCAGTGACCCCTTTTTTGCTGACTTGCCTTCTAAATATATCCGAAATCTATTGTTTAAGTAAGAATACTATGATGTTAGAGTACAAATTACAAAGCCATGTGACGTGTGTATATGTAGTGTAAGCCTTGCTCCTTAGTTACACACTGTTCGGGTGATCTATATGTAATGTGTGCAACCTTTTGCATATTGTAATGTATATTTTTCCTACATTTATTTAATTGTAGGTTCCTAACAACTGATCTTTCTTATGCCACACTCCATCTGGAGTTTTTAATTGGGAGATCGACCATATCTGGCACAGTCTGGGATACATGTTCTCAAATCTGGACCAGACTTCATCAAGTGGTCATGCCTGAGCCCAAGATGGGAGACTAGTTGAGGATTGCCAGGGAATTTGAGGTGCACTGCTAATTTCTTAATTGTATTGGAGCCCTGGATGGGAAGTACATCCGTGAGCATAAGCCGCCAATCTCAGGGTCCCAAATATATAATTATAAACAATATTTTTCTGTAGTTTTGTTGGCTCTGGTTGACAGCAACTACAGGTTTGTAATTGTAGACATTGGGGCTTATGGAAGAACTGGAGACTCTAGAGTCTTCAATTCTTCCATTATGGGTTGGCGGCTGCACAATAACCAGTTGGATCTTCCATGACCACGTCAGCTTCCAGGCTCCAATCAAGAAGTGGTGCCTTATGTCCTAGTGGGGGATGAGGCCTTTCAATTGGCCAGGTGTGTAATGAAGCCATACCCTTGAAGAAACCTTGACCACAGGCGCAGGATGTTTAACATGCGCCTATCATGTGCCCAAAGACTGGTGGAGTGCGCCTTCGGCATTCTTTGTGCCAAATGGCGGGTCCTCCAGTCAGCCATTCAGCTGAGTGAAGCCAACGTCAATGAGGTCATCAAAGCTTGTGTGGTCCTCCATAACTTCACTAGACTGCATGATTGTTCCTCATCTGATGGTGCTGAAGATGTGCTGGACAATGGGTCTAGACCTAGACCACATGTGCTCCCTTTACGTTGTCCGCTCTCAGGACTCAAAGTCTGTAATGTGTTCACACAGTATTTTGTTTCACCTCAGGGTGCTACTATCTGGCAAGATCAGGCTGTATCTATGGTGTGATGTTCTTATTTGTGTATATATAAATATTATTTTTGCCTTTAATATGGTTTGTATGTTCTGTTAATTTGGCTTAAAGATGTGTAAATTATTTGATTTCTTAAAATAATGAAAAAGAGTCAAAACGTTACATTTTCAGATTTTTTATAAATGCAAAAGGTAACTTGTGATACTGGTTACCATATTTTTTCATATGGCAGATATTGCCCTTAAGATTTGGGCATTTCTGTATTAAACATTATTTGGACAACCAAATAGATAACCAAAAGCAAACATTTGCTAATGCAAACAAATAACAAAATTATATTTTTTATAATTGCTGGTATATTGGTGGAGGTGAGGAACTTCTGATCCTAATTGAGCATGCGCATCTGGGTGTGGGGTAAGGCGGAGATGGTTACGGGGTGAGAGCTGCCATCTCTCAAGAAACTCAAATACCTCATATGGGGTATTGGGGTGTGTGCATGCATCAATTAGGATCTGAATGGATCCTCGCACACGTAGCCTCACCTCACTGGGTAGGGGGCGGAAAGTACCAGGCCAGGCTTCGGGAATAAGCCTCTTCACCCTCATCCAGGGCAGCCCTGGACAGGTAATGGAGGACACCTGTGTCAACATGCCTCCGGGTATCAGAGGCAGTTTTCTCTCTCCTATGTCTCCCACGGCGGAATACGGCTGCTGCTGTTGCCGGGTTCATCAAGGATGCTGGTTGCTGGTGCAGATGCTGGTTCTGAATCAGGTAAAGGAACAGATGCTGGTCCTGGTGCTGTTGCTGGTGGAGCTTGGGGGTTGCAGCTGGAAGGCTCAGAAGAAGGGGCAGCCACCTCTTCACCTCCCCCGACTGGTTCTATAATGGCTTCAGAATCCGACCCTGTCTCCCTCTCTGTGAGGTTGGACTGAGTTCTGTTAGGAAACGTAAGCAAAATAAAAAAGGTTTGAGATCTGACCCTAAACAGCATATGTGTTATGTGGTGTGATGTTTGTACTTACAGTCTGAGATCCATAATAGGAGCCAAAAAAGCAAGGCGATCAAAATATATGTATTTGCGCTTGGTCGGTGCTGCAGCCCCACTCCTGGCCCGCTGCTGTCTTTCCCACCGGTACTGGTCACGGATGCTGTGCCAGCATCTCATCACATCCTCAACTGCAATGTGTCAGAAAATTTGAAAATTACATTAGTGAAATGTGAAAAGCAACTTAATAAACATTTGACATAGTCATGTGACCTAGTAGGGTGTGATTTAATGAACAATTTCACGCTTACAAACAATGATAACTACATACACAGTACAGGATTTTAGGGGCTACTTTGAAAAAAATCGTAGTTCTGGCATTTAAAATGATTTTTAAAAAAGGCGCAAACTTACTCATTTGTTGCTGCTCCTCACGTGGACATTCCACAAACTCTGGAAACATCTGCCCAGACATGTGCCTCCATGACGCCTCTTTTCTGGCCGGGTCGGAATAATGTGAATCCCTTTGGTCCCAAATTTCGGGCCTTTCCTGGACGAAAACGATTAACATCTCCACATTGATGTGTGTAGACATGCTGCTGGACTCCGTGGATGCATACTTCCGGGATGTCTGGAGCGCTTTTTGAGCTAATTAGCATGTCTAAGCTTCCTAATAATGGATTGGCCAATTTCCTGTCACCTGGGGAAGTCTAGCATATTTCTCGCAAGTCACAAGTGTGGTCCATGTGTAATGCGTATTTTTTGCGCACCCACAGACTCATTGGCGTATTACGGCTGTAGTACGCTGACAATCGCAGCATGCTGCGATTGTCTCAGCCCGTAAAATACGGCAGAGAAATATACGGCTGTATCATTAAAGTGAATGTGTCATCAGAAAATGACCTATTGTTGGAATCAAATCATGTTAAAAATGTTTTAAGAACTGTCTTATATATGGACATTTTACTATTTACCCTTGGTGAGTAAACTGATGGTCCTATGAATTTCCTTGTTACTCTACTATAATGACCATCCTTCCTAAATTCCTTTACACTTTTTGTATCCCTTCGATCACTGCCATTTCATATTTCCTACATTTACCCCCAGAAATAGCTCATGTCTTTTATCTAAAAGGCAGGAAGACCCATGATCCCACATCTCACAGCTCATAGACGAGATAACCTAACTTCTCATGCTATTAGAAAACGATCATGAGAGTATAGCTTTCTGTGTCACAATTTACAACAGTAATTCACTTCTAATATTACCTACAGATTGTCAGTGTATCACCCTTATCCATCAATTGCCTTCTAAGGGTCCCTTTAGAACTTCATAAAACAAAGCAACTACCCCTAAAAAAATTGTTACACTAAATCTGTTTCAATCTTCCTCTAAATGTTTTTTAGAAGTATAGAGTGTGTCTACATAATCCTCATGGGTGGATGCATGGTCCACCCAAAATTAGCTCAGGAGTTTATTCCACATTGAGAGTTCCTTGTTCGATTAGATAACCAAATGACTAATTAATGTCTCCATAGAATTTTCTCCACTACTTGGTCACAGATGAAGGCCATTTAGCCGAAACGTACGTCGGGGAGGGTACTCCTAGGTGGACTCTTACTTCAGACCAGTTTAAAAGGTAATATTATGCAGTGATTTCAGTTGGTGAGATTACTATATTTACCCGCATTGGTGGCAGGTTCCACCATATGCGTTGGCTATAATTGTCTTTTTAGTCTACATACCTTGACTGGTTGCTATATACTACTATGGGATAATGTTGAATATTTAATTCTTGTATTAAGTATGGATAAATAATTTTTTATATCCCTTTGTCCATTACCTGTGGTGTACCCTTTGTATTTTTGCCCATATGCTATTTATGGTCATAACTGACTTCTATACCACCTTTTTCCTATATTCCTGTTATTTCTAATAAAATCATCTTGGTAATTTTGATAAAATTGTTGTATGGGACTTTTTTCGTGTGTTTTCTTTCTCACATATTTTCTATAATTATTTTTGCGATTGTCCTATGATGTCCTAAGTAAAGGCCCCGTCTCACTAAGCGATCTCGGTAGCGAGATCGCTGCTGAGTCACAACTCTTGTGACACAACAGGGATCTCACCAGCGAGATCGCTGTGTGTGACAGCAATCAGCGAGCGGCCCCCCTGCCGGTGTCGCTGATCGCTGCAAGAAACCTCTGGACATTTCTTTGGTCGCTGGTCTCCCGCTGGCCAGCACGCATCGCTGTGTGCGACAGGCGGGAGACCAGCGATCAAGTGTAAAAAATAATAAAAAAAAATAAAAAATATAGTTATTCTCACCTTCCGACGTCCCGTTCAGCCATCCTGCCTCTCTCCACGCTCTGGTCCCAGTGATCCTTTGCACGAATGACCGCGAGATGTCACGGTCTCGAGGGATAACAAAGTCTCGCGGTCATTCGTGCAAAGGATCACTGGGATCGGAGCGTGGAGAGAGGCAGGATGGCTGAACGTGACGTCGGAAGGTGAGAATAACAATATTTTTTATTTTGATTCTATTTTTTACAGCGATGGCCAGCGATGCCGGGCGCTCGGCGTCGCTGTGCTGATCGCTGGTGAAGCTGTCTGTGTGACAGCTCACTAGCGATCACATAGCGATTCACCAGCGATCCTGACACCTTGATATCAGTGTCGGGATCGCTGGTAAGTCGCTTAGCCTTAAGACCCTTTCATGTAGTGATACACTTGTATTTTTCCATCTTACTTATATAAATGGGGTGTTTTTTCACGAAACTATTATCGGTCACAGATTTGTAGACTGTAGATAGCGCCTACTCAACCGCATCTATTAAAGTAGCACTCCCATCATAGATTTTAGTCAATTAATATATTGTCTTTATTTAGTGATGTAATGTCATAGACCTTATGGAAAAGAGAAGAATTAACTGGGTACAAGTTCAAAATTCACAATTGTAATTGTATGGTGCTATATAATATGACGATTACAACATATTAAGGGGATAAAAACTTTGACAGGAGTGCGTCTCTAATTGGCAACCTATCAGTTGGATAACCAATTAATGCAGAGGTACACGGCACCTCCTATTCTCCGCTCTTCCCCTACTTCTCTTACCTTTCCCTTTTTGACCTCGTTAACACTATATTTCTTTTGTTTCTACTTTGTAATGGTAATGTTGATAGTTCTAGTCTATTACAAAGATAATATATAAGATGTTTTTAAACTTTTATTGATTAGGCAAGAATATCTAAATATATACGGTATATATTGTATAATGAAGGCATATTCAAGCTTTATCTTTGTCCAATGTGATAAAAATATCAACAATTTATTTAACATAGATCAGGTCTGTTCACAGAATATCTAATCAGATTGGTCAGTTTTCCATCTTCTTTGGTGGGGTAGTAGTTGATGGTTCGGCTACTCTGGTGGTATAGCAGCCCTGTCTGGTTGCCCCAATCAGACACATGGTTGTATGGTTGGTTTTATGGACACCATTAACTCTCCTGGCTGCATGGGCTCCTAAAAAACAAATAGTATAGATATAATCCAATTACAGCTCTATGGAATTAATATTAGGTAAACAATACCATTATATGTCATGTCTTACTTGAACTGACTATGACCTAGAGACTGCAAAAATTTACGGTGATAATTAGACAAGTATCTAAACTAGCGCATCAGGTGGCACCAAGTCCTATTACTAACAACCCCTCCCATCAACACTTCCTAATAAAACCTGCATCTTTCCAGATAGAGGGGGATGAAAGCGCTGGCAGAAGAAAGAGGAAGGGAGCAATTCTGCACAGGCCGCCTATCAGACTGGGGAATTTATTTAATACTGTTCTGAATAAGGAAGCCAATACATGTTAGATAAAAGTATATACATAAACCTATAAGTATACATACCTAATGGTCTCCGGTGATAACGGCACGACACAAGGGGCACGTCTGATGGTAGAGACGCCATGTGTCTAGGCACACAATGTGAAATGAATGTCCACACATTAAAGAAGTGATGTTGTCTCCTTGTTGAACATCCAAACATATTGGGCAATTTTCACTGTCATACTGTGTTCTGGTCCTCGAGGGTGCGGCCACTGGTGTGTCACTGTGGGCCGGCTCTGTCCTCTCTGATTGGCTGTCCGATTCATCATCAGCATTATGATCATTGTCAATTGTCACTGTAATGAGTGCTCTATACATGTAGCTCACTCTCATCACTCTATTGAACCGAGATCTGATCCGATGAACAAAAGTTTGTGGAGATGTTATTGTGGTTAAATGTCCATCCCGTCTTCGAAATGCTTGACTCCTGATATTAAAAGGTCCTGAAACACAAATAGTGCAGATATAATCAATGTATAAAAGATCTCTATGGAAATGTGACACTACGTAAATGATAACATTGCATTAGCTCGCATGTGTTGCTTGTCCATAACCCAAAGACAGCAAAACACAGGCAGAATTGTCATATAAGGAGATCACAGTTCTTGATTAGGATAATTTATTTTCAGCAGTTTAGGTCACTTTAAGGTCAAGATTATTTGTATTTAAAGGGAATTTGTCAGCAGTTTTTTGTGATATAATATGAGAGCAGCATAATGTAGGGGCAGAGAACCTGATTGCAGTAAAGTATTATTTACTGGCTGGTTGGTGCAGTTTTAATAAAATATTTGATTACTCTGCTGATTATCCTGAAACTACAGAGCAAATGACACATCGCTGTAATAATGGTCTCTGCCCCTACAGTATGTGACTCCCAAATTATATAGCAAAAACCTGCTGACAGATTCCATTTACTTATGAAAGAGGAGAGAGGAAGCAAGACTTCATTAATTCCAAGAAAATTAAATATTTGTGATGGAAGAGTAGTCATTGTTGAAACACACCATTGGGTAAATGTGCCATGGTTACCTAGTAAGTCAGCGATGTTTTCCCGTGTGTAGTTTCTTATATGGAGCTTGTGTATATTCACTATATGGTGAATATATGGCTTTAATATTGGTTATATTGGTGCTTGTGCAGTGGCAGCCTATGCTTGTCCCTGACTACATGATTTGGATTTTCAGTGTTCCCTTTTATTTTTATTTTTCTGTTGATATTGTTGCTAACATATTTAAAGGTTGACAAGAATCTGCATAATATTAGACAGCTAGAAAGCCCTATCAGATTAGCAATACCTTCTAATGATGTATTTAGTCATCCATTAAAGGAGGAATTATTCAAAAACAATGTTTCTTATGCCATCCTTGATCAAAAGTTCACTGGAGGAAGATGCACCAAATTCATTAAGAGGCCCTATTTTGCAGACTACATATGTGCCAAAACCAGAAATCTTCTCCAGATCATAAATATGGTATTTATTTATTACATATTTATCATATTTAACTTTTGTAGCTTTCTTATCCCTTTAATAACAAGGGGGTACCCAAAGGAAGCAGGAATTGTCTTCTGTGGGGCGATACACTTGTAGTAGGGGCCTCTGCCGCTAGATGAATATTCGGGGAACCCTTCTGAGTCAGTCTGCCAGCTCTCCAGAGGATGACTCCTGGTTTTTTTTGGGTACCCCTCATAGTCTGAGATTTAGGTAGATGGTAATAGGGAATGGTTTAGTTGAGATATTTGATTTTTAGATGTAAAAAGGCAATGGTTGAAATTACTTGTATTCCGAAATCTGTATCCTCTCCTGTCTGTCCTTCTGTTTCTCCTCCTACGTGGCATGACGTCAATGAGTCTCTGCTTTAAAATCCTTGTGAAAATCCAAGAAAATCCAGCAAGGGAGTCAAAACTCTGTGATGCAAAAGTGTATCACTGAGAAATGGCAGCGGAATGCTGGTATGGAAGGGTTTTTATGCTGAGAATTCTACGGGTCACAATCACCAAAGTTCCGTTTGTCAAGGTGACATCTGACATCAGATCCGGTGTACACTGATATATTATTATTATTATTATTATTATTATTATAACAACAAGACAAAAATACAGGGCTTTTGAGGCACTTCCATCCAATAACTAAAAAATACTTACTTGTAAATTCATAAAAATGAGCAAATCCATGTGAAAGTGAAATAAAAACTGTTGCATTTCTGGCGGAAACAGGCGCCCTTAGTCATAGTATGAAGTAGGGAATCATGGGAGACTCGTGTTGTAGTAGAGGGTACAATAGACAAACAGACAATAGGCTAATCAGAGAACAATAAAGAAATTAGGAAAAAATTATAACAAAAACAGTGTTATTTTAAAAGGTATATTTGCACTAATAACACCCAATGGTTATAGGAAAGATTTACATGTGCAAAAGACCTGCTGTGTGATAAAATATAGTCACAGGTTATATTTTTAATGTATTTTAATAAAAATGATATCTTTTTAAAGTTCACATCTACTACGAGTAGTGATAATATTTACTTTTTTGGACCTTAACATTTTTATTGAAGATTCAACCATTCAAACACGCACTTTTAGTAAACCAACTGATACCAACAGTTTTATTCCATTAGACAGCTGCCATCTCCCCAGCTGGCTACTGAACGCCCCTAAGAGCCAGTTCATGAGGATTCACCGAAATTGTTCAAAACCCCAAGACTTTCGCATAGAGACAGATCTATTAACTAAAAAAATTTCTAGACAAAGGGTATAATAAAGAAATGCTTGCAACATATAAAGAGGCTGCTTTAGCCAAATCCCATCAGGATATGATTAACGGAACCTTGAAACCTAGGGAGCCTAATGATTTTGTCTCCATCATAATTCAATATAATGCCAATTCCAATATTCTCTGAAAAATAGTAAAGAAGCATTGGAATATACTAAAGGATGATAAAATCCTGGTGGAACAAATTCCCACTCATCCTTGGTTTGTATATGAAAAATCCTGCAATTTGCGCAACATGGTTGCCCCCACAGTTCAAAATAATCTCCGTATTAAACCATCCACATTTTTTCAGGATATCCTAAAAGGCTTTTTTCCCTGCCGTAAGTGTAAAATGTGCCAACAGGTCCAAACTAATAAACAATCCAGTATCAGTAAGGGGGGCACAAAACAGAGGATAAAGGACTTCATCACATGTTCCACAGTGGGGGCTATATATATCATCAAATGCCCATGTGACAAGCTCTACCAAACGCCCACTTAATGTCAGAATAAATGAGCACATAAGAAACATAAAGAAAAATATACAGGCCACCCGCTCTCCAAACATTTTGTAGAAAATCATGGGGGGATGGTACAAAAGGGTCACTGGCATTGAAATTGTGCAACCACATTGGAGAAAAGGCAACTATATCAAGTATATGTTACATGCAGAGAGTAGATGGATCTTTATGTTTGACACTGATCCCCAGAGGACTCAATACAGTAGTGAAGTGGAGATTTTTGCTTTTTACTGATGAGTTAACCTCATGAAGATATATAAGGACTCTTTATCAGGGTGAGGACCATCCCTGAAGAAGGAGACAGTTGTTTCCGAAATGCGTCGATTTATGGTCCTCACCACGACTCGTACCTAACCCTAGTCACATGGGCACCACGTGATCCAACACGTTTCACAGGTCCTGCAGACCAGGTGCACTAACCGCTTGATTTCAGTGAGCGATGCTTGGATACTATGACCAGGATCCCCGCCCTCTATTGGAGGTACCTTACGGAGTAGCTGCTACTGGCCGGGGCAGCTCTCCGACATCGATTTACAGATCGTAGTAGTAAACAGAAGATTTCCCTTTTTGGCACTTCGGAGGACGAGAATGGTTAAAGATGAGATATTTTTCTTGATATCAAATTTATTAGGACACTTTGCTAAGAACAAACAACGCGTGTCAACCTGCAGCGGTCTTCATCAGGTATAATATGCACTTATAAAACTTTTTTTTAAAAATGAATGTCTTTATAGACTGGAGACTGCTAACACTTCAAAGGGGTGTGTCTTCATCAAATAGGATCAACACCACACCCCAATTAGGTTAGTATGTCAGAATAATATATTAGTATAAATAAGTATATGGAAATAGAGAACATAAATATATATATATATGTATATATATATATATATATATATATACATTACAGATAAAAAGTTTGGACACACCTTCTCATTCAAAGAGTTTTCTTTATTTTCATGACTATGAAAATTGTAGATTCACTCTGAAGGCATCAAAACTATGAATTAACACATGTGGAATTATATAACTAACAAAAAAGTGTGAAACAACTGAAAATACTGTATGTCTTATATTCTAGGTTCTTCAAAGTAGCCACCTTTTGCTTTGATTACTGCTTTGCACACTCTTGGCATTCTCTTGATGAGCTCACACTCTTGGCATTCTCTTGATGAGCTTCAAGAGGTAGTCACCGGAAACAGATTTCACTTCACAGGTGTGCCCTGTCAGGCTCAATAAGTGGGATTTCTTGCCGTATAAATGGGGTTGGGACCATCAGTTGTGTTGTGCAGAAGTCTGGTTGATACACAGCTGATAGTCCTACTGAATAGACTGTTAGAATTTGTATTATGGCAAGAAAAAAGCAGCTAAGTAAAGAAAAACGAGTGGCCATCATTACTTTAAGAAATGAAGGTCAGTCAGTCCGAAAAATTGGGAAAACTTTGAAAGTGTCCCCAAGTGCAGTGGCAAAAACCATCAAGCGCTACAAAGAAACAGGCTCACATGAGGACCGCCCCAGGAAAGGAAGACCAAGAGTCACCTCTGCTGCGGAGGATAAGTTCATCCAAGTCACCAGCCTCAGAAATCGCAAGTTAACAGCAGTTCAGATTAGAGACCAGGTCAATGCCACACAGAGTTCTAGCAGAAGACACATCTCTACAACAACTGTTAAGAGGAGACTTTGTGCAGCAGGCCTTCATGGTAAAATAGCTGCTAGGAAACCACTGCTAAGGACAGGCAATAAGCAGAAGAGACTTGTTTGGGCTAAAGAACACAAGAAATGGACATTAGACCAGTGGAAATCTGTGCTTTGGTCTGATGAGTCTAAATTTGAGATCTTTGGTTCCAACCACAGTGTCTTTGTGCAACGCAGAAAAGGTGAACAGATGGACTCTACATGCCTGGTTCCCACCGTGAAGCATGGAGGAGGAGGTGTGATGGTGTGAGGGTGCTTTGCTGGTGACCCTGTTGGGGATTTATTCAAAATTGAAATCATACTGAACCAGCATGGCTACCACAGCATCTTGCAGCGGCATGCTATTCAATCCGGTTTGCGTTTAGTTGGACCATCATTTATTTTTCAAAAGGACAATGACCCCAAGCACACCTCCAGGCTGTGTAAGGATATTTGACCAAGAAGGAGAGTGATGGGGTGCTACGTCAGATGACCTGGCCTCCACAGTCACCAGACCTGAACCCAATCGAGATGGTTTAGGGTGAGCTGGACCGCAGAGTGAAGGCAAAAGGGCCATCAAGTGCTAAGCATCTCTGGGAACTCCTTCAAAACTGCTGGAAGACCATTTCCGGTGACTAGGTCTTGAAGCTCATCAAGAGAATGCCAAGAGTGTGCAAAGCAGTAATCAAAGCAAGAGGTGGCTACTTTGAAGAACCTAGATTATAAGAAAAATTTTCAGTTGCTTCACACTTTTTTGTTAATTATTTAATTCCACATGTGTTAATTCATAGTTTTGATGCCTTCAGAGTGAATCTACAATTTTCATATTCATGAAAATAAAGAAAACTCTTTGAATAAGAAGGTGTGTCCAAACTTTTGGTCTGTACTGTACATATATATATATATACACACTGCTCAAAAAAATAAAAGGGAACACTAAAATACCACATCCTAGATGTCACTGAATGAAATATTATAGTTATAAATCTTTATTCATTACATAGTGGAATGCATTGAGAATGCTACAACATAAAAATGATCATTGTAAATCAAAATTAATATTCCATGGAGGTCTGGATTTGGAATGATACTCAAAATCACAAGTGGAAAATCAAATTACAGGCTGATCCAACTTCAGTGGAAATTCCTCAAGACAAGGAAATGATGCTCAGTAGTGTGTGGGGCCTCCACATGCCTCCTTTCAATGCCTAGGCATGGTCCTGATGAGGCAGCAGATGTTCTCCTGAGGGATCTCCTCCCAGACCTGGATTAAAGCAACAGTCAACTCCTGGACAGTCTGTGGTGCACAGTGGCGTTGGTGGATGGAACGAGTCATGATGTCCCAGATGTGCTCGATTGGATTCAGGTCTGGAGAAAGGGTAGGCCAGTCCATAGCATCAATGCCTTCATCATGCAGGAACTGCTGACACACTTCATCCACATGAGGTTTAGCATTGTCATGCATCAGAAGGAACCAGAGTCCAGTGTACCTGCATGTGGTTTCAAAATGGGTCAGAGGATCTCATCCTGGTACCTAATGCAGCCAGGGTATCTCTGGCTAGCACATGGAGGGCTGTGGTGCCCTTCAAAGTAATGCCTCCTCACACCATTACTGACCTACTGCCAAACCAGTCATGCTGGAGGATGTTGCAGACAGCAGAACATTCTCCGCAGTGTCTCCAGACTCTGTCATGTCTATCACATGTGCTCTGTGTTAACCTGCTCACATCTGTGAAGAGCACAGGGCGGCAATGTCAAATCTGCCAAACACTGTGTTCTGTGGCAAATGCCAATTGTCCTGCACGGTGTTGGGCTGTGAGCACAACCACCATCTGTGGATGTCGGGATCTCAGACCATCCTCATGGAGTCAGTTTCTAACCATTTGTGCAGACACATGCACATTTGTGGCCTGCTGGAGGTCATTTTGCAGGGCTCTGGCAGTGCTCCTCCTGTTCCTCCTTGCATACAGGCGGAGGTAGCAGTCCTGCTGCTGGGTTGTTGCCCTCCTCTGGCCCCCTCCACATCTCCTGGGGTACTGGCCTGTCTCCTGGTAGCGCCTTCAGCCTCTGGACACTACGCTGACAGACACAGCAAACCTTCTTGCCACAGCTCGCATTAATGTGCCATCCTGGATGAGCTGCACTACCTGAACCACTTGTGTGGGTTGTAGAGTCCGTCTCATGCTACCACGAGTGTGAAAGCACAACCAACATTCAAAAGTGACCAAAGTATCAGCCAGAAAGCATTGGTATGGAGATGTGGTCTGTGGTCCCCACCTGCAGAACTACTCCTTTATTGAGGGTGTCTTGATAATTGCCAATAATTTCCATCTGTTGCCTATTCCATTTCATAACAGCATGTGAAATTGATCGTCAGTCAGCGTTGCTTCCTAAGTCAATAGTTTGATTTCACAGAAGTTTAATTCACTTGGAGTTATATTCTGTTGTTTAAGTGTTCCCTTTATTTTTTTGAGCAGTGTATATATATATACTGCGACTGGTCTATATGGGCTATACACAGCGGTCGCAGTATATTACACACAGTGGTATAACCTATATAACGTACAAACCGCAGTCACAGTGTCACCTATATAATGTATATAGACTGCTGTACATACATTATAGGTAATACAGTGATTATATACAGCAGTATCACCTATATATTGTACATACTGCAGTCTATATACATTATACAGGTCAAACTGCAAATGCTGTATATAAATAAAAAAAGCTTTCATCCTGAGATGGGGAGGATGAGGTGGGTCCACTGTCCAGCCAGCGTTGGAGGTGTTGAGGACTTGGAGTGGATGCCGGCCGGGGATTGGTGAGGCGAACGCCGTACTCTGATGCTGGTACTGGCCAGCGTCCGACAGAGTGAGGCTCAGGTGTCTGCGTGGCTTTTCAAACTTCTGCACAGTTCCTGGTCGCAGCTGCGACCCTTGCAACCTCAGTAGTTACACCCCTGTGTATAGGGCATGGAGCAGGGCTGTGAGTGGGTGTAAAGGACATGGTGCAAGGCCATGAGTGGGTGTACAGGGCACGGTGCAGGGCCTTGAGTGGGAGTAGAGGACATGGTGCAGGGCCGTAACTGGGTGTACAGGGCACCGTGCAGGGCCGTGAGTGGGTGTACAGGGCACAGTGCAGGGCTGTGAGTGGGTGTACAGGGCACGGTGCAGGGCCGTGTGTGGGTGTACAGGGCACAGTGCAGGGCAGTGAGTGGGTGTACAGGGCACGGTGCAGGGCCGTGAGTGGGTGTACAGGGCACGGTGCAGGGTCGTGTGTGGGTGTACAGGGCACAGTGCAGGGCAGTGAGTGGGTGTACAGGGCATGGTGCAGGGGCATGAGTGGGTGTAGGGGACATGGTGCTGGGCCATGAGTGGGTGTACAGGGCATGGTGCAGGGCTGTGAGTGGGCGTAGAGGACATGGTGCAGGGCCGTGTGTACAGACTGCACAGAGCAGAGCCATGTGTGTAGAGTATACTGTGCTGAGCTGTGTGCCTCCTAAATAGCAGAGCCTTGTGTGTGGACTGCACAGCACAGAACTGTGTGATCAGAGGGCACAGAGGAGAGCCGTGCACATACAGTAAGTACACACTGCAGGCCAGTGTTTTGAGTATACGGTCCAGAGTCTGGAGCTGTGGTTGCATGCTCTGATGTCACGCAAGGTCCTGTCTCTGAGGCTTTCCCCTGCACACTGTAGTCATGGAGCTTCATGTGACTGGTTACTGAAAGGTGTCGGCTTTGAGTGATGGCAGCAGGTCTCATCCTCCATCACCTGAGACACTGGGGTGGTGGAGCGCAGAGCTCAGGGGAAGGAATAACCTTGCTGGAGTCCATGCTGGAAGAGGGGGCGCAGGACTTGATCGAAGCCCAGGTCCCACATGAAGACGGCTGCGTCTTTGCTGGACTGGGCGGGCCCCTAAGCACTCCTGGCCCAGTCGCAGCTGTGACCCCTGAACCTCAGTAGTTACACCCCTGTTTAGCTCTTATAGTGCTAAATTAAACCGTTAATCTTTCTGGCATTAAATTATTTATTGGGTTTCAATTTCTTCTGTTTCGAATCTGAGTATTTCCTACAAATAGAGGATGCCCCAATGGGTTCAAAATTCTCCTCGCCCCTTGCAATTTTGTTCATGGCGTGGGGGGAAGAGTTTTTTTTATTTTTAACCCTACTAAATCTTTTTCTAACCATGTGATGTGGGACGGCCGATACATGGACCATCTGCTCATTGTATGGTCCGGCAATACCGCTGTCATCCTGGATTTTGCTTCATATTTTATTAACAATTATTGTAATCTATGGTTTCTTAGTCTACCCCAAGTTCTCCAGTCCCCTTTTTGGATATTTTTTTTAAGAATGGGATCCTGTTAGTGGCTGAGTTCATATGTCACCTTTTAGGAAAGGTTTCAGGTAATACCATCTTACTTTCCTCTAGCTGTCACCCACACCATATAGTAGGAATATGCAAGATCTCTACTAAGTCTGCCTATGATAAAGTAAACTCCAAGTCCAGAGATGGAATCCTTTACAATAAAGAGCAAACAGCTGATAACGTTAGAACAGTTTCACCTATTACCTTTTCCACATCCTTCAGTTTATGATTCAATAAGGTTAAAACTAATATTTCCAGATATTTAGCAGTGATTAACCAGGATGATACCCTGAAGGAAATTTTGTAAGTAGGGTTCAGATGTGTGGCCAAAAAGGAGCAGCCCTTAGGTAACATACTTTCCCCTAGTGTTTTTCAGCAATAAAAATTTCTATCTACCTGGCTCACCCCAAAGGGTTATTTTTAAATGTGCAGCAGCCGATGTAATGTTTGAACCTTTGCTGTTAATTAAAATTTCAATTATTATTGCCCTCTGGTTTGAGCCACTATTAATTTGTTCATTAATTGTGACTCCCACCATATTATATACTGCATTGATAGTTTGTATCACCAGGAGATTGAAAAAGCGTATTGCCGGGCATTTGTCTCTAATTCATAAAAAAATGGTTGATATCCTGGAGAAGCTAAACAACCTGTGACTAAACACAGTGGGGATGTTACTCATCTGCAGTTCTATAGTATTGAGAGGGTCAGTGGCCAAGTTGGAGTCTGATGGGCTCCGGTGCAAGATTTGGACTTGCGCTTCCTGTTGTGACATATCTATATGACCTCCATCCTGGTATGTATGTCCCACAGCCTGGTGAATATACAGTATATATATACACTCACTGGCCACTTTATTAGGTACACCATGCTAGTAACGGGTTGGACCCCCTTTTGCCTTCAGAACTGCCTCAATTCTTCGTGGCAGAGATTCAACAAGGTGCTGGAAGCATTCCTCAGAGATTTTGGACCATATTGACATGATGGCATCACACAGTTGGCGCAGATTTGTCGGCTGCACATCCCTGATGCGAATCTCCCGTTCCACCACATCCCAAAGATGCTCTATTGGATTGAGATCTGGTGACTGAGGAGGCCATTTGAGTACAGTGAACTCATTGTCATGTTCAAGAAACCAATCTGAGATGATTCGAGCTTTATGACATGGCGCATTATCCTGCTGAAAGTAGCCATCAGATGTTGGGTACATTGTGGTCATAAAGGGATGGACATGGTCAGCAACAATACTCAGGTAGGCTGTGGCGTTGCAACGATGCTCAATTGGTACCAAGGGGCCCAAAGAGTGCCAAGAAAAAATTCCCCACACCATGACACCACCACCACCAGCCTGAACCGTTGATACAAGGCAGGATGGATCCATGCTTTCATGTTGTTTACGCCAAATTCTGACCCTACCATCCGAATGTCGCAGCAGAAATCGAGACTCATCAGACCAGGCAACGTTTTTCCAATCTTCTACTGTCCAATTTCGATGAGCTTGTGCAAATTGTAGCCTCAGTTTCCTGTTCTTAGCTGAGAGGAGTGGTACCCAGTGTGGTCTTCTGCTGCTGTAGCCCATCTGCCTCAAAGTTCGACGCACTGTGCGTTCAGAGATGCTCTTCTGCCTACCTTGGTTGTAACGGGTGGCAATTTGAGTCACTGTTGCCTTTCTATCAGCTCGAACCAGTCTGCCCATTCTCCTCTGACCTCTGGCATCAACAAGGCATTTCCGGCCACAGAACTGCCGCTCACTGGATTTTTTTTCTTTTTCGGACCATTCTCTGTAAACCCTAGAGATGGTTGTGCGTGAAAATCCCAGTAGATCAGCAGTTTCTGAAATACTCAGACCAGCCCTTCTGGCACCAACAATCATGCCACGTTCAAAGGCACTCAAATCACCTTTCTTCCCCATACTGATGCTCGGTTTGAACTGCAGGAGATTGTCTTGACCATGTCTACATGCCTAAATGCACTGAGTTGCCGCCATGTGATTGGCTGATTAGAAATTAAGTCTTAACACACAGTTGGACAGGTGTACCTAATAAAGTGGCCAGTGAGTGTATATATGTGTATATATATATATATAGAGAGAGATTTACTGTGTGTGTCTGTGTATATATATATATATATATATATATATATATATATATATATGCCACCATCCTTATATTTACTGTATTTTTTAAGACATACCGGACCATAAGACGCACATCAAATTTTCAGGAGGAAAATGGGGGAAAAAATTAATGCGTCAAATGGGGGTCCGTCTTACAGTCTGATTTCAGCTTACTGGCGGAAATCAGTAGCGCTGGTGGAGCAGAGTTAAAGGGGGTGTTTGGTGATACAGAAATGATATGACTCACATCCCAGACTGGAGCGTGCAGGTTCTGCGTTGCTCGTGGTGAGGGGGCACGGCCGACATTTTCTGAAAGCCCAGAGCCTGCACACATCCATTGCTGTAAAGTGGTGGTCTCCAGCAAATCCCATACCAGGCTGGGGGGCAGCTTTGTCAGTGCTCAGGGGTGCGGTGGCTCCGCTGACATTTTCTGAAAGTCCAGAGCCCCGCACATCCCCACTACTGCGATGCAGTGGCCTCCGGTAAAATGGCCTCCCATGAAAATGGCTGATTGGTCAGCGCATGCACAGATTGAGTTCTCGGTACCGAGATCTCGTTTTTCGAGATCAGTGCTGAGATCTCAATATGCGCATGCGCCGACCTGGCGGCCATTTTCTGGAGGCCACTTTACCGGAGGCCACTGCATGTCAGCAATGGGGATGTGCGGGGCTCCGGGCTTTCAGAAAATGTCAGCGGAGCCACGCAGCACTGTGCACTGCCGATTACTGCGGCACCAGCCTGGGAAGGGAGTGTGATCATCGTCCTGTAGCGTCGAACCGCGCAGAATTGCCCAAATCCTGCTGCAGCCACACTATTTGTAAGTATATTCCGACTATAAGACGCACCCCCATTTTCCCCCAAAATTTAAGGGGAGCATGTTTTTTTTTATAGTCCGAAAAATACAGTATGTCCCTCATCCTGTTATATGTCTCTTACCCTGAGCCCCATCCTGGTATATACAGCGGGGGAAATAAGTATTTGATCATTTGCTGATTTTGTAAGTTTGCCCACTGCCAAAGACATCAACAGTCTATAATTTTAAGGGTAGGTTAATTTAAACATTGAGAGATAGAATAACAGAAATAAAATCCAGAAAATCACATTGTATAAATTATACAAATTTGTTTGCATTTTGCAGTGAGAAATAAGTATTTGATCCCCTATCAACCATTAAGAGTTCTGGCTCCTACAGACCAGTTAGACGCTCCTAATCAACTCGTTACCTGCATTAAAGACAGCTATCTTACATAGTCACATTTATAAAAGACCACTGTCTACAGACTCAATCAGTCAGACTCTAACCTCTACAACATGGGCAAGACTAAAGAGCTTTACAGCGATGTCAGGGGCAAGATCATATACCTGCACAAATCTGGAATGGGCTACAAAAACACACGTACGGCGCTTAGTGAGAAGAAGCCAACTGTTGTTGCAATAGTAAGAAAATGGAAGAAATACAATATTATTATTATTATTATTTATTTATATAGCGCCATTAATTCCATGGTGCTGTACATGAGAAGGGGGGTTACATACAAAGTTATAGATATCGTTAACAGTAAACAAATTTACAGTGACAGACTGGTACAGAGGGGAGGGGACCCTGTCCTTGCGGACTTACATTCTACGGTATAGTGGGGAAGAGACAAAAGGTCGGGGGTGCAGCAGATCTGGTGGTGATGTGGCGGCAGCTCAGGCGGTGGTGAGGCAGCAGAATGGTTATTGCAGGCTGTAAGCTTTCCTGAAAAGATGGGTTTTCAGGTTCCGTTTGAAGGATCCGAGGGTGGTGGATAATCGGATGTGTTGAGGCATGGCATTCCAGAGGATAGGGGATATACGGGAGAAATCTTGGAGGCGGTTGTGTGAGGAACGAATAAGTGTGGAGGAGAGTAGGAGGTCCTGGGAGGATCGAAGATTACGTGAGGGAAGATATTGGGAGATTAGTTCAGAGATATAGGGAGGGGAAAGGTTGTGGATGGCTTTGTAGGTCAGTGTTAGTAGTTTGAACTGGATTCGTTGGGGAATTGGGAGCCAATGGAGGGATTTGCAGAGGGGAGAGACAGGGGAGTAGTGAGGAGAGAGGTGGATTTGTCGGGCAGCAGAATTGAGGACAGACTGGAGTGGTGCAAGAGAGTTAGGACTGAGGCCACAGAGGAGAGTGTTGCAGTAGTCAAAGCGGGAGATGATGAGGACATGTACAAGAGTTTTAGTAGATTGAGGACTGAGGAAGGGATGGATTCTAGAAATATTTTTGCGTTTGAGGCGACAGGAGGTGGCAAGAGATTGGACGTGTGGTTTGAAGGACAGGGCAGAGTCGAGATGTCAATTGACATTGATCTGGGACACCATGCAAAATCTCACCTTGTGGAGTATCCTTCATCATGAGGAAGGTGAGAGATCAACCTAAAACTACACGGGGGAACTTGTTAGTGATCTCAAGGCAACTGGGACCACAGTCACCAAAAAAACCATTGGTAACACACAAATCCTGCAGTGACCGCAAGATACCCCTGCTCAAGAAGGCACATGTGCAGGCCCGTCTGAAGTTTGCCAATGAACACCTGGATGATTCTATGAGTGAGTGGAAGAAAATGCTGTGGTCAGATGAGTCAAAAATTGAGGTTTTTGGCATTAACTCAATTCACCGTGTTTTGAGGAAGAGAAATGCTGCCTATGACCCATAGAACACCGTCCCCACTGTCAAGCATCACGGTGGAAACATTATGTTTTGGGGGTGTTTCTCTGTTAAGGGCACAGGACTACTTCTTCATATCAATGGGAGAATGGATGGAGCCATGCACCATAAAATCCTGAGACAACCTCCTTCCCTCCTCCTGGACATTAAAAATGGGTTGTGGCTGGGTCTTCCAGCAAGACAATGACCCAAAACATACAGCCTACAGCCGAGGTAAAAAATGTGTGCCTCAAAAAGTCAGTCTCCAGACCTTAATCCCATAGGAAACTTATGGAGGGAGTTGAAGCTCCAAGTTGCCAAGTGACAGCCTCAAAATCTTAATGATTTAGAGATGATCTGCATCTCTAAAACTTGTTGCGTTCCCGTGCGGTCGACGGACGGATCAAAACAACGCATCCGCCTACATCCGCATACATCTGCATGTCCTGCGTACCCAATGTTAAAGATAGGTACGCAGGACGCATGCAGAAGTATGTGGAAGTAGGCAGAGCTTAACGGAGGAAGTACGCAGCCCTCCACAAAGCCCACGAATGCTAATCTGAACCTAGCCTTAGACACATGCATCGTATCAGTGAGCCAAGTGACAGTAAACTGTTTTACTTCAATTTTTGCACTGTATAAATTGAGGATTTAATCTGTAGTCTAAAATCACAAAGCCTTACTCCCCTTAAATCCTAAAATTTCAGTTGTGACTGCAGTCAGCTAATATTCCCTGTGTTGTTTTGTAATGTGGCGGGGGCAGTAGCCGTGGAGGAGGTATTCGCCTCTTACGCCATGGCATATTGCATAAAAGTGGAGGTCATGGCAGGGTGTGTGGACTTGTGATGTGGGGGCGCTATGACCTAGCAATTCGCATGTGGCCAATAACTTGGGCTGTCCAGGACCAGGTGTATGACAGTTCAATGAGGGAGACCACCAGTCGAAAATAAACTTTTTACTCAATAATAACTGGGAACGGATTATAAACAGGAGATATTGGGCACATATATTGATGAAGGTTTCTTTCAATATACAAAGCAATACCCACACACAGATTGCTTCTTCTTTTCTCTCTTGTTCTCTATCTTCACCTTTCCTGTTCACTTCACAACAACCCAGCTGAGAACTACAGTCCAGTTTGTAAGAGACCTATGCTCAACCCGCGATTCTGCATCCTTTTCCTCTTAGGGGAGCTACTTTTCCACTATGGCGATTACTTATCTTTTCTGTCTTTGACGCTCTGGAACTCCTATCAGGCACACTCTCTTCATCTTCTGTACTCTGTTCCATTTAGGCCCGTTAACTATTAAACTTAGAAACTCGGCGTCCACTCCTAGAACCCGGCTCCGTTCGATGACTCTGTTCTTTCTGTCACATCTTTCTCTTCTCTCTGCTAGGATCTCGCTATCCTCTGACTGTCTCTCCTCTCTCTTTAGAGACACCCAAGTCATATGGCATTCTGGTATAAATGACTGTCTAGCCCCAGTCAAGCTCAAATATTTCATTTGAGAACCAATCTATATAGTTTAATTTGGCTTCATGCTTACATATTTTACAAAAATTGGCTACTGAGAAGCCATATGTAAAAAATTAAGCACTGCCTATTAGGGTTGAGCGAAACGGGTCGGTCATATTCAAAAGTCGCCGACTTTTGCTGAAGTTGGGTTTAATGAAACGAAACCCGACCATAGCGTGAGGTCAGCCACGAGGTCGGCGACCAGAGCGCCAAAGTCGTGTTTCAAAAGATGCTTCCAACGCCCTTTTTCAGCCAATGATGGAGGACGCACACTGTGGGCAACGCGATGACATAGGCATCGGTCACCACCATCTTTGAGAAGGGCATGCAAGTGATTGGCTGGCTTTGTGTGGCATCACAGTTTCTATAAAAGTGCGTGAACGCCGACCGCCATCTTACTTATGCCAATCTTAGCATAGGGAGAGCTGCTGCTGCTGCTGATTCTGTAGGGAGACCATTAGGCAGGGAAGAAGAACCAAAAAAATGCTTCTGCTGTTAGCGATTTCCACTTACAACACAACACTTTGTGTGCAGTGACCGGGGAGGCTCTATTTTTGTGCATCAGCTCTGTTGGTTGTTAGGCTGCCTTATAAGGCTCCCTGGTAGCTGCATTGCTGTTTGCACACTGCTGGGCAAACTGCTTTTTTAAAAGCAAAAATACTTTTCTTCCTCATTTCTGCACAGTTACCAAGGGTTCATTTTTCCACCCTTTTGTGTGTGCACTGTGCAGCAGTCCTGCTTATTAGGCTGCCTGCGTCCATACTTGGACTGAGAGCATCATTGTCAGCATCCACAAATCTCTTGTGAGATCCAAAATCTCACCAATCCTATAAACACCCTCCACCTTGTCATTCACCATCCAATTTCAGCCTGTTACATTGAGGTGTAATCTCTCCTGGGCCAGAGACAATAGTTCTGCATCCTCAAATCTATAGTAAGATTCAAATTCTCACCAATCCTATAGACACCCTACACCTTGTCATACACCATCCAATTTCAGTCTATTACATTGAGGTGTAATCTCTACTGGGCCAGAGACAATAGTTCTGCGTCCTCAAGTCTATAGTGAGATTCAAAATCTCACCAATCCTATAGACAACCTCCAACTTGTCATTCACCATCCAATTTCAGTCTATTACATTGAGGTGTAATCTCTACTGGGCCAGAGACAATAGTTCTGCATCCTCAAATCTATAGTGAGATTCAAATTCTCACCAATAGTAGATACACCTTCTACCTTGTTTTACAGTACCATATAGCTGGTGGTATTTTGGGTACATTTTCACAAAAATGAGCAAGTATGGTGGAAGACGCCATGGAAGAGTGCGGGGGTTGCCAGCTGGTCCCGATGGTGGTGGTGTTGCATCTGTTGGTATTGACAATAGCACTTAAGGCAGGAGGTGTTGAGCATGCGTCATCTTCTGGCTCCACAAGGCCTCGAAGGCTCTCTTTTCTTGGAGTAGGTAAACCACTTTTAAAGCCGGAGCTTCAGGAACAAGTTTTGGCTTACATTGCTGACACAGCCTCCAGCTCTTCCGCCTCCTCTTCGGAAGTTTCAAAAAATAAAAGCACTGAGTCGTCATTGGAGGCTCCAGGTCAGGAACAACATCTTTCCATGTGTCCTTCACCCCTACCAAAAGTGAAGGATGTGGCAGGCCACACTATCGATTACTCCACGGAGCTTTTTTCACATACCATGCCTTGGTTAGCAAGTCAAATCGTGAATTCCCCAGTCCAAGATGAATCTGACATGGAGTGCACTGATGCACAGCCACTGCTAGATTTTTCTGCTGGTACATTCAATCAGAGCACTACATTGTCCTCGCAGTGTACTGAGGCAGAATCAGACCCTGATGAAACTCAGGTGCCCCTTCCCGCATACTATACCACCTTACACGGTGACACAGAGGAAGGTGCACATGAAATTGAAGAGGAGGTGATGGATGACCCAGTTGTTGACCCAGATTGGCATCCATTGGGGGAAGAGGGTGCCGCTGCCAATAGCTCAGAAGAGGAGGAGGAGGATCCACATCAGGCAACGACATCGCAACAGCTGTTATCTGGCAGGACTGTAGCAGTCCAAAAACTTGTTACAAACAACAAAAGAGTTGCAGGACAGCTTGGCCATACGGTCAAATTAGCACAGCGTGCATGGTCTCAAAATGTCTTCCATAGTAGGAAGAGTGCAGTGTGGCACTTTTTTGAACAAAATCCTAATGATCAGGCAAAAGTTATCTGTAAGAAGTGCGCAAAGACCTTTAGCCGAGGGAAAAATCTGATGAATTTGAATACCAGTTGCATGCTTAGACATTTAACCACCATGCACTTGCAAGCGTGGACGGACTACAAAACCTCACGTACCACATGTGCACCTGCTCCGAATGAAGGTAGTCAGCAATGCTACATCGCTTCCCCCACTGTAAGCCCACCAGTTAGCACACCACCAGCAGCAAATGTCGAGGTGTCGTCGCAAGGGCAAAGCAGTCATGGAATCACAATGTCATTGCTACGAAAGACTGAATCTAGGCCATCAGCAACACCACCAACACCATCACCATCACCAACCCTCTCTCAGTCCGCCATGTCCATCGCTAGTTCCACCATATGCAGCTCTCAAGTCCAGCTTACCCTACACCAGAGACTCTGAGTAGGACAAGAAAGTACTCATCCTCTCATCCGCGTACACTGGCTTTGAACGCCCACATTGCCAAACTAATCTCATTAGAGATGATGCCCTACCGGTTGGTTGAAAGCAAAGCTTTCCGCGAGCTCATGGCCTATGCAGTTCCACACTATGACCTACCCAGTTGGCAATTCTTTTCACGAAAAGCCATCCCAACCCTCCACGTGCATGTGAAAGACCGTATTGTCCATGCACTCAAGCAATCAGTGAGTGGAAAGGTGCACCTCACAACAGATGCATGGTCCAGTAGGCATGGCCAGGGCCGTTACATGTCCATCACTGCACACTGGGTTAATGTGGTGGATGCAGGGTCACAGGGGACAGCGGCGGTGGGACAGTGCTGCCTAGCCCACGGTATAGGAAACAGTTGGCTGTAGGCGTTCGACCCTCCTCCTCCTCCTGAAGCGAAAGCGCATCCACAGAGCGCAGTCGCACGAGCACTCATCCGCAGCTGCCAGTGTTGCACACGAGGTGTCCCACTATCGAACAGCTAGTGGTAAGCGTCAGCAGGCTGTGTTGAAGATGATGTGTTTGGGCGACAACAGACACACCGTGGAGGTATTGGCCGACTACTTGCAGCGACAAACTGAGTCATGGCTGGGCAGTCTACAACTTGAGGCAGGCAAGGTAGTTAGTGATAACGGCCAGAATTTTGTGGCAGCCGTAGGCCTTTTAAAACTCAGACACATACCTTGCCTGGCTCACACCTTGAACCTGGTGGTGTAGTGCTTCCTCAATAATTATCCGGAGTTGACACCCCTGCTCCATAAGGTGCGAAGACTGTGCTCGCACATCCGCCGGTCGCCCGTACACTCCAGTCGTATGCAGAAGCTGCAGCGATTGCTGTACCTTCCCAAGCACCACCAGGCAGTTTGCAGGCAGACATGGAGTTGTCTGGTGTGCAGTCGTCGAAGCTGAAAGACCTCTGTAAAGTCCTTCAGTATTTTGAGGAATGCACACGGCTAGTAAGCGCAGACGACACCATCATAAGCATGAGCATCCCACTTAGGCTAGTTTCACACTTGCTTTTTTTTGCAGCGCGTTTTTCCCGCAAAAAAACGCATTGAAAAAACGCATACAAAAGCATACAACTGCTGCGTTTTTTTCAAGCATTTTTATGAGCATGCATGAAAAAAACGCAGCGTTTTTATGCGTTTGTATGCGTTTTTAGTGCGTTTTTACCGCGTTTGTGTTTTTTCCAACATTAGGTGGCCCCTCACACTAACCCAAACCATGACTTTACTAACCCTAACCCTGACCCTAACCCTAACCCTAACCCTGACCCTAACCCTTAGCCAAATCATACTTAACCCTAACCCAAACCCTAAACCCTAACTAACCCTAACCCTAACCCTGACCCTAACCCTAACC